>NC_090929.1:182537026-182840822 GCF_040938575.1 Ambystoma mexicanum
CCTCAATGAGGCCTGTGAGGTGCTGGGAGGGCAATACATCTGTGGCCGATGTGGCTGATGTGCTTGGCAGGCTTGGTATTGGGCCTGCAGGCCTTTCTGGAGTGTCTGCAGGGGAAGTGGATTCAGGACAGGCACGTAATCCTTGCCCTGTGAGCCCTGGGGTGTCACTCCCCGGAGTCGCTGTGTGCCACCTGGCTGTATGATGGTGTGTCAGGGGTATGGGCAATGTCATTGGTATCCTCCGCGTTGGCTCCGGAAATTGATGGTGGGCTGTCTGGAACATCGAGGAGGCACATGGCTGCATGCTCCCCAGCCACACTGGACTCCTCTGAGTGCGGCGTGGGGCACGTGTCCAGCGGCAGTGCAGGCATGGGTAGGGGTGCAGGTGGGGGTTGTGCACCCTCCATGGGAGTTGAAGGAGCAGGTGGTGTTGCTTGTGTTTTTCTCCTGCTTGCAGGTATACGTTGGCCCCTGCCTCTGCCCCTGGAGGTACTGGCCCAGGTGCTTTCCTGGTCCTCGCTGTCATGCCCGCTGCCTGTGGGGCAGGGGGAAGAGAGAGACGGCATGAGCAATGATTTGGGTGTCAGCATTTGTACATGCCTATGGTATCACAATGGGATTGCAACGTTTTGTGGACATTTGGGTGGTGAGTGGAACCTGAAGGCTTGGATGCTAAATGCATGCAGATGTCTGGGTCACTCATGTTGGCGGTGTACTGTGATGACTCACATTCACAGTGTTTACAATCACTGCCCCGTGTGCCTCACAGATTCGGCCTCTTTGTGTGGTATGGGCCATATGGGTTACAGCCTTGCACCTGACATCAGACTGGCTCCCACTTGTTACGGCATGATTTCATTGGGGGGGGAGGGGTTTGCCCAACCATGACGTGACACCTTGCCCAGCCCTTGGAAGTGACTTACATTAGGAATGCATGTTCTGTCTTGAATCATGACCCTCACCTCCATCAGCGGATGACGCTGCACCGCACTCCATTTCGCCAACCCCTTCTATGGCTTCTGTGCCCATCATGGCCGTGCACGTTTCCTCCCACGGCATCATTTTGATGGGGGAACCTGGCCCTCCTCCTGTCTCCAGGGCCTGGACTTCGGTTTGCCAAGAGGATGGCCCGCACCCGGAGATGGAGGTCCTCCCACCGTTTCCGGCAATCCTTGGTGGTGCGGGGGGTGTTTCCTACGGCGCACACCCTCTGTGCTACCAATCTCTTTCTTCCTGACGACAGTGGGGCTATGCATATCACTGCTGAATACAGTGCCTGCATGTTCGTGCAGGGTGTCCCACCAGTATCTGGAGCTCATCCTGGGTAAAGCGCTCCTTTCTTATGCGTGCAGCCCCCTTTTTTAGTGCTTTAGGCATGATTCTGGTCTCGAATGCCAATTTCTCTCTTCGGTATATGCCTCCGGGTCCTGTATGGAGAGGATGGCAATGGATTGTGATTTTAAAGATGGCCGCCGTGCTCCTTCCCGTTCATGCGCGGTGATGTTTTTTCTGGTTCCGTTCTTTACCGGTGACCATAAATAGCGGGGACGCTATTTACAGTCACCGCTGATTACTCCATGTCGGTAGTGTTATGTACGGTGCATTTGTTGGTGGTAAGGGCTTTGGGGGCACTTTTGCAGCATGGCGCTAAAGTTAATTACCGGCATGGTGGTAAGCGCGTGCCCATGAAGTCAGAATAGGCCGCTTTTTACGGTCTAGTGCCAGCACGGAAACGCTCTTAACGCCATGCCGATATTCCCCTATACTTACCGCCCAACTCGGAATGACCCCCATAGACTGTGCAGACATGGGGGAAAGATGCAATGGTTCCCGATATCTAATAGTTGTAGCATGCCCTTTTTCATGATGGGTTGAGGCTGGCCCATGTACATATCCAGATGACAAACGCACTGCTAAATTTTTGATGCATGAAGTGTTACCTCAATAGGGCGTGTGCGATGTATTGAAGTCTGACAACGGCACCCATTTTTTCAACGATTTCTTCAAGGAGATCAGTTTACTCACACAACCAAGTAAAGACCACCACCTGTCACCCCACAAAATAATAACTGCCAGACGCATGCATACGCCCATCTCACCAGTTAGAAGAGCATCAGATGCCCATAGGGCTGCAGCAGTTATAGGGGAAGAATTAAAAGATTATCTGACAAACCTAACACATGTAATTAAACATGTCTCCCGACAGATTGCATCAGCCCGGCTAGAAGACAAAACAAACACTGCAGAGATACCAACCGCAGATCCCACACCCACCCAACCACTGCTGCAAGGAGAACTAATATACGCCAATGGCTTTGTGCGTAAATGGATCAACCCTAGATTCCATGTGCTAATGAAGTTGTGTTTTCTACCCCTCTCGCTGTAAAACTAAAGGGACTTTGGTATTGGACCAACCTCTCTGATGGTCATAGAGCACCACAAATACCTCACAATTTCCCTGAACATACTACTCATATACTTCAAAATGACTACCTCAGAACTAATAACCTGGATACATGTCCCAGATAATAAACATGTATAGCTGGTACAAGCATAAGCACTTTATAAAAAGAAAAACCTCTCTCTCTCTCTCGCTCTTTATTTTTCTGCCCCCAACCCCATTTTTGTTTCCTCTACAGGAGCAAAGAAATTGGAACACTGGACGTCAAATGATTCATTGTATAAAAAAAACGAACAAAGTATAATGTTAATTCGAGTTGGTTATATTTTTACACCTATGGATTACACTTTAGCGCCTTCCTATTTATTATATTGATGTTTATGTTAGGCATTTATTGGGGTACATATTTTATCTGGGCAAGCCATCTAAAAGAGGGGGGGAGGTGAACATAAAGGGAATGGTACTAATAAACAGAACCAGCAACGCCACTGTACATATGTATAACATTTCCTATGAGAGCAATAACAGTGGTAACACACAAGCCAATGTATCTGGACGGGTGGGTGTGAGTAAAATATTAGAAAATGTATTTCCTACTATTTTTAGAAATATTATTTTCAACAAAAATACCAGTAGCAATAGTACACTAACACAAAGATATATGTCAAGGCAAGCACATAGGTCCAAATATGATGCATACCACAGCCTAGGCTTGGATGCTATTGTAGATATTAGGCACCCTGAGCTATCCAAGAGTTGGTATACTGATGTGAGTGCAGTAGGTAGACAAACAACCAGTGGCAGCTGCTATGTATGCTCATTAATAACACACGCATCTGGGCACCCAAGGTTTTAGTACCACAGGAAGTACCAATTATAACGGCACAATACTTGGTGCATCTTGCGCTATGTAAAATAAAAGGCACCATCCAGGCACACAGCGTGCGACTAGAGCTTGTGGATCTAGACCCCCTGCAATGCAATGACAACCCAAGAAACCTCAACTGCCTACAGCAACCATATTTAGTAATTGACAGACTCAAGTACATAAGCAACAAATGGCAAGTAACAATGCTCAGCTGCCTCGTGGTATGTGAGGGAGATGTACTGGCTTTAGTGAAAAGAACCTGTGCACAAATATAGACAGTACACATTACAAAACTGACATGTATTGTGGCAATGGAAAAGCCAGGGAAAGAGCACCGAGAAGAGACTTATGAACTATGTTCCCACAGTGAGGGAACTGTCTTCATCGGTCCTAACGAACGATGTACAGAACCTTGTTGATTGCAGACTTTAAAAGGGGCATGGCAGCAGTGATGGACTATTACTGTGTCTGTGGTCAACAAGCATACTTGCACACAATCATGGATGGGCTATTGTTCATTGGCCATGCTGCACTCAGCGCTACCAGTAGTCCCAGAAGAATACATGAATGGAGGGCAGATCCCAGATACCACCCCAACTATTCCACCAACATTCAAAGAACAAAACCCACTACCTTCACCTGAATTCTGCATTTTACCCAGAAGGGGGCCTATGAGAAACTAAAATGAAGAAAGAGGTTGAACTACTTATCCAAAGACTCATCTGCACTGCTCGCCTACATGGCATGCAAACAGCAACCAACGCCAAGTGGCTGCAGATTGTATGCTGGAAACTGTTCCATCTGGCAAATGATACTGAACATGGATTCAACGTCATAAAGGTTAAACTGAGAGCACTAAGACTGATGATGATGCAGAATAGGTATTTGCTCAACATGCTGACGGCAATGCAAGGAGGTGTTTGCAGCAAGATTGCCGATTGTTGCTGCACATTTATGCCCCCAGAAAATGCAGAAAACAGGTCACTATCTCATATTATTGCAGCAATACATGGACTAGGTGCTCGCATGAAGAAAGAAGGAGGAATACAAGGGGGGTACTGGTTTGATCTGGCCTTCAGTTGGGAACCGTCCTAGCTGGGAGCCTCGTGAAGATGCTGGTACCTGTTATCATCTTCATCCTGGTCATCTTCTGCACCTGTCAAATGGGACTCTACTGTTGTGCCAAAGCAGTGCCTAGTAGCGCAATGATGATGGTATTGTCGGGGGGATTCTGCCGGGGTCGGCCGGGCCGTCCGCAGACCTCCGGGCAGGGAGGCCCCAACTCCTCCCGTGTATATCTCGGATCGAGACAGAGTATGAGGCACACACAAGGAGCAAGGCAACTTCTGTCGTTTATTATGCAAACGGCAGGGATGGGTCAAGGAGCGTACGCGTTCGTCCTGACACACACACAATAGTGGGGCTCGCAGGCCCTTTTTACTACATTATGACGCGCTACTTGCGTCATTCCAAAAAGTTACCAAAAGAACCTATCGCCACTCTTGATTGGTTGCTCGAGTGGTGGGGTTAGTATAGTACGCCTATAGAGAATGATATTAGTGGTTAAGGTGTAGTCAGGTGGTATATCTGGGTTGTCCCTACAATTAGATACATAAGAATTGTTACATGAAGACCCCTGAGGATTGGCTAACGTTACTGACGTCTGAGATAAGAACCTCATGTTCTGATTGGTGCATCCGTGAGCTCCCCAGCCTGGGACCACCGTTGTTCCCAGCACACGGTGCACCTGTGGTTGCAACAGTGTTTCAATATGGGTACGTGCAGGCAATGTGAGGATTTATTCATAGGTGGGAGACTGACCGTTCCCACTGTAGCAGGTGTCCATTGAGCCTTTCAAGTGTGTCGGCCTGCGTCTCGTAGCGAGGTACCCAGACGCCCTTTCTCTCCTGGGTTTTGGCATCTCGTCAGGTTCGGCTTGGTCACGTGGGGAGGGACCGTGTTTGAGGCATAATTCTGCACAATTAATATTGTTTTTCCACTGTATGTCTGGTTTAATTTGCAGATATGATTTTAACATTGGTACGTGGAGTGCGAGGTTGCAACATCGTGCCTTTGAAGATTTGTTTCTTGACTGTGGGTTTGCAACATTACGACCTTGGCTGGTTGCTCCACTGGGTTCTTTCTGCAGGCTCAGCAACCTGACTTTTGCTTTGTTAATGTCCACGGGAACTCTTGCTTGGGGCCTACTTGGGCCTGGTGCACGAGTAATCCATTTAGTGCATGGATGCTTTAGGTTATAGTGGCATACAGTTTCATGGCCAGTATCGTGTTTCCATTATATCTCTCATGATGGTAACGGGTTTCAAGAGAAGCGTGAGCAAGCGTTATAAATGAGCTCATGGTGCGTCTTGCGTTTCTGCATTCTGAAAGCCTATGTAAAAATAATAAAGATGCACGTCCGTGAATAAGCCTGTCGCCTACGTCAGAGCACTGAGTATGTTCTTCGTGTAGATTGGTGTGGAAATGTTCAGCGTGTATAATAGTTCAGCGGTGCTTCCCGTTATCTAGGTCGTCATGGCATCTCTAACGATGTGTAGATTTCAGTCTAGTTGGTCCGTGCCGCAGGTGTCGGCATGGCCAGTGCGGGCTGTTGGGCAGGCAGATGGACACATCCGTATGTTTCTGTACCAGGGTATTTGGTCATCTGGTAAATGGGCAAACTCTTCTCGTGGCGGGTGTCTGGGCCGCGACCCTCTAGGCCAAGCGCGAGAGGTGAAGGACGGGAGTCTGGTTTTCCATTCTCCCACTTCAGTCCCCCCTCTGGTCGACTTGTCGACCACAAACATATCCTTCTCGTTATCTCCTCTTACTCTCCATATCTTGGTTATCCCTCCGAGATGTCCATAATGGTTTACGTGATCTTCAAATGACCAATACATGTATTCGCATGTTCCTCCAGGAGTACAGTACACCCATCTTCCTATGTAGCTCCTAGGGTTCCTTGGGTTCTCGATCTTCACTGATGGTGGGTCTAGATGATTGGCGATGATTTGGGTGCGCAACTTCTCCCTTTCGTGTATTATCACACCTGTGTGCTGGCCGTCATCCGCCGGCATCAAGGGGTGCATTCCCACCATTTCCAGCAACTCATCAGTTGAGCGCGCCTTCCGGGCTTTCCAAAATCTAATTATTATCAGTGCAGCTCCAGCCAAAATAGCACATCCCACTATTATTTTCAGTCCATCTGACAGCCAAGATGGCATCCATGACCATAATAGTGAAAACCAGCTTTTATCCTTGTTTACGCCGTTACTTTCGTCCATCATTTTGGAGTGCATCTGGGCCAATTGTGAAACTGCTTCTGTTAGTGTACCATTGTCGGCATCGTTGGCAGGTATGAACGTGCAGCATGATTGTCCTATCTTTGCACAAACTCCTCCTTCCATTGCTGTGAGAAGGTCCAATACATATCTGTTCTGTAGTGCTACCATCCTTACAGCTCGCAGCTCCTCTTTAATTGCGTTAAACCCATTTACTGTCGAATTTATGGTCATCATTAGTTCCCATCTGGTTATTTGCAGCCATTTTGCGTTTGCGTATGCCTGCAGTCCCGGATGTATTATTGAGGAGAAGAACATTGCTGCTCTGCTGAATAGTCTGTGTTCTGGCGGTATTGATGTTAGTTCCGTTTCCGACCTTCCCCACAGATAATTTCCTGTTAATGGCTCTCCTTGTCTTTTTCTCCTGTTTAGGACAGTATCATTGCTGTTTGTCCTGTTTTCTTGCTCCTTCTGGAGTGGTGCAGATCTCTTTCTTCTCCTGTCTCCTTCATCCATTTTCGGAAATTTCGCCACATCGACATGCTTCTTAGGTACCACTAGTGATGGTACATTGACGTGTACCATTGTGCACACACCACTCCACAGGGGAGGCAGTGTATGATATGCCTTTTCTCCGCAGGCCCAATAATGGTCCATTATTACTGCTGTTCCCGCTCCCCCCTCAGGTAACTCCATCACACTTGCACAATTGGTGTTATATCCCACGTCCACCTCTCCTTTATGCTGGTAACATACTTTGGGCGCAGTCAATGGTAATATAGTTATCGGGTCTTCATCTTCTTCTACCCACGTGAGCATTGGTACGTACTTGATCCATGTCGTCCAACATCGATGATTGTGTGTTTCGATGGTTGAGATAGTTTCTTTTGTTACCATGTTGCTGCCAACCACTCCTATCTCCCAGCTGGTACCCAGGAACACCTTTCCTGTTATCGTCAGTAATGGCCTCTCCCAGCATCCTTGTTTACCCGGAACTTCCGTGGCGTACCAATCACATGGTAGATACTGCAGTGTTACCTTCTTTGTTTCTCCTTTTTCAGGGCCACTTGTTATATATCTGAATGCTTCAGCATGTAAACTGGTCTTGTGATAACTCAGATAGGTCTTGAGGAAGTTGTTTTCATATGGGTATGAGTCTCGTGTTTTCCATGTCATGTGCACTACTGTTCCTTGGAATCTTCCTTTCGTTTGGAACAGGGCCAAATATATTATGCACTGTGCTGTTTTTTCATCTATTTCTGTGGCCACAAATGTTCGTGAAGCGCTCATGGCGTATGGTATTAATGAGCAAACGTAACAGCTATCCTCAGTTGTCTGCTTACCAATGCGGGTCATGTGCTGGTACCATATGTTGTTTGTGACGTGTGCTGAATCTTGTACATAATTATCAATACCTTTATTGTCTGAGTATGTGCTGCGTTTAACTTTATTTCGCTTTTGTTCATTGTTACTGTTACCACCTGACGTAACACCTGTTGCAGCAGGGAGGTGGGGTACATTAGGTTTGGGTGCAGCAAAAAAACTCATAGCATAGCTGTACTGCCATACAGAGGCAGCCAAAACTCCGGTGATCATAAAAATCCCTATTATTTTTATTACATATGCTAACCTCACCGACATTTTTGCTCTTACCTTGCTGCAGTCCTGGCAGCGTATTCTTGCGACGTTAAAGTTGCCCGCCTAAAAATTCTCAAAAAGTGCTTGTTATTAAATGTTAGTTTTGTTTCATTAAGCTCTCCCTATCAAATAGTCATTCAGTGCCCAGGTGAAGAGTTGCTCCCACGCTACTCTAAGTGATCGGTCTCTCAAGACCGGCAAGTATGGGCGGAGGTGGGGCATGTAATTTTCTATGGCCAGGAGGAAGGCCGTGTAGTATACACGTACCCTTTTCTTTTTTAAGTATGTTGGCCTTTTTATTTCGTATACAAATTGGTGTGACAATTCTTCTGGGTAACTATCGTCTGGCAGCACCATCTACGCCTGCACACTGAATTTGTTAGATAACTTTTCTTAACAATACAATATTACGCAGCTCCTGTATGTGCGAGAGAAAAAGAGAACATTCACGTGTTTACATGTGTATTGGTGCAAGCGAAGTCCTTAGTTTTTATTACAATTGTATTTAGTAGTCAATGGGGGGGGGGGTTTGCTCAGATGGTGGGAGCAGTTTTACTCTTTGAACGTGTGACCATGGGGTGGGCAGTGTGGTGATCGCCCCCTTCTTCGTCCGTTATTCTCTCCGAGGGAACAATTGGGTCGTTGTCTGTGGTTGTGTTTTCTTCCGCTGCCGGGGATGTTGTTGGCGTTTTTCCAATGGACCTGTCGTTGGCGCTGGGGCGGGTCTGCAGTTTGTAGATTTTTACATCATGCAGGTGGTTCCACGCACGCTTATCCTTTAGTTTTACTGCTCTTGTTGATACGTCCTCTACTAAATGGGGGCCAGTGAACCTCTGCTGGTTCCACCTTCTATTAAAATTTCGAAGTAGTACGTGGTCACCTTTGGCAAGTTGGCACAAGTTCTCCTTTTCCAATTCTGTATTTTCGTCTATTTCTTGGTTGCTGGTGGACCCGCCCCGTGTGCGCTCGAGCTGTTGAGACACAAACACAACGCTAGTAATCAAAGAAGACACATATTGATACATTTCATCACCTAACACATTCGCAGAACTTTCTTGGTCGGTGAATGCCCTTGACGTTGGTGTTAGGGGAAGGCGCATTTGGCGTCCAGTAACCACCTCGTGTGGGGTGAGGTGGTGGTCGGACCCTGGCCTGTTTCTAAGTTCGAACAGTGCTAACGGAAGGCAATACAACCAACTTTTCTTTGTTGTTTGCTGTATTTTAGCAATTGCCTCCTTCAATAGGCCATTCAGGCGTTCACATACACCATTGGCCTGTGGGTGGTACGCACATGCAAATTTGTGTTTAATGTTCAGTAGGGATGTGATATGCTGGAACATTTCATTTGCGAAATGGGGTCCGTTGTCTGATCTTAACACCTCGCACACTCCCCACCTGGGGAATACCTCCCTTACTATAAATTTGGCTGCTCTAAACGCATCAGGGTGTGAACAGGGCCCTGCTTCGATCCACCTAGAAAATGGGCATACTACTACTATCATGTATCTATTGCCTTGACAAATGTTGATCATATCAACATAGTCAATGTGGAGGTGCCGAAAAGGTCCTTCTGGTCGGGGTATGGTACCTCTTATCACCTTTAAAGTATGACCGGCCGTGAACTGTTGACATGTAAGGCAATTGCTGATAAAATTTGACACATGGGATGTTAACTCGGGACAGAACCAATCTTCTCTAATTCGTGCTGCTATTATTTCTTTGCCTGTATGGGCAGGGTGATGTAATTGGTTCAAGGCGGTATTTAACAATGCCAATGGTATTACAACTTTCCCAGTGCCACCCTGGCGCCATAGTGCGTCGGTTGGTGACATTGTGCATCCTCTTTTCACCCATACTTCTTTTTCGGCCATTGGTGCAGCCGCTTGTAACTCCATAATCTGGGTGGCTGGGAGATGGGTGTACCCTTCTTTTATTAACATCTCCCTCGCTATTCCCCTCCCTCTCCCTCTCTGTGAGTCTGTGGGGTTCCATATCTCACCAAAATATGCAGCATATTTTGCATGTGCGTCTGCTGCTGCATTTCCTTTTGATATATAGTCTTCTCCATTGGTGTGTGCTGTGCATTTTACTAGGGCTAGTTCTTGGGGATCGTTTATTACTTCAATTAGTTCAGCCAACAAGAGGGCATGTTGTACTGGAGTGCCGTCAGCTCTCCTAAACCCTCTTCTTCTCCACTTTGATAGCCCTGAGTGGACAGTGGATGTAACATATGCACTGTCGGAATATATAGTAACTTTTTTATCAAAACTTTCCTTTAGTGCCAATATGAGTGCAACCAGTTCCGCCGCTTGAGCAGAGTAATGCTGTGGTAATTGTACACACTTAATAGCCACACATACTGGCGCTTCCATCATTTGTACTACTGCTGCCCCAGTCCTCCTTATCCCGTCTCCTTGATCAATAGTTGATGACCCATCAATAAACAAAAGCTCACCTCCCTCTAGTGCGTTTTCTTCAACTTTCCTAGTACATGAGTACATCTCAGTTACTTGGGTGCAGTCGTGGGCGTAATCTCCCTCTTCAATTACTTCTGCTAGGAACCTTGCAGGGTTAACCGTGCTACATCTAACAATTGCCAGTTCAGCTTTGGACAAAATAATCTCATAACCTGTTGCCCTCTGTGTCGTCAGTGTGGACTTGGGTTTATTCAATATCGCAAATAGTGCATGTTCTACAAATAGTGTAGTTGGACACCCCATAGTTATTGATGATGCTTTTTCTACTGCAAATGCAGCTGCAGCAAGACCTTGTTCGCAAGAAAATTGTCCTAACATTATTGGATCTAAGTGACCGCTGTAAAATGCTACTGGTTTATAGCCCATGCTAGTCTTTTGGGCCAATACTGCTTTCATTACTGCTGAGTCGCAATGTGAAAATATAAAAAATCGTCGCTCATAGTCTGGGGATGCTAGTACTGGAGCAGTTGATATTGCTTCTTTTAATTCATCAAATGCCTCCTTCATTTCCATAGTCCATCCCAACTTTTTCTCCCCTTTATTTGCTTCCTTCAAACCCTCAAGCAGGGGTCCTATGTAAGAGCTGTAATCAAATACCCATGCTCTACAGTAGTTGCACAGTCCCAGAAATTGCTGCAGTTCTCTTACAGTCTGTGGCACGGGAGTGCCTGATATTGCCTGTGCTCTTTGTGGTGCAATCCTTCTTCCATATTGTGATATCAGTTGGCCAATGTAAAGTACCTGTTCCTGACAGTATTGTATCTTTTCCATGTCTACCTTGTACCCCTTTTCAGCCAATATCGTCAACATTTTTAATGAGTCCTCTCTACATTTATCTTCATTTGTACTGCAAATTATTATGTCATCCACATACTGTAACACTGTGCTTTCCAACTCAACATTACCCAAATCCATCTGTATTACCCTATTGAAAATTGAAGGTGATTCACAATATCCCTGTGGTAATCTGGTATGTTTCCACTTCCTATTTCGGTAAGTGAAGCTTGTCAAGTCTTGTGAGTCTGGGTGTAATGGTATTGAGAAAAAAGCATTTTTAAGGTCAATCACTGTAAACCGTGATGCTTCTGCTGGAATGCCACACAAAATTGTGGCCGGGTTTGCTGTTACTGGATACTCTGCTTCTACTATGTTGTTCAACGGTCTGAGGTCCTGTATGAACCGCCAAGACCCTCCTTTAGCCTTGCGCACCGGGTACACAGCTGTGTTGCATGGGGATTCTGAGGGGACCAATATGCCATTGTTTATAAGGGCTGTTATGGTTTCGTATATGCCCTCATCTGCCTCTCTTGACAATGGGTATTGTTTCACTCTTGGTAGTATGGCACCCTTTTTTAATTTTATCTTTACACCCCCTATGCTTTTAATGCATCCTACATCATAAGGGCTAATAGTCCATAATGATTTTGGCACCTTTGACATATCTTCTTTAAAAAATGGGACTGGTGTGCCAGCGGGTGCCTCAAGTGCCATTGCAATTTTCTGTGCCACTTGTTTGTGAGCCACTGTTAGCCACATTTCTACACTCATCATGAACACCATTTCATTTTCCTCCTTTTCTTCTGAAAACAACTCTTCATCTGACACCTGGGTCAGCCTACATCCTTCTGCTAGTGCTATCACCGCCCTCCATGCTCTCCCTTCTTTATCTTGGGCGTGCACAGCAACATAATCAGCTGTTGCAATAATGCTCTCAATGTCCACTGCAATGACCTTCCCTTCCAGTTCATTAGCTGGTGTTTCTGGTCGGAATAGATAGGCTGCTGGTCTCCTCCATATTTTCCCTCCTATCCCTGGCATCCATGCAAATGCCATGTCTGTTCCGTACTGGAATAGCTCGCCGTCTACCGGCTCCGCCCTGATCGCTATCTGTCCACAGTATGCTTGCAAAATCTGTCGTGCTGCAAGCATGTTAATCCCTGGAGTAGAGCAAATTATGCCATCCTCTGTAAAGGAGATCGTCATATTTAATCTGTTCATTATGTCCCTCCCCAGTATGTTTACTGGTGAGGCACTATAATACAAAAGTGGTACTGACAGATCGTAATCTCCAATAGATAGCGGGACGTTATCAGTAAATGGAACCAACCCTTTAGCCCCAGAAAACCCTTGTGTGTTCATGGCTTCGCCTGACATCTTAAACTTACCTTCCCTTATGCAAGACCGGGTTGCCCCGGTGTCAACAAGGAATGATAATTTTTTGTCACCTATCGTTACCTCTATGCGTGGCTCCTCCGCACTATTAGGTGTTACTGACAGGATGGGACACACCAAGGCCGTCTGTGGGCTGTCCTATTGGGGGTACAATGACTGGCCATTCCCTGTGTAAGGGTTGTGCCCCAACACCGTCACCCCACCCAATTGCGTTCGTTCAGGTTGTGGTGGTGGTTGTATTAACGCTGCACCAGTTACTTGTGGCAGGTATTGTTTTATTTGTTGTTGTGGTAGGGAATAGTGTTGGTCACTCCCTTGTGGTGACATCTGCTGTGGTTGTATGCCCTGCTGTTCTTGTGATGTCCTATGTTGTGCTTGTTCGTTCCATGCTGGTGTTCCTGGCCTGACCCTGCATGTACGTGACATGTGTCCTAATAGTCCGCAGCTCCAACACACGGGTGGTTCCCTGTTTTGCCATGGGAAGTTCCCTGTGTTGTCCTGGTATACTGGTTGCCCTGTCTGGTAGTTATTTCTGAGTCCCCCAGCCTGTTGTTGGGTATTATATCCGTATCCTCTTCCCCTCATAAACCCTCCTCTCCCTCTATTATAATTATAATACCCAGCTCCTTGCATTGGGTACCCTCCTCCCATGTTCTGTGCGTGTGATTGCAGAGGCAGCACTTGCTCTATTACCTCTTGTGGAGGCGCTATTTGAGCTGGATTTTGTGCAGCCACTACTTGCGTTGGGCTTTGGGCCATTGGTGTTGGCGCAGTTATTAGTGCCCCTTCCATGGTATATTTAGTAAGTTTTTTCTGTACTAATTTGGCCTCTTCTGTTTTCCTGTCCTCTTCCTTTTGTTTCATTTTTCCTTGCCATGTTCTACAGTGATGTACTATAGTCAGTTGTATTTCCGGCCATGGTTTTGCTTCCATCCCCACTACTTTCTTTAATTGTCTCTGAACTCCTTCTGGGAGCCCTTGTACTAGTATATGATAAAATATGGCTGGTGTTTTGTCCCATTGTTCTCTAGTTTCCATGCGCCACTTCTCTTGAATATCCTGGATATAATCAACAGGATCCTCGTTCTCACCCATCTTACGGGAAGTAATGGCTCCTATGTCTGATGTGTCTGGGTACTGCACTCTTAGTGCCTGCCATAGCGCATGTCTGCAGTTTGCAAATGGTGCTCCATCATGCGATGTGTTTGTTATTGTTACCCCATGGAATCCCGCTCTTTTCCAAATGTCATCCGCTCTATCCCCTAATATTGATATTAACAGGCCCTTAACATCTCCCACTGCTAGTTTCTGTCCTGCGGTGTGTTTTTCCATTTCATATATCCATTTACCCGCACCTCCACTTAATGATGGGAGCCTACATTTTATGTTTTCCTTATCCGTATGTTTCCAAGGTACATATTGTGGTCTAACCCCTCCTCTCTCCAGCAGTGGCATTACATTCTGTCTTGTGTCATCCTTTATGCTCCATGATGTTAACTCTTCACACCCCTCCTCTTCCCCCATTCCTTTTACTACTTCAAATCCTTCCTTACTACCTCTTCTCCTACCTCCCTCTTCTTCCTTTCCCCTTTTTTCATCCTTTCCTGTGTTCAATATTGGCACGTCTGTTTGCCTGTCTTGCCTGCGACTAGGGAGGTCCCTAAGCCGACATGCATAAGGTGTAACTTCGTCCATGAAGGGTGCGAGCTTTATTCTGTGCAGAGAGCGTGCAGTTGTTGAACATGTGGGGTGTGGCGTTAGAGAGCGTGATGGTGATGTGGGTGGCGTGTGTTGGTTGGTGAGCGTCGGTGGCGTGTGTTCGTTAGTTTGTGTTTCTCCCATTCTTTTCACTTCCTCCTTACTTCTCTCCAGCTCCTCCCATCTTCTACTCACCCATGGCGAATCTATGTTTGTTCTAGTGAGGTATAGCTTATCTAATCTTTCCCTTTCACTCTTCCTTCCATCCTCACTACAAAAATCATTCATAAATTGCGCCCCCCACTCTGCCTTTTTTCCTTTTATTGTTACAGTTTTTAAGTCTATTAGGTCTCCCTCTTCCTTTCCGTAGTTACCACCTGTTCCCCTTAGTGCTGACGTTGTTGCTACCTCTCTATTTTTATATACTTCTCCCCATCTTTCACTCTCCCTCTTACTCTCTTCTCTCTCCCCTTCACTCCTCTCCTCCATCTCCCTACTATTTTCCTCTCTTTTCCTTTTTAATTCCTCCATTACTTCGTTGCTCATCTGTTCCAATATCCTTTCATCCTCTCTCCTCCTTTCCCATTTCACCCTTTCTCTTTCTACTATACTCTCTATTACCTTCCCCTCTTCATATTTTTTAGCTGTCTCTGATATTATCCTCCTCCTCCATATTTCCATTTCCTTTTCATTTTCTTCTTCTTCCTTCTTCTTCTCCCTCATCACTACTCTTGATACCCTTTCTGCTGCTGCTTTTACCCTTACAGCTTCCCTCTTTCTCTCCTCACTTTGCTCCCTTAATTTTTCCAATTCGTCCTTATCTTCTTTCCTTTTCCTCACTCTCTCTCTTTCCTCCCCCTCAAGTTGTTTTATCAGTTCATTCTGCTCATCCCTTAGTTTAGCTAATCTTTCCTCCAAAATCTCTTCCTTCTGCCGTAGCAGCTCCTCTCCCCTCATTTCACTCTCTCTTTCACTATCCTCGTTTGTTCTCTTTACCGCCTCCCTTTCCTCTCCAGTTAGTGATCCTCGTAATTTCAACAATATCTGTGCAGCTACCCACTCATCGTTTCCTATCTCTACAGTCTGCTCTTCTCTCCTCCCGTCCCCCATTGGTATCTTTCCATGAGCCACATATGGTGGAGGGCTGTATGCCGGGTTTGAGTATCCTTCAGCCGCCCTTAACTGTCCTTTTATTTCTCCTAATTCTCTTAAAGGGTACAACCCTCCCCCCTCTGTTTTCACTCCCGGTGTTAAGGGTATCTCATTGCTCGGTTCCTGTTTTATGTCAGCTAATTTATCAACCTTTCCTCCACCCAGTTTTTCATTCCCCATATTCTTTGTTCCTTCACTCTCCTTTTCCCCATCCGTTCCTTCTTTCTTAATCTCCTTTTCTTCCGGTGTTTCCCCCATAGTGAACATTCCATTTGGTCCTGGTCTAGACCCCTGGAACATCCTCCATAAGTTAAACACCTCCACATGGTTTGCCAACTTCTTCCCCTTGTATGTATTGTGCAGATGGTTTAATAGTGAATGTTGGGCATATGGGTCAAAGCTACCATTAGGCGGCCATGGTGTCAACATTTTGTTGTCCGTCCCCTGGGTCCACTCTATGCTGTACTTAATTAACTTCTCCCTATGGGGTGGCAGTGTGGTGCATATATGTTGTAGTGGGGTAGTGAGGGTATTCCCCCACCCTCCCAACCCTCTCCCGTATGACATACTAGCGCACCCTTTCTTACCCTTCCCCTTGCTACCAGTTTGCAACATACAACCTTTTATTGCTTACCTTGCCCCGCAAGTGTGGGGACTTACGACAATCCTTTGACAATTTATGCAATGATAATAATCACAAAAAAAAAAAAAATTATAAAACAAATATATTTATGATGTTATATTATATTCCTTCCCCTACGGCCCCCTGCGGCCGAAGCGCACGCAGCCCCCTGCAGCTGCGTACCCCTTACGACGATCTTACACAGTCGTCCTTTTTCCCCGTTCTCCTCCCACCTTTACACTTGCCGTGGCCGGCGTTCTCCGTGCGCAGCCACGCCCCCTTCCCCTTCTCCTCTTTGATCCACTCGTTTATCGTTTATCTCCGTGTCCGCTCCTTTATCATGTTTCTCTTCCCCACCAATGTCAAACCCAAAGCTTCTTGTGTTCACGATATCTTACTAAATCCCTACTGGTGACGTCACCTATTTCTTCGAACTACTGGTATATTCGTGTTATGTTCTTTAAATTCAAAATACACTTGCAATCTACCCCGCTAACCCTACAGCTGTCTTCCTGTCTCTCCTGGAACAAGGTAATCTCATCAATACTATAACCGGACTGCGCACGCTGCGTCGCCTCGCGTGTGATATGCCCCTCAACAGGAGGGCTTAACCAGCCAATTATCTTCCGTTTTGGGCAACTACGTAACTAGCCACCGCCCACAGGGAAACGTCATCTACCTATCGAGTTTCTTGCTCGAACAATAGGGAACCTCATCTACCTATCGAGTTTCTTGCTCGAACAATAGGGAACCTCATCTACTCATTGAATGATAAATGTCAAATCGTAGGAAACCACACACACCCACCCTCACACGTAGTCGCGATTTAGGCCAATCAGTGTCTTTCGAGCGGCTGCACGTGATGTTTTCGTGCCCCGCCCCCCTCTTTCGCGTAACGTTAGCTTTTTGTTGCGAGCGTCTGCACGTGTTGTTCTCGTGCCCTGCCCCCCTCTTTCGCGTAACGTTAGCCGCCTTCTCTCGCACTCAATTCACTACCATTCATTCCATTATCATCACTCAATTTAAACCTTCACCCCACCTTTTTACAATACCTCCCTCCTCCCTTATTTACTTCCGCCCCCTCCCTCACAATTTCGCATTGCTTGTTGTGCGTGTCATGCTCACCAAGTTCCCTCGATGCAGGGCCGCTCGACTGCGTGCACCCCTCCAAGCGGCTCGCCACCTCCCCTCGTCTGGACCACGTCTGGACACTCGCCGACCGCGGGCGGGATACTTCTCAACCGGCTCCCGAGGGCCAATATCCGGATTGCGCTGTCCGGTCCTCTCGCAGCTCCGCGATGGTCCTGTAGTCCTCAGAAGGGGGCAACGGCAGAGGGGGCCGCGCCGCCGGGCCTCCCCGCAACGGGAGTGCCTGGAAAAATAAAAAATAAAAGTCGATCTTAAACAGATCTCAGCAGTGCCTCCAACTTGTCGGGGGGATTCTGCCGGGGTCGGCCGGGCCGTCCGCAGACCTCCGGGCAGGGAGGCCCCAACTCCTCCCGTGTATATCTCGGATCGAGACAGAGTATGAGGCACACACAAGGAGCAAGGCAACTTCTGTCGTTTATTATGCAAACGGCAGGGATGGGTCAAGGAGCGTACGCGTTCGTCCTGACACACACACAATAGTGGGGCTCGCAGGCCCTTTTTACTACATTATGACGCGCTACTTGCGTCATTCCAAAAAGTTACCAAAAGAACCTATCGCCACTCTTGATTGGTTGCTCGAGTGGTGGGGTTAGTATAGTACGCCTATAGAGAATGATATTAGTGGTTAAGGTGTAGTCAGGTGGTATATCTGGGTTGTCCCTACAATTAGATACATAAGAATTGTTACATGAAGACCCCTGAGGATTGGCTAACGTTACTGACGTCTGAGATAAGAACCTCATGTTCTGATTGGTGCATCCGTGAGCTCCCCAGCCTGGGACCACCGTTGTTCCCAGCACACGGTGCACCTGTGGTTGCAACAGTGTTTCAATATGGGTACGTGCAGGCAATGTGAGGATTTATTCATAGGTGGGAGACTGACCGTTCCCACTGTAGCAGGTGTCCATTGAGCCTTTCAAGTGTGTCGGCCTGCGTCTCGTAGCGAGGTACCCAGACGCCCTTTCTCTCCTGGGTTTTGGCATCTCGTCAGGTTCGGCTTGGTCACGTGGGGAGGGACCGTGTTTGAGGCATAATTCTGCACAATTAATATTGTTTTTCCACTGTATGTCTGGTTTAATTTGCAGATATGATTTTAACATTGGTACGTGGAGTGCGAGGTTGCAACATCGTGCCTTTGAAGATTTGTTTCTTGACTGTGGGTTTGCAACATTACGACCTTGGCTGGTTGCTCCACTGGGTTCTTTCTGCAGGCTCAGCAACCTGACTTTTGCTTTGTTAATGTCCACGGGAACTCTTGCTTGGGGCCTACTTGGGCCTGGTGCACGAGTAATCCATTTAGTGCATGGATGCTTTAGGTTATAGTGGCATACAGTTTCATGGCCAGTATCGTGTTTCCATTATATCTCTCATGATGGTAACGGGTTTCAAGAGAAGCGTGAGCAAGCGTTATAAATGAGCTCATGGTGCGTCTTGCGTTTCTGCATTCTGAAAGCCTATGTAAAAATAATAAAGATGCACGTCCGTGAATAAGCCTGTCGCCTACGTCAGAGCACTGAGTATGTTCTTCGTGTAGATTGGTGTGGAAATGTTCAGCGTGTATAATAGTTCAGCGGTGCTTCCCGTTATCTAGGTCGTCATGGCATCTCTAACGATGTGTAGATTTCAGTCTAGTTGGTCCGTGCCGCAGGTGTCGGCATGGCCAGTGCGGGCTGTTGGGCAGGCAGATGGACACATCCGTATGTTTCTGTACCAGGGTATTTGGTCATCTGGTAAATGGGCAAACTCTTCTCGTGGCGGGTGTCTGGGCCGCGACCCTCTAGGCCAAGCGCGAGAGGTGAAGGACGGGAGTCTGGTTTTCCATTCTCCCACTTCAGTATCAATTGGTGTTTCAAACATACCTCGCAATAAAAAAGATGCTGATATACAAACTGACCATGCCACTCCCCAAATGCTCCCTATTTACTATGGAAATGCAGTCGACTGCTTATAGGACACAATCATTGTTCCACCCCCTGACCCTGAAAATTATTGGGAAGTTTGGGTAGAGCTAATTGGAGATGGGGTGTGTATTTATATGGCATGCACACCCGAAGAATATGCACAAGCAGGAGAAGGTTTGCGGTCAGTATGTAGAACTTGGATGCCAATAAAGGGAACCCCACTGTATGAGGCCGCGGTGGGAACGAAAAATGAACGCATGTATGCAGAGGAATTCATTACTGTAAAATTAATGAGTGGGGAATGTGTTGAAGGAGATTAACCTGCCCACCCGCCTAGGTGCTTTAGAGTAAGGTGAATCCCATAAATACATGTGTAATGTTGCATGTTCCAGAGGGTAGGGGAGTGTAATAAAGGACCCTGCACAAACACAATACTATGTGAAATATAGATGCTTAGGCTTAGTCCACACATATAAACAAGCGCCATTTTGTAGTTATGGTAGAGACATTCAGGCCTGCATGGCTGCGCGGTAGACACAAACCACGAACCTAATGAAGAAACCTGAATAAGACCAAGAGCTGATGATAGAGAGACCCATGCTGTGGGCCTCCATAGAAACTCTCCTTTGTTTCACATCTGTTGCCAATATGTGTTATCCCAAGAAGGAATGTACCCTGCAAGGCCATTAGACAGTACCAGATGACTCACAGTGTATGTTCATTACAGCCAGGCCAAAGCAGGCCTCCTACCCAACCCAGCCAACCATGAGTAATGGCACCCACAACTTTCCCAGTCCAATACTGCTGAATTCCATGGTAGTAAGTTACCCCAGACCACCAACCATAAACCACTGGCTATAAAATATCTAAAGGAACATGACCATTCCACCTTATTTCATAATGAGAAGATTTGTAATGCAAGGTACAGGATGGAATACATTATAGTCCAAAGCGAGCAAAGCAAGGGTGGAAGCCTTGGGTGGTGCGCATAGTGCAATACAGAATGAGTGAAGAATGTGTGGCTCAGCTTGATGTTAAGCCTCCCCTTATGCCAGTGCCCGAACCTCCCAGGTGCATGCCATGATGATAGAGTAGCATTGTCTTACACAGTAACTAATTGCAAACTCGACCTTGGTTTCCTGGAGATGATGAGCCAAGCAGACCCCACGTAATAGAAGACGGACGTACAGGGCTGGGGCCAATGGCTTGGCATCTCCTATAGAACAGGCTGTCCATGTATAACGTCTCACCAACCAGCCATACAGGTTTTTAATGCATATGTTTACATCACTGATGACGATGTGTTTCCTTATAACATTCTGCTTGTACCATTTTTCAGCAGAACATTCTTGAGCATCAGAGTTCTTGGCTGGCATACCTATTTTTTGTGTGATTAAAACCTGTAATCCTTGCAAGAATCTCTTGGTCTTTTTTCCCCAGCGGGTTGTATTTTTTCTGACGTGAGCATTTGTGGGCATGCCTTCAATAGCTATGGTGGGGGCACAATATGCAACCTTCAAACATGCCAACGTGCGTTGAGATCTCTACGGGTGACTTTGCTCTGTATTAAAGCTTCATAACATAAACATGCACCGTTTGGTTCTATATTGAAATACCGAAGAACAAAAAACGAGGCTGAAAACACTGAATTATTTTTACATCGAATTTCCAAAATGCATTATCCTTTTTTTGCACTTTTTTTTCATTTTGGTGAGAGACGCCCTGTAGCACCCGCACATTCCACCTTTCTTAATGTATTCTGTTACCCAACCACACTCCCATCTATCTTATGTGGCATAAAAATGCAAAAATGACAAATAATTTGTTACAAAATGTGGCGTTTTCGGCCTTGTTAATTTGCCATTCGTTTTTTTGGAGGGCATACTCAACTTTTATGGTCTTGTGGGCTGGAATCGTTTTTTTTGTCCCATGAGTGACTTGGATGAGCCAAAGTTAGGGGGGAAAGGTTTCTTTGGAACATATATTTTACATAAACACAAACATTGAGCTTCCAGAACTTCAGAACAGATGAAGGAAGAGACTCACCAAAGGGATTCACTCTATTCTTTGTACAAATAATCTGGCAATTTGATAACATGGTCATTGGCCAGATCACTGCTACAAATTTGGAAAGATACATAGATGCATAAATATGGTTGCCTCTTAAGAACAAGAGCATCACCATGTCTTTCACACCATAACAACTCTTGGTCTCTGCCCCTGCCTGTCTTATCACACTACTATCCCTCTCCTCATACATGCGGGCAATCAAAAGAAGCACACATTGCCAAAACGTATGTCATTTGATGCTAACTTACAAATGACGAAAATACCAAATTAGCAATTTTGCTCACTTTTGGCCTCTTTATTCTAACCTTTTATCACAATGTATGTTTCACCATTCCACCCCAATCACACCCGGTGCAAGAATGGTCCAGGCTGCCTATTCCTCTTCCCGATCGTGTCCACCACATTCACATTGCAGGCAGTCCACCTGGTCCCTATCATTTCTGGCAGCTGGTTGGGGAATCCCAGATTGTTCCCTCTGGAGTCTGGCTGGTCACGGTAGCACATACCGGACAAAAAAACCTAGATACTTTAAGGGTTGCCTGGAGCACAACTCAAGCTCATCATATTGGGCTCTATCACAGCTTTGGCAGTATCCTGGCGATAATTGTGCTGGGATACCGCCAACACAAATAGCATTACTGGTACTCAGTCTGGCTCAATTTGCGCCACATCCCGAGTAATGGTAAGGTTGTAAATAGCACCGGTGAAAATGTCACCGAAAGCAGCTACAAATGGGCGGAAAGTGGAGATGTTTACCTCCAGCAAAAAGCTCTAACTTTCCAACCTACTCATGATTGGGCACCCTTAAATGCGGTGGTAACAGTGCTACCGCCACATTTAAGGGCTACCACCCAACTCGTGATGAGGCCCATTGTATTTTATTTTATTTAAAATTCCAATGGGATGCCCTACAACTTTTGATGGGCCCCTGGATCTGGATGGGGGCCTTGGAAGTGTCCTGTGGCTTATGCTGCCGCTGAAGGGGAAACTGGTGCAGATCACAATTGCACTGTCCTTTCTTCCTTGTTCACCACTCAATACTCAGGAGTTGCCCCTCCGCCGGGATAGGCCAAGTTACTGCTGTCGCCTCCTCCCTTTGGGCTGATTGGTTCAGGGGAACTGACATAATTTTATGTGTGTACATTTATGACTTCCTTTGTCTCCCAAAAGTTACTTTTAACAAAAATAAGTTATGAAGCAAAACTTTAAATCTATCCTAGTCACCATCATAAAAAAAAACAGATCTGCAGATTACATATTTCACAGGGAATCTGACAGTCCAATCGCCAACTCTTTGTGAGGTACCATCGCTTTTTGGCACAATTTCATCATTTATAGTAGACACATAATATTTAAAATTCTGCAAATGGCTACACACATGCCCACAACAATTCTGCATATTTTCACCAAGTTTGATGTCTGTATAATTTATACTTCACCCAGAAATGCCTTTCTCCTGCCATTCCAGTTCCCCGGGTGCTAGGAACATATCCTTAGTCTCAATGTGCCTGTTTAAAAATCACATGAGAACTGTCATATCACATTTCTGCTTATTCAGATTGCTGGGAAAAAGTCTTAAAGTATAAATGTCCCTTATTGTCAACGGGGTAGATCTGTCACAGATGTGGGCGGTGCTACAAACCCCCACAGCAACTGTCTCTCACTGGATCAGCCTGGACAAAGGGTTTCTATGATGCCCTTTGAAACCATGCAGTTGTGGCTGAGGATGGGTGTAAAAGGTAATCACACCTCTTAGTGAAATGCTAGTTCCTCTTCAGTCCTTTGTTCCATTTGGTAGAGATGCTGGCAAGTCTGACGAGGATGCAAACTCCCACACTTTGGCCCCTCCATGTACCCATGGGGGCTGGTTCACTTGTCGAGGTAATTCTTTTCCCATGGAAGGCAGGGCACCTTTGAAGTAAGTGCCTAGGCAAAACCTGTTCTGCTCATTTCAAAGGTTTTTTTTCTTTCTTTCAAAAGTAACCAAGTCTTTTTGGGAATAAATATAATGTACATTTTAGGTTGCTATGTTACTGCAAACCCCCACATATACAATACTGTTTCTGTGCGAGCAACACTGTCATTTATCAGTTCACTTTTAAACAGCATTTCCCTGATTTTCAGAAGAGTAAATTCACAAGTGTGTTTATTTCAGTTAATTTTGAGTTTACCAATACGTTTTTTTGCAGCAGACAGTTTCTTGTTAATTAACTTTCTGAGTGCTTTTACAGATAAAGTCAGAGAGATATACTGCCAAGCATTTCTTTGAAATTGACATGAAAAAAAGAAACACAGTGTTATTTATTTCATTTACCTCAGTTTGTGCACATGGTTTATAGAAAAAGAAAACACCAACCCTGTTTACATGGAAAGCCACATTTTTTGCCTTTCAAGTGAGTTCCCAGTACATCAGCTGTTCCGGAAATGTATTGCCTCATATCTTGGTACTTAGCAGTATTAAAGCATGCCAGGCTGGGTTTCCATGAAGAGCACATCTTTGTGATGTTTGAAAAGGAATTCAAGAGGAAATTGCAAAGCCGGCATGGATGTCATGTGTGCAGCTTTAGTATTCAGAAAACAGAACAGCAAATGTGGTTCTGTACAGGAGGGCGGGAAATTCACCGATGGGCCCATAGGTCAGTGCTCACCCACTAGTACTTGTAAGACAGGATAGCTGCACCATGTGAGGCATGGGGGTGCAGGACTCACTTACTCCAACACGACTCAATAATGAGGACTCAGTAGTTTGGCAAAGGGAAGTTTGTTTAATGACAAGTACATCAAACAGGGAAACAAATGGGAATCAGCATCGTTGCGATCACCTGTCTCGCTCCAACTTCCTCGAACTTCAGTTGAACATCAATTCTTGTAGGCAATATTCGTCATCGTTGACATCTAATTCTACAAAACTCGTCATGCAATATAATTGGTTAGGAAAGGTAACTTAAGTATAGGTGCTATATCTGTATATGATAATAGAGCATGCAGATTGGATAATTCTTATTGGGTGGGCGTCTACGCCCCTCCCTCTACATCACACGTGATAGACATCACTGTAAGTACGACGTCTCATTGGTTCTATGATATATAGGACCCCAGATAACTTGGTCCATTGTGATTGGGCAGGTTACATCCCTAGACATAAATTTCCATTTTTAATTAGCAGCATGCAGAATGGACACCCAGGTGCCTGGTGTCCCACGTTTCACCCTGCCTCCCTTCCATCAATCAGTATCTTGGGCTATGTGTCAATTAGTTGGCTGGGTATGGCCTCGAAACTGTAGCCTCTTATCAGGAAAAGTTATGGCATCCTCGGGTTCTGGGTGACATCAGGCAGTGGCACCTCTTCGCGCCTGGCTGATCACGTGCTATTTCACCATGAATCTGCTTCAGTTTCCGGCTTTTAGTGTGTTTAATTCTGTTTCGGCCCCACGACCTGCATGGGCCCCCCTTATCTTGACCTTCATGGGGCAGGCTGGTACGCTCTGAAGTCTGAGTCTTGTTAGCTGACACTCTCCTCCCCTTCTCTGGATGACCTCGATTTCCTAGGCATGAGCTGCTCTTTGTTGAGTTGTGATTCCACTCCTTCTCTTGCCTCTAGCTGGGTTACGAAACTTGGCCTGTCAGGCCTCTGACAGCCTGGGTACATTTCTGCTTTTACAAAATGGAGTCACATTTGTATAATGTGTCTTATTGAGGTAGAAATATGGTTGGCGCTTGCCGCTCTAATCTTCTACTAAGCATTGCAAGCAGTATCGTTTTCTTTAGCTTCTTGCGTTCCAAGCCTATTTACACACGTTTAACTGGTCGGTTGCTTCCATCTTGTCTCATAGCAACGTTTCCTCACGTTTTAACATTGTCTCTTCTGTCCATTACATTTATTTTCGTAGCTACTCGCACTGGCGTGCTATCTTCGATGGCTGTTTTCGATCATTCGCGAGTCTGTCCAGGCCCTTGTGTAATTTCCACTGGCCTTCCATTAAGGCTCTTTGGGTCTCTTCGTGGAGCGTCTGTATGTACTCTTCGTTTCATATCAGCGGCTGGTACGGCTGTCTGATAGGGTACCGTGCTGCCCAGGGTTGTCTGGTTATGGGCGCTACAACAGGTATGGATCTTCCAATGTACACTGGGAAGAGCCCCAGTGCAGCTCTTCATTGGTTCATTTGTTCCTCATACGTCACATACCTTGGTGAGTACTCTCCTGGTACCTTGAAATGAGGGACAGGGGTGCAGGCCATGTCTGGGACCTCCTCTACACTCCCACCTCTGGTCGTTTCATCGACCACTTCTGCGGTCTCCTTCGCATTCATTTCCTTTTATTCTTCGGTGTTATATACATCGTCTTCAGGGTTTGTACATGATGCTGTGAATGTGTGAGCCTTTGGAGTCCATATTTTATCACCCCTTTCAAACTCCCTGCTGCTTTCACAAGCTCATCTTTGTTCCAGGTCATTAGCTGACATTGTCCATTTGGGCTGCAGTAGATCCATTTTCCTTCATACCTTCTTCGTTTCTTAGGATATGTGAACTTCGTTCCTTCTGGCGCAAATTTGCTGGCCTTCACAAAGTCTCTTATTTCTTCATCAGTCAGGTCTCTGGGTTTCCATCCTGGTTCGACATCAACCATTATTTTCATCCCTATGGCTTTCTTCACTGTTTTCTGGCACTGTGTAATGATTATCTTGGTAACACAGAATCCTAGCAGTACCATTGCTAGTAAAGCTCCCAGAAACTTGAATATATCTGCCATCCATTGTGGGACCTACGAGAATAGGTCTCCAAACCAGGTGTCATCGTCCACTTCATCACTTTCATTGATCATCTGGTTTTTGAAGTTTGTCAACATACTTATGGCTTCTGTTAAGGTTCTGTTTTCTTCATCGTACAATGGTACAAATTTGCAACATGATTCTCCGATTTCTGCACAGACACCTTCATCCATTGCTGTGATCATGTCAAGCACATATCTGTTCTGGAGGGTCATCAGTCTGATTACTCTCAGCTCTTCTTTGATCGCGTTAAATCCTTTTATAGTGGTATTGATGGTCTGCAATGGCTCCCATCTGGTTATCTGCAACCATTTAGCATTCACTCCAATTTTGATCTGTGGCAAGAGCATCGTGGTGTATACTGTTGAGGTGAGGCTGAACAGCCTGTGTTCGTATGGGATTGCATGGAATGCCTCTTCTGATTTGGTAGAAAAGTAATTTTCTCTCTTCATTCTGGATGCCAATTCCACAGATCTCCTTCTCCTTAGATGAGCATCTGCTTTCGGGAAACTGTCCAACTTCAGGTCATTCTTATGGATCAGTAGCACGGGAAAGTGGACGTTCACTAGTGTGCATATGCCTCCCCAGTTTTTCGGCAGCCTTATGTATGCCTTGGATCCACATGCCCAGTAATGGTCCATAATAACTGTGGTTCCTTGTGTCATTCCTGGGGCTTCAAAGATTCGTCCGCAGTTTACATTCTCTCCCATCTTCCTCGTGCCATTATTTTGGAAGCATAGTTTTGGGCTTTCCAGTGGTACCATCTGCAGGGGTCCTCCTCTCTCTTCGACCCATGTTAGCAGCTTTACCAGTTTTGGCCATAGAGGTTTGCACAACCTCTGCAAATTCTCTATTGCTTCTCAGCAGGCTCCAAAGACCATCCAAGCTCGACAGATTACTACTCCTTCTTCCCATCCATCTGGGGAGACCACTGTTCCCCAAATCTGCATTTGGCCTCTGTTCTTCCAGGACTGCACCTCTTCTGCAGTTTTTCCTTGAACGTTCAATCCTGGGTTTATTACCCAACGTGTTCCTGATCCTTTGATGTCTGGATTCTCGTATCTGATCATGTGATTCCTTATGTGCACCCTGTTACTTGTCTTAATGTCCTGGACGTAGCCATCTTCATCCAGGTAATCCTTTTCGTTGGCCCATATCAACGAGGCGTCTCTTCCCATAAATTGTCCTCTGGTGTTGCACATTGCTACATGTGATATACAGTGTGCTGTGCTGTGGGTACATCAATTTCAACAGCCACAAAGATCTTGGATTTTCCCATACTATATGGTAGGAGTGCACGGACAAAGCATTCTCCTTCTGACTGCCTTAGTCCTAATTCCTTCATGTGCTGGTACCATATGTTGTTTCCGAGTTGGGCTGTGCTGTCCAGGTAATCATTGAGTTTACTGTTGTCTTCATGTGGGTTTCTCTTAATCCTCAATGTCCTTTTGTAGTTAGCTATAACCACGTCTCTAAATGCGTCTATATGACTCTTTCTTATTGGAGGATTCTTGGGCATGCTTGTTAGCAGAGCGGGTTTCATTACCTGTATCGCTGTGGTAGGAGAAGGTTTTGTGTTTCTTTTCCTTTCCTTTTGTAATTTTTCATCGATATTCTCTAACCGCCGTTGGCTCACCAACTCCCCAATGCTTGACTGTGTCGTACGTCTGGTGCTTGTTCCTCTCGTCTGAGCTGGTGTGCTTACTGTTCTAGTCTCTACAGTTCTATTTTTCAGCTCCTCATGCAGTTTCCTTGCTTTGACTATGAATGGGAACAAATAGTCTATCAGTGTTTGTGTTTTCTCTGTGAGTTCCTTTGTGGCAACTTCTGTTCTTTTGAGGGATTTTTCTATGCCCTCTTTCATTGGTTTCTCACTTGGTTCTCCTCGGTCGCTTCCGCTATTTTCTGGAACTGATGGTTCGGCAGGCAGTCTCCCCTTCTCTGCTGCCTTTGCTGCAGGTCGTGTAGCCATAGACACTTGCCCTTGTCTGTGTGCATTCTGTGTGTGGGTGCGTGCAGTGGTCAATGCTGCATTTTCATTCATTCCATGCTGACCCTGTCTCCAGCCTTATTCTTCATTCATTACCTCAAGTGTGTATGAATCACTGCTAATTACATTTAGTTTTATCCTGTTTATTTTACCATCAGCTTTTCTGGGAACTGGGATCACTATATAGTGTCTAGGTGCTTTCGTAGACCCCAGACGTTCATTATATGGTGGGTGCACTGAGATTGGAACACTTCGTGCACCAATAAAGAAAGCAGTTCTGATAGTGAACGATAGAAAGACAATGATAATTACTACCCCTATACACATAATAGACGTGTAGGACATCTAGCAGCATTTTCTTCCAGGGATGCGGGGGTGCACCTGTGCTGGTGGTAAAACCAAGTTACTGTTCTGTGCCCCCATTTCAAACAAGTCCATAGCCAGTTATTTATTCCTCTTCTTGCTCTGATTTCGTAGTTCAAGAGTTCATTACTACTAAAGTGATGAGTGCTTTTTCATGTGTCCCCCCTCTTGCGGGTGCTGTCGGTAATCTCTGGGTATGCAGTACAGTTCCAGTGCTAGACTATGGAAAAAGGGTTAGGCTAGCAACTCTGGTATATCACATTCATAATGCATACAGTATAGGTAAAAACCCAGTGCATTCCTCGACTTTGCCTTGGTCCTGAGGACATGCTGGAACCTGTTCAATGTGAAGAAATGAAAAGATGGAACTGCTAAAAATCACACAAAAATAAAACATAGTAAAAATAAAAATAAAAATAAAAATAAAAGTGAACATGAAAAAATAAAAAACAAAAAATAAAAATAAGGAAAAATAGAGGAAAAATCAAAACAAAAAAATAGCATGGTGTAGTTCTCGTCTCTGCTCTCCTCGATCTGTCCTGTGGTGGAAAATTGAAGAACTGTGACTCTGTCCTCAGTTTGTTCCACAGCGAAAGATAAAGCACTGCCTCTCTGTCTCTCTGTCTCCACGATCTCTCCCACGGCGGAAAGTCTCACTGGAACCTCCTAAAGTATTCTCGCTGGAAGTTAGATAGCTCCTCCTGGAGCATTATGCCATGGAGGAGTGCACCCATGTGTGGGGCGTTGGCCGGATCTCTAAGGAAGGTGATGACGTCAACATCTGCAGGCCTTCCCACCATTTCCGGTTAGTCTGTGACTAGTCTAAGCAGGACGTTATGCGCCAGCCGGGTGTCTTCGGGTGATAGGGACATTTGTCCTGTTTGGCAGGGTCCTTGTCATGAGCTTTTCTTTTGATTCGCACAGTCTCTGCACCTTCCTGTTGTGTGAACTACCACAAGGTGATTTAGCTTAGTCCACAGTTGGTTCAACTGAGCTAGGTTTCTTGGGTCTCTGATGAAAGTACATGTGTCAGTTGTTCTCCCGATGAGTCCTGGGCATTTCTCGATTATTTGAAAGAACAAAGTAAATGTGAGTTCATCAATGTCTGCTGGCGGTGGAAGCATGTGTGTCCTCTTCACTGTGCTCGGGTAGCTTGGCGAAGGCTCCTGCGATGACAGTCAGTAGTTGCCAGATTATTTTCTTGTTCGCAGGATCTTGAATAAAGTCTGTGACACTGGTTTCTCTCCCTATGAGTGACGGGAATGATATTACCACCAGTTGAAAGTAGGTTAACACATCCCACTTGAGGTTTCTGCTGGGCGATACCATAAATTATGTAAACAAAGTCTTGATAGTGGTTGCTTCAGGATACTGTGTTATGCTCTCAGAAAATATTTTATTTGCAGTCTATCAGAGTCTTGATTCTTTGTACTACTTGGGCATGACGTGCCTTCAAAAGTCTGTTTTATCAATGTTGTTGTGGCTTTGGATGTGCTTCTCTTTACCCTCCAACTAGGATGCACAGAGTGTTCGTTTTATGTCCTTTATCATCTTTCACTGGTTTGAGAAAATGTCTTGTTTAAAAGTTACAAATTGAAACAGAGTTCTTTTGTCATTGTTTTGCTGCTCATGCGTCCTTCTTCCTCACCATGGATCTTGTCTGCACGTGCTGAGGTTCTTCCCCGTTGTTTGTAGTTTCTTCGCGATTGGATGCAGCTGGAGGGCTTTCTCCTACATAAGGTTTAATGTCATTCAGGAAGAGCCATGCCCTTCTGCCCTGGACCTTGACGGCTGAAGTAGTGCAGTCCTCTACGATGAAAGGACCATTGAATCGTGGCTCATCCCACTTCTTCCTTGTAAAGTTCCTTATGAGGACAGCGTCACCAGGGAAGATGGGTGGTGCACATAGACTTTGCGCAGAGTCTGTTCCAGCACTTCCTGTCGTGTTTTGTGCTGCGCTGCACCCTTTTCTTTGTTGCTGCAGCTGGCCTGAAATGACAGAGACGCTGGATGTCATACAATTCAAATACTCATGCATTTCTGTCCCCAGGACCTCACCGGTTGGCTGGGCATCACATCTAGCTCTATCTCAGGGGGTAAGAGGGGTCCTCATCCTTGTTCCTGTGACTATCTTGTGCGGCGTGAGATGATGGTCGGAACCTGATTGGTTCCGAAGTGCATACAATGCCAGTGGTAGACAGTGCAACCATCCCTTTTTCAATGTGAGCTACAGCTTGGCTATCCTCTCTTTTAACAGGACGTTGAGCTGCTCACATATGCCATTCCCCTCTTTGTGATACGCCAACGAGAACTTGTGCTTTATACCAAGCATCAAGCTGACTTGCTCAAAAACTGCATTAACAAAGTGAGCCCCTTTGTCTGACCTCATTATCTCGCACACCCCCCATCTTGGGAACACTTCCCTCACTAGAAATTTGGCTGTACAGGTAGAGTCTGGGTGTGCACAGGGACCTGCTTCTATCCATCTAGAGAATGGACACACCACCACAATTAAATACCTGTACCTGTTGCACACTTGAATCATGTCGACATAGTCGATATACAAGTGCTGGAATGGTCCATTTGGCCAGGGGATAACTCCTCTCACTACTTTTAACGTTTGCCCAGCAGTGAACTGTTGGCAGATAATGCAGTTCACCTTGAAAAATGCAATGTGCTCTGCTAAATTCGGTGTAAACCAGTCTTCTGCCAGCGTTGCAGCGAGATTTTCTTTTGTCATATGTATAGGGTAGTGTAACTGCTCCAATGCTACCTTCAGTAGGGCGACAAGCATTACTGGTTTACCAGTGCTGTCTTGCCTCCATAACCCACCAGAGGGGTTTAAGGAACACCCTTGACGCTTCCACAAATTTTTATCCTCCTGAGGTGCCTCCCCTTGTAGCTCCATTAGCTGAGTCTGCCCTGTGTTGCTATAGGCTTCGGGTGAGGCTCGTGCTACCATCATACGCTCATGGGTACGTGCCACATCCAAGTCCATGATTGTTTCATTTTTGGATGCCATACGCTTGGCTTCCGTGTCCGCTTCATGATTTCCATGTAACACAAAATCTGTCCCTTTTGTATGAGCGGCGCATTTCACGACCGCTATACCTACTGGGAGCTGTACTGCTTTTATCAACCTGTCCAATAAGGCTGCATGTTGCACTGGCGTGCCGTCTGCTCGGAGTTAGCCCCTCCTTTTCCAGTGCGCTAGACCTGCATGCAGTGTGGACGTCACATAGGTGGAGTCACTGTACACCGTTACTTCTTGGTCTGCATGGTTCTCAATGGCGAGTATCAGCGCCACTAGTTCTTCAGCCTGTGCCGAATAATGAGATGGTATTCGTGCACTAACGAGTACTCGATACTCTCCATTCGCTAGGTGTTTTACCACGGCCACACCTGTATATCTTTGTCCGTCTTCTTGATCGATTCTTGAGGAACCGTCAATGAACACAATTTCACCACTTGCCTGGGCATTTTCCTTTACCCTGGGGATTTAATCATAGAATTCCTCATAATTTGCGCAGTCATGTACGGGTTCTCCCTCTGTGCCCGGCTCAGCTATGAATGTAGCTGGAGTCACAGTTTTACATCGCACTATTTTGATAGATGGGTTAGAAATAATCACTTCATATGCTGATGACGCCTTTTCAATGGTGAACGCGGCAGCAGCTAGATTTTGTTCGCATGGGAAGTGGCCCTTCATGACCGGGTCCAGACTCCCGCTGTAATATGCTAGGGGCTTGTACCCCAGTGAGGTTCGCTGCGCAAGCACTGGCGTCATAAAATTACCATCGGTGTGTGAGAACAGGTAGAAATCCTCTGCATAATTAGGAATCCCGAGAACTGGGGCCTTACAAATCGCCCCCTTGAGTTCTGCAAACCCCTTTTCCATTGCCTTTGTCCATTCAATGTTTTCCCTTGTCGCCTGGGCCTTCTTTAGGGCCTGAAGCAAGGGCTTGGTATACGAGCTGTAGTCGAAGACCCATGCTCTGACATAATTGCACAGGCCTAAGAATCTTAGCATTTGTTTTATCGTGAGCGGTTTAGCCGTGTTCATGATAGCTTCAGCCCTTTCTGGGGTTACCTTTTTCCCTTCGTGTGAATTTAGCTGTCCTATGTACAGAACCTCTCGCTGACAGTATTGTAGCTTTTCATTGTCAACTTTATATCCTTTCTCAGCCAGGATAGTCAATATCTGGACAGAGGTGCGCCTGCATTGTTCCTCAGTGACCCTGCAGATTAGAATGTCATCCACATACTGCAAAACAACACTGTTTACTGCAATATTGCTTAGGTCCATCTGCAGGAGTCTGTTGAAAATGGATGGAGATTCCAGTATCCCTGTGGCAGCCTCATGCTTTTGTCTGAAAGTGAATGACGTCAGGTCTTGTGAGTCACAGTGCAACGGGATAGAGAAAAAGGCATTTTTCAAGTCAATCGCCGTGAAATATTTTACCTCAGCGGGTATGTTGCATAAAATTGTGGATTGATTCGGGACTAGAGGAAACTCGACTTCAACTATATCGTTTAATGCTCTTAAATCTTGAATTAAATGCCAAGACCCTCCTTTTGATTTTTTGACAGGGTAAATCACTGAGTTGCAAAGTGATTCTGACGTCACTAGAATGCCCTGCTCCATCATGGCGGAAATTGTCTTCGCAATCGCTTCATCTGCCTCTCTGGACATAGGATATTGTCGTGCTCTTGGTAAAATTGCTCCTGTTTTCAGTTTAATTTTCACTTCACCTGCCCCCTTCAGGAGGCCTACATCATAAGGCCCTGTAGTCCATACCGCGACAGGCACTTGGGCCATGTCGTCATCAAAGTATTCTGGAAGTATTAGCGCCAACATCATTCTCTGTGGCACCTCCCGTTTGATAATTTTGACCCAAAATATGAGACTCACTTCTACCCTTGTCTCTTCTAGGTCAGGGTGTTCTTCTAACAGATCGTCATCGGTGACGTCAGTCACTCGATACCCTTCTTCGATGGCGATAATCGCACACCATTGTCTACCTTCGTCGTCATATTCTTCGACCAATATCACTTTCCCTCGTACTGCATTGAATTGTATCATTAAGGGATATACTTGTCCCATCTCTTCTTGCATAGGTATTCTGGGTCTCAATAGAAACTCATCAGGTGCCCTCATAGTTCTATCTGCGAGGCCTGGCAATCCCGCCATGAGCACCCGCACATCATATGCGAAGACTTCTGCCTCTAATGGTATAGCTCTCATGGCTATACGTCCGGAGTATGCTCTGATCATTTCGCACACATTTGAATAATGCATTCCTTGAGTGGTGCATACTATACCATTCTCGGTATACAAGATTGTCATATTCAATTTAGTCATTAAGTCCCGACCCAGAATGTTTACTGGGGTCTGACGTGAATATAATAAGGGTACATTCATTTCGCGCTCTCCCACAGAGACTGGGAGCGCGTCTGTAAAGGGAACTCTACTGTGAGCTCCCGTGAAACTCTGTATCCATGGCTTCTCCGGACAAGGAAAACTTGCCTTCTCATATGCACGAGTGTGTCACACCCATGTCAACTAAGAAGGAATATTCTTTACCCCCTATGACGACATTCACCCTAGGTTCCCTATTAGGGTCTGGTGTCATTGATAGGATAGAATGCATCAGAGTCCCCCGTGAGCTGTCCTATTTCATATATAAGTTTGGCCCGCTGTATACTTGCTTATTTCCCCCATCCCCAGGGGTGACTCCCCCTCCGGAGCTAGTGCCCTGTGACATTTGCAGTGGTGCCTGATGGGATTGTCCCTGCGGTATGTTCCCCATGTGCGGGGGTGAAACCGCTTGCTGTGCACCCTGCTGCAACCCTGGCACATGCTGCTGTACTGTGTGATTTTGTGCACCGCCCTGTTGGGGGACGGCTGGCTGATTCACCACGCCTGCCCCATCCCTTGGCTATTTTGCCACATGCCTTGGCTTCTGCACACGCGCGCCACATGTCCTGTCATTCCACACAGCCAACACACTGGCGGTGGTCGAGCCATCTGTCCATCTGACGTAGCTGGACTGCCCATCTGCATGTTCTGAAAGCCACTTTGATTATTCTGAAAGCCCCCTTGGTTGCCTCGAAACGCACCCTGATTACTCTGCCATCCTCTTCTTCCAAAACCCCTTCCCCTCGGGTAAAATCCCACGCTACCTTGGTTATTCTGGGATGGGTTAGCTACTGATTGCTCTCTTGGTTCAGCTGGGCTTGTCAGCATGGCTCCCTCGAGAACATACTTCGAGAGTTTCTTTTGCACCAGCTTTGCTTCCTCGACCTTACGAGTTGCCTCCTTCTTCTGATTCTTTTCTTGCAACAATCTACAGTAATGTGCAATTGTCAACTGTATTTCAGCCCATGGTTTGGCTTCTATTCCTACCAATTTCTTAAGTTGTTTTTGCACTGGCTCGGGCAACCCCTGGCATAATATATGGTAGAATAGAGGGATAGATTTTGTCCAAGACTCATGCGTTTCGAGCACCCACGCATCTTGAAAATTCTGGATATAAATCAACGGATCCTCTGACTCTTTCATTTTCGGAGTCATTATAGCCCCCATATCAGAAGTGTCTGGATATAGCATTTGCAGTGCTTTACACACTGCTGCTCTACAATTATTCAATGGCACTCCTTCATGGGAGGTGCTAATTAGGGTTACCCTAGGGTAGCCTGCCCGTTTCCATACATCATCTGCTCTTTCACCAAGTATGGCAATTAAGAGGCCCTTAATGTCGCCTATAGCTAAGGTGACACCTCCCGTCATTTTCTCTAACTCATGTATCCACTTCCCGGCTCCCGATGTCAGCATTGGAAGCTTATTTTTTAGGTTCTCTCAGTCCGTGTGTGGCCATGGAATATATTGTGGTCTTGCTCCCCCTTTTTCTAGCAGCGGGAATTGGAATGCGCAGTCTTCCTTTTCTTTCCCCATAGCTCTCTTTTCTATTGCTGGGGTGGCATTTCCACCTTGCCGTCTCCCTGGCAATGCCCTTAATCTATCTGCATAGGCAGGTGCTGACGCCCCCCATCTGACCGTGGGGTGTTCCTTCATGCCGGCCGGACTGCTCGGCAGACTTCGGTGTCTTACTTGCGGACTCGCTAGCGTCTGACCATCGTTTCCCTCGGTCCCCTGGGAGCCGTTTTTCGCACTGTCTCCCTTCCGTTTCCTCACCGGAGTCAGATTCTGAATGTTCCCAGTTTACACAACTCCTTGTATCTTCTTCATTTTGCCCAATCTCCAGCCTCTCTAGGGACAGTCCCCTATTCCCACTACTTTGGGTGACATTCTCAGTGTCATATAGCTGAGTGCTCTCCAGGCGCTCATCTTCCCTTCCCCCTTGGGATATTTTCTCCAGCCCCATCTCATCATATATTTTATCGATCGTTTCCCCGATACTTCGGGTGTCAAAGTCATCTTCAATATTTGTCCAACTTATTCCTTGCACCGAATCGAGTGCAGGAAAGAATTCTTCTATGCCTTCCCATTCTACAAAAGGATTGGGTTTTTTAACTTCTCGCTCCAAATATTCAAGATCTCGTGCCCTCTGTCTGCGCTTATGTTCTGCTTCCTCATTATTCCCTTGCGCTTCTTTACTTCTTCTCTAGCCTTGTCTACTTCCCTCGTCCTTTCATTTCTACGTTCCATTGCCCTTCTAATTTCCTCATCTTCTTTTCATTTTCTTCTCTCGTGCTCTTTGCTCTTCTTCCGACCTTTGCTTATTATGTTTGTACTGGTCGTAGGCTGCCTTCTGGTTGTGATCGAGCTGTTTCTCTTGCTCTTCGCGATACAGCTGTTCTTGCTTTAGCCGATTCTTCCTTCTTTTCCCTTCGTCCCTTGCTTCCATCACTTTTTCTCTCTCTCTCCTTTGCGTCTCATCAGACCTCTCTCTAGGCCTTATATCATCACTTCCTTTTCCATCCAACTTCAGCAATATCTGACCTCCCATCCATTTGTCTTTCGCGACTGCTATCTCATCAACTCTACCTTCACTTCCCTTTCGTTTCTTTCCCTCTTTCTCCTTATAAAGAGGTGCACAACTCTGTGCCCAATCTTTTCCTTCATCTTTGCGTCCCTCCTTGTCGCTTGGGACTGCAGAGGCAATATTGTTTTCCTGTTCCTTTCCCTTATTGTCGTCACTGCTGTAAGTAGGCGACTCATGTGCTGGGTTGCTATACCCCGTGACTGCCTTAAGTTCTCTTAGCGGGTAAAGCCCCTCTGTCTTACTCCCTTCAATGACTGGCTCAGGCGGGGCTGGTGGCACGGTAGGCGTCTCACCCCCCCCCTCCGTGCATACATTTAGTATCCAGTCTGTGGGTGGTTCTTCCACCTTTGTCTCTTCAAACATCTTCCACAATTCTAGAATAGCAAGACGTTTCTCTAGCTTCTTGCCTGTATATGTGGCATGTAGAAAAGTCGTCATATGTTGTAAGACGGCTTTAGATAGGGACCCATTCTGTGGCCACGGCATAAACATCTTGTGGGCAGTACCCTTAACCCACTCTGTGCTATACTTTTTTAGTTTAGGAGCATGCTTAGGTAGTTGCATGCACAGATGCGCAAGTGGGGTGACCTCCATTTTCAATTCCGTTACCAACAATATTTATACAGTTTGTTATGCTTCTACTAGTGTGAGCGAGCACCAGATACGCAAGCTCCAATCCAATCTTTTCCCGCCCAAATTTTGTTTTATACTATCAATTAACTCAAAACCATCAATTTGTTGTGGATTCTCTCTCAGTTACAGAATCGTGTAAAACCAAATTTCATTTCGGACAATCAACGATACAGTTCTATTACAACAGAACACATATGACAGACACTTGACAGACTAGACAGACACCAGCTGGTCATACATATACCTGCCTTCTAATCAATACCCCATCATGGAGTTTAAACAAACGCCTTTGATGCGTCTTTAAATGTCACCGTAGTCTAATTGTCCCTTATTATAAGGGCCATGAGTTCACGTTTCTTCTGACCGCTGTATTAAAGCACAGGAACAAGGTGAATCCTTACGTTTTTATCTCAAATGCCCCCCTGGTAATCCTTTGTTTTTATCTCAGGTATCCCCCTGGTATCCCTTGTTTTTATCTTGGGTGTCCCGCCGGTATCCACTCTTTACCTCTTATGCTCGAGTCATTACCCCCTATATATATATATACAGTCTTCTCTACTTCTGACTATTTTAATTTTTGCTCTGCCACCCTCCATTACCTTTCCCTTACTTGTTCTAATGCCTACAAGACATTTGCCAGAGTAACGAGTTTGTTGTTTCACTTACCGACCGCATCTTTTCCTCTCTGGAGCTTCAGAATCAGCGCTCCTTCCTCTTCAGCCTCTTACATTTTTTTCATCCGATTGGCTGCCCGTGGGAATGAGAAGGGTTATGCTTGGAAAGGCGGGTTCCTTCAGATCCACTGCCGAATTTGTATGGACTTACTCTATCATTGTCCACGGGAAGCTTCTCAGCCTACTCAGCCGGAATGCCGAAAGGACTTGTGATATTGCCGAAGGACTAGAGTTACTTCGTGCCGTCGGTCTATAGGTATCTTATAATTATATTAATCAATAATCCATAATCGATAATCAGTGGCCGTAACCATCCTCTGCTACCAAGTGTACAGGAGGGGGCGGGAAATTCACTGACGGACCCATAGGTCCATGCTCACCCTCTAGTACTTGTAAGACAGGATAGCTGCACCATGTGAGGGATGGGGGTGCAGGATTCACTTACTCCAACATGACTCAATAATGAGGACTCAGTAGTTTGGCAAAGGGAAGTCTGTTTAATGGCAAGTACATCAAACAGGGAAACAAATGGGAATCAGCATCGTTGCGATCACCTGTCTCGCTCCAACTTCCTCAAACTTCAGTTGAACAGCAATTCTTATTATTAATATTCATCACCATTGACGTCTAATTCTACAAAACTCGTCATGCAATATAATTGGTTAGGAAAGGTAACTTAAGTATAGGTATAGGTGCTATATCTGCATATAATAATATAGCATGCGGATTAGATAATTCTTATCGGGTGGGTCTACGCCCCTCCCTCTACATCACACGTGATAGACATCACTGCAAGTATGACGTCTCATTGGTTCTACGATATACGACCCCAGATAACTTGGTCCATTGTGATTGGGCAGGTTACACCCCTAGACATAAATTTCCACTTTTAATTAGCAGCATGCAGAATGGACACCCAGGTGCCTGGTGTCCCAGGTTTCACCCTGCCTCCCTTCCATCAATCTTGGGCTATGTGTCAATTAATTGGCTGGGTATGGCCTCGAAACTGTAGCCTCTTATCAGGAAAAGTTATGGCATCCTCGGGTTCTGGGTGACATGAGGCGGTGGAACCTCTTCGCGCCTGGCTGATCACGTGCTAGTTCACCATGAATCTGCTTCAGTTTCCATCTTTAAGTGGGTTTAATTCTGTTTCGGCCTTGCCACCTGCATGGGCCCCTCTTATCTTGACCTTCATGGGGCAGGCTGGTACGCTCTGAAGTCTGAGTCTTGTTAGCTGACGCTCTCCTCCCCTTCTCTGGATGACCTCGATTTCCTAGGCATGAGCCGCTCTTTGTTGAGTTTCGATTCCGCTCCTCCTCTTGCCTCTGGCTGGGTTACAAAACTTGGCCTGTCAGCCCTCTGGAAGCCTGGGTACATTTCTGCTTTTACAAAATGGAGTCGCACTTGTATAATGTGTCTTATTGAGGTAGACACGCTCTAATCTTCTACTAAGCATTGCAAGAAGTATCGTTTTCTTTAGCTTCTTGCATTCCAAGCCTATTTACACACGTTTAACTGGTCGGTTGCTTCCATCTTGTCTTATAGCAACGTTTCCTCACGTTTTAACATTGTCTCTTCTCTGTGTCCATTACATTTATTTTCGTAGCTACTTGCACTGGCTGTTTTCGTTCATTTGCGAGTCTGTCCAGGTCCTTGCGTCATTTCCACTGGCCTTCCATTAAGTCTCTTTGGGTCTCTTCATGGAGCATCTGTATGTGTGTTCTGATGTGCACAGGGCAGAGCCCCAGTGCAGCTCTTTGTTGGTTCATTTGTTCCTCATACGTCTTGATGAGTACTCTCCTGGTACCTCGAAATGAGGGACAGGGGTGCAGGCCATGTCTGGGACCTCCTCTACAGTTCCGTCCTGCATGATGGTCATTTTCAGATGATTTCAAATAGAGGTAAAACAATGCAGAGCACTACTTTTGGTGGCATTCTTGTGTTTAGTGCTCGCCACATATATGTGCCATCGAAAGAAAAGCGCTGCTGTTTTTCCACATTATTTCCATTCGGTTTTTGTTTTAAGGGTATTTCTGCAAGGGCCTTAAATGTACCCCACAAAGTGGCCCTGACAGCCTGCCATGAGTGCCGGCAGACCGAGCCCACCATCCATGGCGCAGGCCGATGTTGCCCCAGGTGTGGTTCCTGCCAACCCCGAGCTTGAACGTCACCTTCCCAACTGTCCTGCCTGGAAGAAGGACTGGCCAGGACTGCTGCTCTATCAACAGCAGTTACTCCTGCCTGGGGGAGGAAAAGAAATGACCAAGTCCCGCCGCCACCTGTTTCTGGCCAACCAACGTCATGCAGCCCTGACACCCGCCACCAAGAAAGAAGCACGGCGGGCAAGTGAGGGTTTCAGCTCTGCAAGAGTGCTTGTGCGCCCTCCTGTGCCCTTGCAGTAAAATGACACTCCTGCCTGCTTGAGCGTGCCGATGGAAACAGGAGGTGAGTAACATGTTCTCACCCAGTGCCTTATCAGCATCAAGCATCATGTGGCGCCGTCTAGATGCCCTGCTACCAGCGTCTCGCTGCCTGCCATAACATCAAGGGACTAAGCCGATGTGGCCCATGGTACCACCAGGTGCGGCTTTGCTAGTTTGTGAACTGTACCATCAGCATACCTGGATCCGTGGTAATGACTATCCTGAGAAGACACTGAAGCAAAGTGAACCAGTCTCCTGCAAACCTGCAAGTGCTCGGCGAAGATGCAGTCAACATGTGTTTAGATGCTGTGAGTCTGCATTTAAATGATGTGCTTAAAGTGATCCCAGTTAAAAGGATGTGAAGCTGCGCTCCTGTAGTTTGAAGGCATGCTCTAAATGGTGCTAGCCGCTAGCGATGGCGTCACTCAGTGGTGTAGGTTCAGCTTACCCCAGGTTAATAAAGGATCTTGTCAAATGTGGGGGATCTCTCCCAACATTCCACCAGCGGTTTGCCAACCACGACTGGAACTTGCAGATCATATTTAGAATGTGTTCATATGTGCTTTGAGTTTGTAACTATGTGAGCCCTTATGTGTGTAGCAGTGGCATGTCCTACTAGTCTACTCTTCAATTCCCAAGTGGTATACGTATTGTCATTCTGTAATGGGGTATGAATCATTTATGGTTCTGCAACATTTGTTTGTTTGTTATGAAAAAGGAGGAGTGTTGTATTGTGATCCTCCCACGTGTGTTGCCCTTTTAATGTGATGTGTCCCTCCCATGTTTGTTGCACTTTTGGGTGGCATGGCCCAAGCTAATAAAAAGAGCACCTGCAGGCACTGTCACAGTTTTATTACAAAGCACACTCCAGCCAGGGACTGTCATATCCCATTATGGTCGGTGGTCATGGTGGTGCCATGGCAGGCGCCGTTATACAATGGCTTTGACTCACTCAGTAATGGCCGCTGTGATGTCCCGCTCTTGCAATGCTGTTTTGCCCATTTCAGCTTCTCAGAGTTGTACGTCGTTATGCTATCACGTGACGGGATATAAGAAAACTGATCCAGGTTTCAAGTGCGTTGCAACCCTCCGTAATGATGCTTCAATCCAACCCATCGAGAACTCCCTTGACATTCACTACAATCCACAATTTCAATCTGCCCATCTTCCAATCATTCCCGGTCTTCCCTGTCTTGGTTTACACAACCCGTTCATCAACTGGTCTGATAGAACTCTCTTTCTGGGATCAGAGCACTGTGTTAATCACTGTTTATCCAACAATTCAGTTGGCATTCACACCACCCCTTCTGGTCCACAGCCCGGTATCACCACGATTGTAAATCAACTGGGCGGTATTCCAAAAGAATACACCCAATATACTCAGGTTTTCCCCACACCTCAGTTTTACGTGCTCCATCCTCACAGGAGAGATGATTGTCACATTGAGCTGATACCTGATCAGCCCATCAGCCCATCCCTTTCGGACGTATGTACATTCTGTCTCAAAAAGAAAAGGCTGTTCTTAAAGAATATCTGCAAACTGATCTCCAAAATGGTCTGATTTCTGAGTCCACTTCACCTGCAGGGGCCTCTCTGTTTTTTATTCCAAAAAAGAGTAAAGATGAGTTGCGGCCCTGTATTGATTATAGGGGTTTGAACAAAATCACAGTAGCTGACAAATACCCCATGCCTTTGATACCCGATATCCTCGAAGCAGTAACCAGAGTCTCAGTATACACTAAGCTGGACCTCAGAGGGGCCTATGACCTCATTTGTATAGCTCCTAGTGACGAGTGGAAAACAGCATTTAGAACCCTGTTTGGACATTTTGAATATCATGTAATGCCGTTCGGTCTCTCTAACGCTCCTGCAATCTTACAAAGGTTCATGGACCACCTACTTCCCGAGGTGTTACTACATTTTGTAATAATATATCTTGACGATATACTGATCTACTCTCCAAACCTTCAGGAACGCACACACAACATGTCAAGATCATGTTAGAGAGATTACAATCCAATCCAATTAGCTATATTGTAAATTCGAAAACTTTGAGTTTCATCAACCCCAAATTACTTACTTGGGGTTGGTGTTATCCTCTCACGGAGTGTCTATGGACCCTCATAAAGTCAAGGGAGAGGTAGAATGGCCACCTCCTACCAATGTTAAAGAAATCCAACGGTTTGCAAACTTTTATAGGAAGTTCATCCCTTGTTACTCAGAACTCATCTTACCCCTCACTACACTACTCAAGAAAGGGGTTCCTTTCACATTGATATGGCAAGTTCAGAAAGCCTTTGATGAATTAAAGAAGTTGTTCACTACGGCACCCATATTAGTGAGTCCTGATCAAACCAAAAGGTTTATACTAGAAAATGATGCCTCCCATTACACATTAGGCACAGTGTTATTGCAAGAAAACGCTGATGGTAGTGAATCCCCTATAGCCTACCTTTCCAAGACCTTTAATGTTTCAGAGGTCAACTACTCTGTTCTCGAAAAAGAACTGCTAGCAATCAAACGATCATTTGAAGAATGGGGACACCTTCTGTTAGGTTCTTCTCATCCTATCAAAGTACGAACAGACCACCAGAATCTAAAAGTTCTACAATATGCACAGACAACTAACAGCCGTCAAGCACATTGGTCACCTTTTGTTTCTCCATATAACATCAGTTTTACCTTTCTGCCCTGTTATCAAAATCTCTGAGCCGATGCCCTTTCACGCAAGGATCACCTCACGGCTAGGTTTCATTCAGAGAACATATTTCCCCGGTCCACCTTTGTGTATGCCATTACAGACTTCTTGGAAAGAGTACAAGAAACCCTTCTTCATCGTGATTTTTGCATGGACCTGCAACATACTCACAATCTACTTCAAGAGAAGGGATATTTCTTCCATGGCCAACACATTTTAGTCCCTTCCAACGAACTACAACTGGAGATGTTACAAATGTGTCATGACTCTCGGGCAGCAGGTCATCGTGGAGACACTTTTGGTGGCCTTCATTGAGAAAAGACATTATCAACTATGTGTCAGCCTGTCCTATATGTCTGCAATCTAAATACCCGCATTAGTTTCCTATGGGATTACTTTCCTGTATGCCAATTCCAGTCAAGCCTTGGCAAATAATCTCCACAGACTTTATTGTAGACTTTCCCATTTCGAACAATCATACGGCCATTACGGTTACCATAGATTATTTTATGAAAATGGCACATTTTTAGCCACTACCCGGAGTTCCCAACGCTGTCCAAATGGCAAGGGTATTCCTTGCAGAAATCGTCACTCGCCATGTGTTGCCTACACTATAGTGTCCAACAGGAGTCTGCGGTATACATCCAAGTTCTGGGAAAAACTATGTGCACTTCTCCACATCCAAAGGGCACTAAGCTCGGGATTCCATCCCCAGACCGACTGAGAGACTGAATCAGACGTTGGAGGGGTATCTGCACTGTTTTGTGTCCACAGCATAAGATGACTGGATGGTATTGCTGCCCCCTGTGGAAAATGCATATAATAATGCCCCTCACAGTGCGTTGCAGGCCAGTCCCTTCTTTTGTACCTATGGGTTTCACCCTTGATTCCTCCCTTCTACTGTTCCTTCTGCCACTTGATTCCCTGAGGTGGATGCTTTGGTCACTGTCATACATAAGGGTCAACAGGTGGCCAGACGTGCATTGCAAGAAGCCCAAGACCACACCAAACGCTATGCTGATGAGACGGACACCTGCCCCAGTGCTGGCAGTTGGCAACGAAGTATGGTTGGCTTCCCAATTTCTGCCCCGTCATTGGGTCCCTTCCAAGTTACCTCTTTCGGTACTTTGGCCCTTTCGGATTGTCCAGTTGATTGGTAATGCTGCATTCAGTTTATGCCTTCCCCCTACATGGTCCAGGATCCATCCGGTTTTCCATGTGTCGCAAATCAAAGTGGGCATGACGATCGATTTCGTAGGTCTGCTTCTGTTCACCCTCCTCCTGTGGCTACTCCTGTGGGTACGGAATATGAGATCTCCGGCATCTGCGATTCCAGATATTGCAGGGGCCGTTTGCAGTTCTTGGTTGATTGGAAGGCCTACTCACCTGCTGACAGGTCCTGGGATCCTGCATCTGGGGTTTATGCTCCCTATTTGGTTTGGCGGCTTTATCGGCTCCATCCTGGTAAGCTAGGTTGTCCGCCTCTGCAAAGGGGCATACTGTCATATCCCGCTACGGTCTGTGGTCATGGTGGCACCGTGGCAGACGCCGTTATACTATGGCTTTGACTCACTTGGTAATGGCTGCAGGGATGTCCGACTCTTGCAATGCTGTTTTGCCCGTTTCAGCTTCTCAAAGGGCTCTGTCGTTATGCTGTCACCTGACGGGATATAAGCACACTGATCCAGGATTCCAGTGCGTTGCTACTCTCCATAATGATGCTTCAATCTAACCCTTCGGGTACCCCCTTGACATTCACTACAATGCGCAATTTCAATCTGCCTATTATCCATGAGTTTGTAACAGGGACTCCTTCCCTGACAATGAATGTGGCATACAATGAAGCGCTTTTTATTTTTAATATACCACGGGTTCTTTTCTGTTTGAGTAGGCCTCCAACCCGTCTCGCACCCAACCTTCACAAGCACCCCATGTCACAATGGACCAGGAATCAGGCCGGTGTGTATCAATAAGATATTTATTAATTTGTTATTTAATGAAAAGAGAAAATCAAACAATTTTACAGCCACTAATGTTGTGGTACACAATTGCACTAATCTCTACAAAACAATTCTGTTAAGATATCCTGTTACAATTTTTAATGGCAACACAGAGAAATATACATTTTAGAAAAAGATAACTCCAACACTTCGGCACTTCCCCCTGCAACACTCACCGCCAAACATTAGCTAACTTGATTCCTTTGAATGGAAGGCAGTGGCAAGGAGTAGGGATAGAGAGAGAAAATCACAATTTCGGTAAAGCCCACCACTCCAGGGGAGGCCAGCAAAGAAAGTGAAACACCATTTTTGGAGCAAAAACGGCAGAATTGGATTTTGGGGACAGAAGGAAAAGAAATGTGTGTTTCTTACACTTGAGGAGACAGGGAGGCTTAGAGACTACTATTCAGCATGCCAAGGCAACAATAGAAATAAAGTAGAAAAATCAGTTTTGGAAAGAAGCAAATGCAAAATGGAAAGATACAAAGGCAAATGGAAATTCGTTTTACACAGGATTTACAATGACAGGCAGCACAAGGAAAGGGTTTAGCTCAGAATAGGCAAATCGGTTTTCACTGACAAGGGCCGAGACACATGACAGATAGACTTATAGGCAAAAGGGATTGCTTTCAATGGGACTATGGTTTGGGGTATTAACGGAACAGAGGCCAATAGGAATTTGTGGAATGATGCACAAAATACACGGATAAACTCGGTTTTCAGTTACAAGGAGACTAATTCTTTTGAGGCAACACTTTAATGACTATAATTATTAAAGAAAGACACCATGGACAAGGGGGTTAATTTCGAATTTTAACCTACTTGTACCATGACTTTCAATGGGGAATTAATTGGTTTACTTAAAAATATGCTAAGGATTTACACAGACACTGAGTGGTTTACCACAGGGAATATGCTAACATACACAGGTTAACATAGATTCTTCTATGGGAAGGTGACGGTATTACACTGGCAATTCAGTGTTTTCAATTGGGTTTTCAATCAGGTTTTCAATGAGGTTTTCAATGGGGTTTCAATGGGTGCAATGCTACAAAAGAGAAGGGCCTATGCAATTTAGGGCTGGCGTTATTTGCTACTCTGTTCTCAGGACACTCTAGACAGCTATGAAAGGGGTCTGGACACTGCACTCTGCCTTGGTTTGGGATTCTGGAAAGCCAGCTGGACCTCAGGACACTCTGGACAGCTAGGCAAGGGGTCTGGTCACTGCACACTGAAAGATAGTATGGTTTGGCCACCTCCTCTCAGTCCTCCTTCTCCTGTCTCCCCATATTTTTTAAATGTCTTTCTGACTTAGCACAGTCCCCTTTATAGAGCACAAATTACATCACTCACTTTACAATCTAGGGGGAGTACTCTATAATTACCCCTACCTCTCGGATAGGACAGTTTACCATTCCTCTCTCCGCCCCCTGGCATGATTGGTTCAAGGGAAGAGAGCACCATCTGTCTATTTGCATGTATTGCCCTTCTTTGTTTTCTTGGCCACTTTTTGACAAAAACCAGTTATGTCCCATAACTTCATAATTCTACTAGCCCCTGACATATGAACTAGATATGTCATTTTAGTGGGTCAAAGGGAATTAGGTAAGCCGATCGCCAACTCCGGAAGAGATAGCATGGCACCTTTGGCACATTTGTGTCATTTTCATAAAGTGTATAACAGTTATGACTCTGCAAATGATCAAGCATGTTCCTATTTTCGCCTTTCATCTTTCCCTCAAATCTCATAATTGTCACAGGTTCTGGGCAGCCAGAAACTAGTCTTAACTGGCTATTTCAGTCCCCAAAGTCCTAGGAAAATATCTTTTAGCTCTTAAAAGCTGCCTGGAAATTACATAAAAACATAGCATAAAACAAAATTATTTGCCATTCTAATTGCTGCGAAAATGCCTAAAAACTTAATCAGTCCTTTAATGTCAAATGGGAGGGTCTGTCCCCCTCTGTGGGAGGGGTGCTTTATTCCCCACAGCCGGTGACCAGAGATTTTGATGACCCACTTTGAAGGTGTCAGTTTGTTCTTGGTAATGGGTGCAGGAAAGAGCTCAGACCTCCAAGCCAAGTTTTAGCCAGACTTGCTTTCCTTGAAATCCCTGAGCCACTGCTTTCAAGTCTGGCAAAGCACGGAATTATAACACCCTCAGTACATCACATGTCAGTGCAGGATGATTCACTGGTAGGTGCGACTTCCAGTGGGAAGAGGGTCTTTTCACTGAGAGGTTTCCTGCCTTAGCCACCAAACTGGTATTTCCGGTATTATGAGCCTCTTCCAAGGTGATTGAAGTCTTGTGGGTGGAAACATAATGTACCTTGCTTAGTCAACCCCCCACCGCATATTTCCCTGACATTTCTGTGCAAGCAGCTATCCTTTCACAGTGGCTTTTTAAAGTAATTTCTCTTTTTTTTCACACGTGTGCAAGCCATTTTTGTTATCTAATGTTTAAAATCCAGTCTTGCAGGTCACAGGATCCTTTGATTTCTGCTTTTGAGCAAGTTTGCATTTGCTGTTGGTCCATTGACAATGAGGGGTAGGCCCCCTTCCACACGATTCTCTGATTTGAAATGAACAAAAGAAAAAGCCAAGCCGTTTTTCATTTGCAGTGTCTCAAGGGCTGCTGTTCAAGTGAAATGGAAAGCAAAAGCTGTGTCTGGTTGTAGGATTGAAATTCTTGCCCCTCATGTGAAATAAAAGTACAAGCCCGTTTTTGGATGCAGTGTATAACTTCTTGTCATTCAAAAGAAATAAAAGCAAGGCTGGGCTGTTTTTGCATGTAGTGCATAACTTCATGTCATTTAGGTGAAACAAAAGCAACGCAGGGCCATTTTTGGATGCAGTGCATAACTTCTTGTCATTCAGATGAAATAACAGCAATGCAGGGCCATTTTTGGAGGTAGCGCATAAGTTCATATCATTTACGTGAAACAAGAGCAACAAAGGGCCGTTTTTGGGTGACAGTGTTCAACTGCTTGCCACTCATGTGACAGGGAAAGCACAGCACAGCTGTTTTTGGTGCAGTGCGTTAATGCCATTTTTCAGGTAAAAGGGATTTCTGTCAAGGGCCTTTAATGGCACCCCACAACACGTGCAGTAGAACGGTTGCAGACTCCCAAAGCGGAATGACTGAGTCTGTCTCTCATTTAGGCCTGCAAGCCCCCACCGTGTGAGCATGGGCCTACAGGGCATGTTGGGATGGGGCCCTCTCGTCAGAAAGGTGGCAAGGTGTGCATGTGCTGGGTGGGGTCTGCCAGGTCCCCCACTAAGACCGGGTGTTCCCCAGCAACTCCCCGAGGCATTGGGCCTCCAGGATGTCCCATAGCACTGAAGGGGGCTGGCTTGATGCCAATAGCCAGCCTACACAACACCTAGCACACTTCAAGTGTCCACAAGAGCACATGGCAATCCCATCCCATACCTGTTGCTTTTTGAAACTGGCCCACTTAGACCATCCAGATCCAAAACCTATTAGAATGTCCACTTTTCCCTCAATCCTGACCTATGGATCTCTATAACTGGTTCACCAGGCACCCAAACTACCACAAAACAGGACTTCCACATCTGCAATCTCCCTTTGCGTTGCCTGTGGCAACTGCACCCTTTTCCTCTTCTTTTAATCTCTCTCCTTATTCGTTTTCCTCTGAAGACTTCTAGAAAAGCATAGGTGCTCTGAAGCCATGCTGGTGGTGATTTGGCCCAGTAGAAAAGCGTTTTAAATAATAACATTGCATATGTGGCCCAGGCCTTCAGGGGTCAGATAATAATCCGACCACTGCTGCTTCCACTGAACCCAGACATCTAGAACCAGTTATGTGGTTACGGGACAGCCATCGAGATAAGCCAAATGTCACTGGTTTCCAAAATGAGCATCTTTAAGCTCACTCCTGCAGCACTGATGCCCCTTTAAGATTTGAAGGGGTTCGGGGTTGTATGCAAACAGCCTTGCTTGCTCCGTAAAGGTGCTGACTGACTGGCCGGGGTCTGGCTGTTCCCCAGCCCGTGCAGCCTTCACGATTCACCAGCTGGGTGGACGATCCCCCAATTCTCTGAAAAGCTGGTCCATGTATCCTGCCGAAATCAGCATGTTCCTATCAGATACTTTGATAGAAAGTCCATGAACCTATGCAACTTTCTATTTAGATATAATGGAGCAGCTGTGCAGGGAGGGAGTGCCGAATAAAATCACAGAGTCTTTCCAAAATAAACAGAGGAGAATCCCCCAGAAATAAATATAGTGACACGCATGGAGAAGGTGTCAAAGATGCACCAATCATATGTCAGGGAGCTATGAGCTGCAACTCAGTTTCAATGTTAGTGATCGGGCGGGTAACTTAAGCACATTAGGCCCGATTCATGGAATTATCTGCGGAAAATCGGGAATTTGCGTGCCAAACTGCATGCAAAATCCTGCACGTTGATTCATGGACTGCGTTGCACTTTTTTGTACTTTGCAGGGACTTCACGCAGGGTCTACAAGTTACTGCAAGAGGCCGAGTGCCTTGTGTGAGACACCACGCAGAGTGTGGGCGTGGCTTGCACCTAGGGCAGGGTAGGGGGCAGAACACGGAAAATGAGGAAGAACAAGGCAAAATGTGGGTGTTTGAGGGACAGCCCACAGGCAGTCCATCGAACGCCCACTATTGTGTGGAACGATACATATGGTTCCCAGCGTGCAACCTCTCAGCAGGGAAACAGCCACGCAGAGCCCTCATACTATCCCAATATGCTTGCTTTGAGAACAGGAAGATGCGTGCCACGTGTTCAATGCCCCAGTCGAGCTAACTCAGATCTTCATCCTCTCATGGTCAATACATTGAATACGATGAGTGCCTAATAACAGTGAGACTTTTTATTACAGCTCTTAGAAGCTGGCGGAATCTGGCATATAGCACTATATAAATGGCCTTAATAATAATAATAATAATAATAATATTACATGCTGATTGGCGGTTCACATCGAGGTAGAATTTACAACATTGTATTGCAGCCTCACTCATGAACTATGTCAGCACCATGAGTCCGTAGCTCGCCAGTTGCCCTCATTTGGCGGGATCGCAAGTATTATAAACTCACTTTAAGTACGAAATGACCATTTTTGTCCCTCACCTTCCGAAATATTCCTGCTTGAGTGAAATGCCTTTCAGTGGAAAGCACATGCTGGGCCAGTATGCACGTGCTCAAAGGGCCTCATTGCAACTTTGAGGTGTGCAGAGGGGACACTGGCCTTGTCTTGAAAGCATGAGATAGGCCACTGCCGGGGCTAAACGCCTGAGTGCCCTGGGGTGGGGTAGAATTCCAAGATATTGGGTGAACAAATCTCGCCTTAGTGCCTAGTTTCACTCAGGAGGAGTAGGGCGTTATGACCAATTAATGCCGCGATTTCAACTCCCCGGGCGGGCCCCACGGCATTGACCACCCGGGGCTGCCCTATTTCCCTGGCTCCAAAACAGGGCATTCGGGTCGGTACCGGTGTCCCCGCTGCACAGCACGACCATGGAAACATGGGCGGGGGAATGCTGCATTGAATGAGCTGTCCTGTGTGAGTGTAGGTAGGGGCATGTGTGAGGCCGAAGCATGTAGGAAGCAACACAGGCAACAACCCGCTAGTCTCGCTGTCCGTCAAACGAGGCCGGTGGTCGAACGGTGCTGAGGCGTGATGCGTGACCAGAGACGGTAAAGGGGAGCGGGGGAGCAGGCACTGAGGACTTCCGGATCAGCCCTGCCAGTTAGCTGGCAGGATTTCCGAGCAAATATGGGCTATTAGCGCATGAAATTGCTCAGAAATCCCCATGTATGATGTGATGCGCTGATCAGAACACTCCGAATAGGATACAAGTCGCTCATACCTCATGGCTCTCCAACATGAAACGCTGACCCCGCAATGGTGCGTGTGTACCTCACGGCTCTCCAACATAAAACGCGGGCCCAGCAATGGTGCGTGCGTATCTCATAGCTCTCCAGGATAAAACGAAGGCCAAGCATTGGTGCATAGGAAACTCATGGCTCCCTAACATGGAAACACTGAAATGCTTCCCCAGCAATGGTGCGTATGTAACTCGTGGTTCTTTGACATTGAAACTCTGCCCCAGCAACTGTACACATGTAAATGGCTCTCCAACATTGAAACGCTGGCCCAGCATTGGTGCCTATGTAACTCATGGTTGTCTAACATTAAAACGCTGGCTCAGCAATGGTGCATATGTAACTCATGGTTCTCCAACATGAAACTGCCCCAGCAGTGGTGCATGTGTAACTCATAGCTCTGCAATATTGAAACGCTGGCACAGCAATGGCGCATGTGCAACTCATGGTTCTCCAACATTGCAATGCTGCACAAGCAATGCCGCATATGAAACTCATGGTCCTCAAACATGGAAATGCTGGCCCAGCAATTCCACTCTTCAAATAAAAACATTTGGCAGGATGACTATTTTGGAGGGAGGTAGGAAAATGTACAACTTTTACAAAGAAAAAAACTACTGAACAGTCAAATGAGGACAGTATTTGAGATTTTTCAAAAACAACAAGTTAACGTTTCAGTTATGCCTTCCCTCATTTTAAAGCCTGTGCTTGAGGGAAATAGCAATGGCCTGGCCTGGCCTACTCCCAGGCCAATTCAGAGTGGTGTAACTGAATACTGAAAAAACATGGAAGTGCGTTAATGGAAAGCCAACACTATCTGCCTTTGCCATGTGTAAAATGGCGCTGAAGTTCAGAGGCAGGCCCTCGTCTAGAGATCGCATCTGGGCCCTGTGTGTGCAGCTAAAGTGTTTGTTGTAACAGAAGTCTTTATCAGCTCCAAACACACACAGGAATTCCGGTCTGGGATAGTCCTTCCCAATCCTGATTTACAGGAAGAGGGGCATAAAAAGCCGCCCTCAATCCGACACACCAAGTAACCTGCATCCTGCTTTGGCTTTTCAGCAGCCCTGGGAGGGATAAGAGCGAAGACGGGCTCGGAAGGGGCAGAAGGAGCCTCGTCAGACTGCAGAGAAGCAGCAGGCCGGAAAGCCTGGGACTTGAGTGGAACATGCGGCCGGGGTGCGTGCACTGGGGGCTGCGGAAGCCTCCGAATTGTGGCAGGCGCAGTGGGACCTGGCCTTCTCCATGGCAACCGTGGCTGTACAGGGACAGCACTGGAGCTGCACCAGGTAATGTATTATAGGAGGCCTAGAGAAGCGGGGTTTTCCACGGGCAAAGGGCCTCTCATTTAGAGGGTAAAATCCCAACTGTTTCAATAGTTCCAGTTCAACCATTTCCAAAAAATCAGGACGACTCTGCTAGGGTTCATATGTTTTAATGGGCCAGTCCACAGCTGTGCTGGAACCAGGAGACTGGGTTTTAATACAGGTTTCCCTGCTTTACCAATTGGTGTGATCCTGGGCAAACAACATTATCGTTATCATAGTTTCCCTCTGTTTTATTATCTGCCAAATTTGGGAGCTTGTTAAAATATTCTGATCTTCAGTCGCGTACCATCTAAAAACTGGAACTTCAGTAGGGATTACCTAAAATTGCTGTCAGCAGACACAACCCTACACTTTCTCCTGGCAGAAAACGCAGCGTGACTACTTCCACAAAAGGAATGACCAAACCTTTCGTGTTTTTGTTAGTTACTGAGAGGCTCCCGCGTGCCTGTTCAGCAGGTGTAAGCACGCAGGACAGCTGCTATTCCATGTATGAAGGCCACGACTTGATTACACGGCACTTAATACTGGTGGCCAGCAGGGAGAGACTATTTTCTTGCTGCTATGTTTAAAAGTCCTGGGCTACAGGGGCAACAAAATGCATTTGAACAGTTGATGCGAGCAAAGACATTCCACTTGCTGTAAACTCATGTTCAGAGAGCCGTTTCCCAGAGAGCGATTCTGTTTTATGTTCACTGTTTCATCCCTGAAAACATGTATTTATCCATCTCAGCCAGTGTCTAATCGCTGTTTCTGTTGGGCTTTGCAAGCATTCTCACCCACTTACCATGTTTCTGAGAGCAGCTCCCCAGTTGTGGAAATCTGCCATCCAAACATTATGGTTTTGGACTGGTCCCAGCTAATGATTACAAAGCAGGCCTAGGGTTGGCCAGGAAGAGGACCTTTGCCTGTTCCTGCCTGATCTCTTTGAGCCCAGATCTGAAATGCTAAACTGGCACCCGGGTATACGAGGTGCCCATCGGTCAGGTGTGAGTCCAGACTCTTGGAGTAGCTGTGCACATGGGCATGCACAGACAAACTCACATATATGTAATCAGACCACATCCTGCAAGGGCAGATAACAGTGAATGCAGAAACAGTGATATTAATGTAGCGCAGTCCTAAGAGGCAGATGAGACACTTTTACCACCTAAAAGCAGGCAAATATTTCCAACCAAAAATTGGGAATCAAAATACTTCTAACAAAAAACAGAAAATAAATACTACAAACAAAAAATTGAAAAGAAGGGGCACATGAGACATTTCTCCCACAGTTATGCTCCCTGGCGGGGATACAGTGCTTAAACTCTTGGACAATCCTAGGCGCTCTGGAGACTACTAGGGGGCGACTTGGGGCACTATGAAAACTATTTACATATGTTCGGGTCAGGGGTACCAGCAGAGCAGCTTTGGAGGAAGCAGCGCTAATATTATTACTGCCTGATCTGACGATGAATTTTAAGCCAAAAAGACAACTTTTTATCTGCGTAGTCACATCGCCTGACAATTATCCCCACTGGGAATTACTTTTACAAAATATCCTTTCCCTCCCAACTCTGAAAATATAAGAGTAAAATATTCCAACTTCAAAATCTTACCTAGAGGCCTGAATGTAGTAGGGTTATGCTATATTATATTGCGTGCGCAGGTCACACATAGTAACATGGCATTATTGTGCTGCAGGGCATCTGGCGACATCCTGGTGGGGTCACAGTAGGCCAACTTTTTAGACAAGTATGGGTGCCGTAAGACCACAGTGGTGGTGATGGGTGCAGTGTAAATATTGATTAACATACATAACAAGGCGTGTTAAGCAAGGTGACCCCGTTTACGGGCGTGTTAAGGAAGGTGACCCAGTTTACGGGCGTGTTAAGGAAGGTGACCCAGTTTACGGGCGTGTTAAGGAAGGTGACCCAGTTTACGGCGTGCGTGTTAAGGAAGGTGACCCAGTTTACGGGCGTGTTAAGGAAGGTGACCCAGTTTACGGGCGTGTTAAGGAAGGTGACCCAGTTTACGCGCGTGTTAAGCAAGGTGACCCAGTTTACGGGCGTGTTAAGGAAGGTGACCCAGTTTACGGGAGCAGTCAACAGCAAAGTAGATAGTATGCATAGAAACAGACTATTTATATGGGTTTTAATGTAGCTCCAATGCTATCCAGTGGTGACCCTGCGCTGATTAGCCTGTAAGTACACCAGTCTCATATTATATTTGTCATATATCACATGCTGTCTTTTCACATAGCATATGCTGTGATATGAAGACATTGTATTTATTTGTTTTTTAATGTAGCTCGGATAATAATGGTGACCCTGCACTGATTAGCCTGAAAGTACATTGGTCTCACAGTGTAGTGTTCGTATAGCATATGCTGTGCTACTAATCACCTCAAGGCGCTTAGTTCCTGGAACGCAAGAAAGGTGGTAGATTCAGTGCTCTGTAGGCTAGTCTTCCTTGAGCGGAGGACAAGGTTTCCCACTATCTCACACTTCATGTCTCCTAAGGGGGACACGGTATCTCACTCTCCATGTCTTTCAAAGGGGACTTGCTATCTCACACTTCATGTCTCCTAAGGGGGACACGGTATCTCACTCTCCATGTCTTTCAAAGGGGACCTGCTATCTCACATTTCATGTCTCCTAAGGGGGACACGGTATCTCACTCTCTACGTCTCCTAAGGGGGACACGGTATCTCACTCCCCATGTCTCCTAAGGGGGACATGGTATCTCACTCTTCATGTCTCCTAAGGGGGACACAGTATCTCACTCTCCATGTCTTTCAAAGGGGACCTGCTATCTCACATTTCATGTCTCCTAAGGGGGACACGGTATCTCACTCTCTACGTCTCCTAAGGGGGACACGGTGTCTCACTCCCCATGTCTCCTAAGGAGGACATGGTATCTCACTCTCCATGTCTCCTAAGGGGGACACGGTATCTCACTTTCCATGTCTTTCAAAGGGAACCTGCTATCTCACACTTCATGTCTCCCAAGGGGGCACAGTATCTCACTCTCCATGTCTCCTAATGGGGACACGGTATCTCGCTCTCCGTGTCTCCTAGGGGGGACACAGTATCTCACTCTCCATGTCTCCTAAGGGGGACACGGTATCTCACTCTCCATGTCTTTCAAAGGGGACCTGCTATCTCACACTTCATGTCTCCTAAGAGGGACACAGTATCTCACTCTCCATGTCTCCTAGGGGGGACACGGTATCTCACTCTCCATGTCTCCTAGGTGGGGCACGGTATCTCACTCTCCATGTCTCCTAAGGGGGACACGGTATCTCACTCTCCATGTCTTTCAAAGGGGACCTGCTGTCTCACACTTCAGATCTTCCTTGAGCACAGACACCCTGTCTCACACGCCATGTCTCCCAAAGTAGGACACGCTACCTCCCTCTCCATGTCTTCCATGGGCGAACACAATATCTCACACTGCATGTCTCCCAAAGTGGACACGTTATCTCACAGTCCATGTCCCCCAAGGGAGGACATACTGTTTTACAATTCATGTTTTCCATGGGCAATCTCACACTCCATGTCATCCATGGGCGAACACACTATCTCCAACTCCATGTCACCCCATACAGAACACAATATCTCATGTTCTGTGCCTTCCCTGGGTGGACACGCTATCTGAAACTCCATGGCTTCCATTGACGGACACGCTATCTCATGTTCCATGTCTTCCCTGGGTGGATATGTTAGCAGTCTCACACTCCATGTCATCCATGGACGAACACACTATCTCCAACTCCATGTCACCCCATACAGAACACAATATCTCATGTTCTGTGCCTTCCCTGGGTGGACACGCTATCTGAAACTCCATGGCTTCCATTAACGGACACGCTATCTCATGCTCCATGTCATACCTATGTGGACACGCTGCTTTCTTATGCTCCATATCTTCCCTGGGAGGACACACTATCTCATGCTCCATGTCATACCTAGATGGACATGCTATCTCATGCGCCATGTCTTCCCTGGGTGGACACGTCATCAGTCTCACACTCCACGTCCCCCAGTAGGAGACACGATAGCTCATGCTCTGTGTCTCCCAAGAGAGGACACGCTATCTCATGCTCTGTGTCTTCCCAGGGTGAACATGCTATCTGAAACTCGATGTCTCTTGGGAGTGGACACGCTATCTCCTGCTCCGTGCCTCCTAAAAGAGGGCACGTGTCTCCCAATAGAGGACACGCTATGTCATGCTATGTGTCTCCCAAGAGAGGACACGCTATCTCATGCTGCGTGTACCCTCTATCTCCTGCTCCGTGTCGCCCAAGAGAGGGCACGCTATCTCATGCTGCGTGTCCACTCTATCTCCTGCTCCGTGTCGCCCAAGAGAGGACACGCTATCTCATGCTGCGTGTCCACTCTATCTCCTGCTCCGTGTCGCCCAAGAGAGGACACGCTATCTCATGCTGCGTGTCCACTCTATCTCCTGCTCCGTGTCGCCCAAGAGAGGACACGCTATCTCATGCTGCGTGTCCACTCTATCTCATGCTCCGTGTCGCCCAAGAGAGGACACGCTATCTCATGCTGCGTGTCCACTCTATCTCATGCTCCGTGTCGCCCAAGAGAGGACACGCTATCTCCCTAAAGTTAAAACTAGGACTGGACGAGTGTCTGCCGAATGGAATGGAGAATGTTGAGTGCCAAATCATTTCATTTCATTGGAAGAGAACTGGCTGTTGAGAAAACATGACATCTATGCTGGTTAAAAAGTGGAGCTGCGTGTGCCTGGGAAATGCCATCTCCTCTTCGGAAGTCTGTGCCCACGGGTGAGGGCGATGGTCTGTGCATTGGGCCTGAGTGAGCTCAGCCATTATTGTGCATTTAAGAGAGCCCCCTTGTGCTCAGCGGATGAATGGATTCATGCTTAGAATTGCACTGAATGTCCTCAATGCGCTTTCTAGCATAAATGAGTGAAATCATACAAGTCTGGTACACCACACTAAGGCCACTGAGTAATAATGACATTTTTAACCCCACCTGGCTAGGCAAACATTAAATGATTAGCAAACATGCGGAGAACATCTGACTGAATGGCATCTTTAATTGTCTAAACTCTTCTGCAATTTTCCAAGACCTTTGGGTGAATTTACCAGTTTGGTTTGGTTCCATTTTTTGTTTTCTTAAGAAATTTAGCACAAAACTATGCGATGTAAATTGGGGGGGGTTTCTGGGTTGGTCGCATTAAAAGTTGCCCACTTTTATTTCTGAAACCATTATTTACATTTAAGATCTGTAGTAGAAAAAAAAAAAACATTGCTTACATGCACAACGTTTACAAAATACACAAAAAGGGGAACATTAATATGTTGTGTGTTTTGTTTTGGGTTAGAAACCCTGTTAATGACATCATTGTGCTGTTTTAAGTCTACACTGGCATTTCTGGGTTTGCAACTGAATCACTTCTTTGTCTCCTCATTTGAAATAGTTTTGACTAAAACAGAGGCCCATGAAAGACAGGAGCCCAAATGAAGTGCAGTGAGGATATAATTGCGACCGAGAAAAACAAATGCACAAATCACGATGACGCTCAAGAGCAGCACAACGACAAGACCAAAGATGTAAGAATTTTCAATCTTGTGTTTTCACCCCCTTGCTAATGTTGCCTAAATAGAGTAACACCCTCAAGTGCCCGCCCAAGCCCAGCCAGCCTCAGGCCACATACAGTGCAACTGTGTTATCTGTTTCACTCGTCTTCTCTGCCGGCAGCCATTTTATGGGCGGCCATTTTAAGAGTGAGGAGCCATTTTGTGGAGTTGTAAAAGCACTTTCACATAGGGGTCAGCCCACCTGCTTAACTTGTCACATGACTGGCTTAATGAGCACATGCCTATCTGGAAATCTCCCGCTTTCTCTGAAGCCCCACTCAACTTTGGTCCTCCTTAGATTTAGCTAAAAACGATCACACACCGTTACCCAGTGCTCCTGATAGCACTACATCCAAAATACTTCCTACAAACTATGCTGGTGTACCACAAGCCTGATATTAAATTACAAATCTGGTTACAAGTCAACCCCATGTCAATGGGAACACAATGTTTTGGTACAAGGCTTTCATTTAACAGCCTAATTAATTTTGGGGGCTTAGATCTGGGTCTACAAAAAAAAAAAAAGCACTGAAGTACCAGATTACAATAGCTTGCAAAACAATATATATATTAGAAAGGCCCAGATTGAAGCATACTCGTTCGAATGACAGGATGTCAAACGATAACATTGATTATCGGCCTCGGCAGCTAATAATACCCAGTTGTCTTCACTAGTACTTGAAATATTACTTTTAAAGTATTGTTAACAATGCTAGTGTATATCCCTAACCCGTGGCTATGACATTAAAGTAGATTGTGCAGCGAGTTTAAGATGATGGAGGAACATGAAGCAACGTTTCTTAATAGAACATGCATGTATCATAGCACACATGCACTTAGACTCGAGGTAACACAATTTGGCTAAGTGGCTTTGCATGGACGCAGCATGCAAAGCGCTGTTGCCTAAAAAGACACAAGATGCAGAATGTGACCTTCCGGAAATGTGTCTTTTTGGTTGACACTGCTCTAAAAGTCACTGTGATGCTCAGGAATGTGCCAGGTTGAAGAAAGAATTCATTTCAATATAACCAAAAAGCATTTTCTGGCCATACAAAAATTCAGTATAATGCCATCAAATGCCCAGTGCAACGCCTGTCTTGCATTGAGAGATTGTTGACATATCTCAAGTACCCCACCCCCTCTATCCCCACCCACCCCCTTATCTTGCGTGGTTAGATCAAGCAATCCTGCATTCATTTTTTGCATTCTGGTACTTGTATATTTTTATGTTCCCATTCTAAATCCAAAACTACAATTCCCAAAATTCAGAGGGAAAAACTGTTAGAAACCAACTGTCTTATCTGCCTCATAAATTATTGGTCATTAGTTGGGAATTACATTCCAAACAGATCATGAGAAGAAAAAAAATGAGTCTCTCTTGCTCTTGCAGAGGTTATTTATATTAATTGATAAACTATGCAATTTTTATGAGATTACCAACATGTGTTTTGCACATAAAACAGCACTTCTTCGGGATAATAACAATATGTATTGGTATTTCAACCTTGCATTAAAAGGATCTGATGGTACAAACATCACCATAGTAAAGTGTCCTCGGTGGCACCTTTCATATAGGCCTGGTTCAGGGTGTCTGGACCTGCTCACACACTACCCACCTCTGCAGGTCACTGGCACACTCGGGAATCATGGCAGCGCCAGCTGGGCTGACTACATTCATCTTTCAGGAGTAGTGTTATCGTGAGTAGGCCAGGAGTCCTGTTTGTTCCCTCTGTACTCTGCACTAATAGTCCTGCATAAAGGGAAAAGCGTGGGAATGCACAGCGAGAATGCCCAGAGTGCATAGACCAAACCAGGACTAGGTGACCTGCCCACTCATGATTTCATAGAGCAAACCAGGACTGGGTGGCCTGCCCACTCATGATTTCATAGACCAAACCAGGACTGGGTGACCTGCCCACTCATGATTTCATAGAGCAAACCAGGACTGGGTGACCTGCCCACTCATGATTTCATAGACCAAACCAGGACTGGGTGACCTGCCCACTCATGATTTCATAGACCAAACCAGGACTGGGTGACCAGCCCACTCATGATTGCATAGACCAAACCAGGACTGGGTGACCTGCCCACTCATGATTGCACAGACCAAACCAGGACTGGGTGACGTGCTCACTCATGATTGCACAGACCAAACCAGGACTGGGTGACGTGCTCACTCATGATTTCACAGACCAAACCAGGACTGGGTGACCAGCCCATTCATGATTGCATATACCAAACCAGGACTGGGTGACATGCCCACTCATGATTGCATAGACCAAACCAGGACTGGGTGACCTGCCCTCTCATGATTGCACAGACCAAACCAGGACTGGGTGACCTGCCCACTCATGATTGCACAGGCCAAACCAGGACTGGGTGACCTGCCCACTCTTGATTGCACAGACCAAACCAGGACTGGGTGACCTGCCCACTCATGATTGCACAGACCAAACCAGGACTGGGTGACCTGCCCACTCATGATTGCACAGACCAAACCAGGACTGGGTGACCTGCCCACTCTTGATTGCATAGACCAAACCAGGACTGGGTGACTTGCCCACTCATTAATGGGAGAACTTGAAAGTTTTGACTTGCAGCCTATTTTCTTTAACATTAGGTATCAGGTTTTATTTTGGTCAGTTGCTTTCCCCACCTATTATTTGATACAACTGTTATTATTAACGTTTAAAATCAGGTCCTCTCAAGCACTCCACGATGCCAGTGAATGAAAATACAAGACCCCACCACCTTCTGTCCAAACACACAATCAGGAGTCGGTTAACACACACGATGGACGTTTGGTCTGTACTGCTCTGGACAAAGTTGTGTCCTGATGCAGCTCAAACGTTTTTTAAAAATCACATATTTTGGCTAAATCTTGGGTACAGCAGACAATTACATGAGATTATTTTTCTTCTCCACAGCCTCAAGCCCCAGTGGGGTTGGACACAACAGCGACTTCCTTTATCGCATACCCAAGGATGGCACCTGAGGAGGTAAGCTTGTGTTTTAACCCTTAAGAGGGCCCCTGAACCGGCTACAACCCTTTTTTTTGTTTTGGCTATTAAGTGGTGTGCGCTACCTAGAAGCCAAAAACGATTGCATTGGAAAACAGATAGGAAGGAGAAGGCTTTCTCCATCCGCCTTGTGTGTTGTTGGGTTATTTACTCACCCACCCATGGTTCTGCTAATCCTATAGCCATTCTCACCCACTACCCTCAGCTCCCCCTCAAAGCATACCCCTCTTGGATGTCTATGAGCAGTTGGGGCTGCCAATTGTATTTCCAAGCAGTCTCCTGAGAACCCCAAACTGTGAGAGAGCTGGGATATCATGTAAGTGTCTTAACTGAGGGGCCTTCAGCCAGTTGCTATATAAGCAATATGTCTGTCCGCACAACTTGCACTGGAGTCCTGTTACAAACAAGCATTGGCAAAGCTAATAGCACCATGGCTGCCTCCAAACTCGTAATGACCCCCATAGTCTCAAGCACCGGCTTCATTGTGCATGATCGAGATGTTCAGCCATTAGTAAGCGCTTCACTGTGCAGTAGCGAAGAACGAGACCTATTATTTAAAAAAAAAAAAAAAGAGCCTGAAAGATGTTAAATCTGTGATGCTTACAATATTAAGAATGAAACTGCCTACTGGCAATTGTTAGCCCACCCCCGTGAGAATTATGTGTGCCATTTCAACAAGAGAGGTGTATCACCAGGATGGCTAGACTATAGCTCAATGGGTACATGCGCCTGCTCCAGAAATGTGTCAGCATGCTTCGGATGGCAGGTGATAATCTAGTTAATCTGTTGGCTACTTCCACCGGTTTATTTGTTTTCGGGGGACCAGACTCAATTGTGGAAGAGTCTACACATATATCTATCTATAGGAGAATGGTCACACCTCCCTTGGTTTAGGAGCAAAAAAATTGCTCACACCGTCTAAATTGCACCGCTGTTTGCTGCTTCTTGTAGTGCATCCAGCTAGAAAGAGAGTGATGACCAGAAAGTCTCATGTCACTCATTTATTCAAGAAAATTCATATCTAGTGTACAAGGCCGGCCGTGAAAATCGGTTAAACCAAACAACATAAATACATTAACATTGACAGTATTTCAAAGGCAAATAGTCATTACACATCACTACTTAGAATAAAACCTTTAACGCATACATATGTGACTGGGGGGTTAATAAACTGTGATTTTGCGTAATACTACTTGACACAATAGCCCGGTGCTAAAACAAGCAAAAACACTACTGAATGCGAGTCTTTGTTGGGATCTTGTTTTTCAAAAGATATGTCTTACTGCACACTGATTTTATAGTGATACAGTTTGTAAATGCTGTGCTATTATTCAGTGTCTTTTTTTTGTTTGAGGAGCAAAAAACAGAATACCCTAAAATGAGACTTTCTTTCTCAAGTCGACACGTGTTACGGCTCTTTGCTCGTGATAGACGGGACCCGCGTGTTCACCATGTAGGTTTACGCAGCCATCTTCAGGACATATAGCTAATTCTAGTACAGGATCAATCAGATGACAACCCCACCGTTCACATGACCTAAAATATCAAACATAACATTGGTTTTGAATCTTGGTTGGACATCTGTCTACTATCTATTCTTAATGGTGTGTGCTACCATCTATTCTTAATGGTGTGTGCTACCATCTATTCTGAATGGTGTGTGCTACCATCTATTCTTAATGGTGTGTGCTACCATCCATTCTTAATGGTGTGTGCTACCATCGTGGCAGTTAAAAACGGTGGACTACCTTTAGGTGATAATCCAGTTAACCAATGTAGCCCTTCGTCCTTGTACGACCAACTGAATGATATTGCTTTGGCGATAGTAACACTTGCTTCTTGCAGCTCTGCCATATGGCAAGACTCGGTCGGCGGGCACTTGGAACACCGGTCCCCATCACCCCTTCATTGCCAGGAACACAGCCTGGATTTCATACTCAACCTTCCCAAATGTTCTCTGGATGCTATGTTGGGCCTCTCGCCTAAAGTGTTCTTAGAAATGTAGTTTCACGAAGACATGATGGCCGGATGACTCCAGGTCACTTCAACTTTATTTCACCAACACTGGACTTTACTTTTACAAAGTCATTGGTATCAGAAATGTATTTTGCTGAATTGATATTGAGCAAAACTACAACTCCCAGCATGCATCCTCTGTTAAATCAAAACCCAGGACTGGAAGTTTGAGATATCACTAGTGTGATATGAGTCATCTTGTCATCTTGTAACAAGGCGTGCATCAAAGTTAGGCCTCGAGTGGGTTATTAGGTTGAAGTCCAGGCAAAATTCAAATATATGGGTAAATGCTTTAGAGTTACTGCCTGACAGAGAACAAAATTAAAATGGGGTTAATACAACGCTGACGACAAAAAAAACATTTAACCTGGAGCATGAATTTTACAAGAGGAATTCAGGCGTTTGCTTGTAATTATCTTTTTTATTTTGAACCATTAATTCCCCAGGAATTGTTGTGCTGGGAATATAGGAGGGGTGAATGAAATATGGGCACAGACCTGAGGCGTTTTTCAATGAGAAAATGTAATTAAAAACCGCTTTGTAAATCAGGCCCTTGTTGCGCTTAGTACGTGCATTTGTCAAGTGTTGGTAGTTTCAGTTCAAGAAAGAAAACGGAACACTTGACCACCTATTCCGGTAGTGGTCACCCGAGAACCACTCCTAACAACGGGCCTCATTACGAGTTTGCTGGTCTTCTGGTGGTAAATCCACCGAAACACCACCAAATTAAATTACTGTTACTGCCACTTGGTCCCGTAGTTACCACAGGATTACAAGTGGGGGCAAATCCTCATAGGACTCCATGTGGTTTTTTGGCAGATTTTCCACTGGTGGAATTACCGTGCAGTAAATCAGTCGATTTTTGGATGTAAAGCAGAGGATTTCCCTCCAGCAACAACCTGAAGGTGAATCCGCTGCTTCACCTCTGACAACGGTGGATTTAACACACAGTGAATCCGTCCAAATTATAATTTGGAGGTGCGTAAAATTACTGCCACTTTTTTCTCACAACGCCAAACTTGTAATGAGTCTCTAAACCCTGTGCTGGTTGTTTTGAGTGAGATATTTGAAGCTTGGTGAGCTGCCCCTGGGGTTGACAAGGAAGTACTGTGTAAGGCTCATAATCCATGACTTCAGTATTTTCTTTATTTATTTGGAGTTGATATATAAGGAGAAACAGCAGGGACGGCGTCAGGGCCTTTCAGTCTTTTCAGTTGAAATGGCCCCAAACCTCTGGTGGAGGGGGTGGGGGGACTGAGCAGCTGCTACCTCGTTGGCAGCCTTACTGCACAGCAACATATTTCTTGAATTCATGACATTAATGTTCGCTTTGCCACGCTCACATTACAGGCTGGCTTTGCTGGCTGCTGTCACCTTAATTCAAGACTTTACATGTGCGCTTTGGAGTACGCTCATTACAGACTGCTTTAGCTGACAACCAGCATCCACCAGTGTTATCTCCTCATTGCCTTTTACTCCGGTTTTTTGTCTGGATTAGAACCTTGCTGATAAAGAGCAAATACTAGATTTTCAGTGAACATATAGGCTCCGATTCGTGGACTATTGCAAAAAATCCTGCAAATCCTGCACGCTGAGAACAACTCTGCGCAAGCCTGCCCGCAGAGTATTTTCTGCAAGCTCTGCGTATTCATGGAATTGTTTGCGCAAAGTAAACGTATAGGCAAGTTGCGGCCGGAACACCCGTGACACCCCCCCACGCAAAGCAAAAACAGCCAGAAACAGCTACCTTTGCATGCTACCTGAGCGCAAATACATGCACCCTGGAAACAGTGTGTAGGTTCCATAAGCAAGAGCTTCAGACGTTAGAAAAAAAGGCCTTGTACCCATCTCTCCTTTTCTTCCTTAACTGTGGCACCGACCCCCGCCAGGCTTCCCTTTGCATGGATCATCACCCTCGCACCCTGGGTGGGAAGGTAATGATCGCTGGAAAGATATGCCTGGCAGGGGTTGGCACCAAAATTAAGGAGCAGGGGCGGGAGGTGGCACTTGTTTTAGCCACATGCTGCATGTTTGGCCACACCCCTTTAGGCCATGCCAGCTCCTCGATTTCACATACCACTGAAAGCACTGCCCCTATGTCGCTCGGACTCTTTGTTAATAGGGCTTGGTTTTATTTAATGACCCGATGCATTCTGGGAGTTGTAATCCTAATATTAAGTACCATTTATATATCGCAAACTGCACACTTAAGTGCCTCCCGTTGCTGATAAAGGGTGTTATTATTTCTCAATTCAAAGTTATTAACCTCGGAAGCAGAAAGGACTGGGTTGGCACTGCCAGATTTTCAACCTGTGGGTGCAGGCAGGTCCACACAGATGTCAGAGGGGAGCGCTGAACTCGCTGAGTTATCACTTTCATTCCCCCAAATGGACTAAGTGCCGGATCAGCAGATGCTGATATGGAGAGAAGGACTTGCCATGCCATGCCACTACGAGCGCCATATATAACCTGAGGCTCCGCAAGTCTAACACTTGCAGCACAGCAACCCTCTGGCTAAGGCCCAGCATTCAGACTCCCACCTGCTAGCAGGAACCGTTTGACGTGCGTAGGGTACCTTGGGCACAGCGTGCATGTGCCTTTGGTACCTTCTGGCACATCCGCCTCTGTTGGCACCTCACACATGCTGCAGCAGCTGGGCCCGGGACGCCCTGTGCACTGCCCTTCCACCCCCCCCCCCCCGCAGGCCTTAATTATAGACCCCATAGGTAGGGTGAACAGACTAGGCCTTAATTATAGACCCCATAGGTAGGGTGAACAGACTAGGCCTTAATTATAGACCCCATAGGTAGGGTGAACAGACGTCCCGGTTTTGCCAGGACTGTCCCGGAATTTGGAGCTCTGTCCCCCAAGATTGTTCCATTGAAACTGCACTGGTCCCAGTGTTTTGTATTAGGTCTTCATGGCTGGCAGGCAGGAATGCACAACCTCACACAGGAAAAAAATGCTGCATTTAATTTTCGTTTGTGATAAATTAGTGTCACTGTTCAAATAAACACATATTATAATAAATGTAGCACTTAAACCCCCTTCTCCTCCAACCGCTACTGAAGTGTAGTGCGTTGACAGCCACTTTCAAGAGTTTGTCCTACTTTTATGTTAGTTGCCCTGTCACGGTTTTTTACTTTTTAAATATGGTCACCGTACCCACAGAGAAATGCGACCCTAAAGTGCATCCTGGCCATTCTTACCAGGTCATTCTTTTCAGACTGATTCACATTTAAAACAGAGATGCAATTTGCTGCACGCAAGGCACGCTGTACTGAACATGCCTTGTTACTCGGCCATATAGAACACAAGGGCGCGTGGTATGCACGATCAACCGTTTGCCCAAGATCACAGGGCTGCACTGCAATGCCTTTAGTTTCGCCGCCTTCCAGTGCTGGTTTCCTTCCTTCCTAGGGCCGGGCCTTTGCATCCTGTGGGGGGCCCTGGATAGCATCGAAGAGGGGGTTAAGAGAAACCCGGTTGAGCGGGACCCTTCACCCCAAATGATTTCCACACCCTGCAGGCCGTGCGTTCTCCAGCCCCTCGGGGCCCGAGCCTTGGACGGTACCGCTGGGACACACGCTCCATGGCCCGTAGCGAGTGGCCCCCAAAACTGCTGAAAGCGAAGAATCCTCAGTAAAACGAATAGGAATTAGCAGCGGGCGCTGCGCCTCCTCAAGAGCATGGCACGATCGGAGCCCCGAGCCCACGTCTTGTGCTGGAATCCGGGACCCCCCAACTAGAGAATACTTTTATTTCGCTGGGCAGGCGGGGGAGGGTTGGAGGTGGGGAGGGGGTGTTGTAAATGCTGCATTTCGGGTGGGATCCCAGCGTTGTGACGTCACGAAGAGGGCGTCCCCGGGTCCCGGCGGGGGTCCTGTCTGCCACGCGCAGGGGGATTCCCCCATCTGTTGCTTGTCAGATCCGCAGCTGTGGGGCACTACTGAGGGCACGGGAGGACCATTGCCCGGAGCCCCTAAGTTCAGACCCCTGTTGCCGCAGTGCAACCCATCCTGAGGAGTGGGCTTCCGGCGACAGGAGTGCAACCCATCCTGAGGAGGGAGATTCTGCGGCGGCAGGGGAGCCTTTCTTGTAGAGGTGGACCCCCACAGAAGCAGTGCACCCCACCCTGAGGAGGGGGCTGTCCCAGGAGCAGTGCACCTCATCCCGAGGAGGGGGCTGTCCCAGAAGCAGGGCACCCCACCCTGAGGAGGGGGCTGTCCCAGGAGCAGTGCACCCCACCCTGAGGAGGGGGCCTCTGCAGGAGCAGGGGACCCTATCTTGCTGAGGTGGACCCCCACAGAAGCAGTGAACCCCACCCTGAGGAGGGGGCTGTCCCAGGAGCAGTGCACCCCACCCTGGGGAGGGGGCTGTCCCAGGAGCAGTGCACCCCATCCTGAGGAGGGGGCCTCTGCATGAGCAGGGCAGCCTTTCTTGCAGAGGTGGACCCCCACAGAAGCAGTGCACCCCATCCTGGGGTGGACTCCTGCAGAGTGCACCCCATCCGGGAGTGGGCGCTACCGCAGCACCAGTGCAATTCCCAGCAGAGGGGGCGCAGCCGGGCCTGGCAGGGGAGCCCGTGGCTACCGTGCAGCACCCTGGTAGGAGGGCCCTGCCAGGCCTGGGACGCAGTCTCTACTCCCCGCCCGGGTGCATCGCATCCACCAGAGTCCTCTTACTCTGCGTCTTCGCCTCCAGGGAGCAACAGTGAGTACTCCAAGTTTTCAGCATGAGTGGTGAGGGGGCGTAGGTGCTGCATAATCAGAGTGTTTTCTGTGCAGGAGAAGGGGGTGTAGGATGTGTCCAACTCCCCCCCCCCACGCAGCCCTAGTCAGACTGTGCACTGAGCATGTCCTGCTCCATTCCATCCCTGCACCCACCGGGCCATGGTAGAAATGGCCACATATGAATGTACCACCCACCTCAGCCAGACCCCCAGCAAAGTAGCGCTGAGTGGGATAGAGAGGGGGGCGCTTGCAGAGAACGGATGTAGCTTCACAATTCTATAGGTATCTATCCCTCCTGGGGGGGCAGGGGCGGACTTAGAAGAAGCCAATCCCAGCTGCTTTTTTCTGGAGCCCAGCACCGTACGTGTCTGCTCACGATCGCTTTACACCGGTGAACGCTTCCCATCTCCACACCTCCGAGGTTTTCTCGTGTTAATGTCCGCAGTTACAGCTTACAGTACTACTTTTTCGTCTTTTATTTCCGGTACCCTAGTTTTGCTTTCCTTTTTAAAGTTTGGACTTCAAGTCCCACAATGCAAAGGAATAACGGGATGGTATAAGCGGCTGAGGTCTGACACAGGGGCAGCGTGGACGCTCAGCTGATGACCACGACCACCCCAGGTCTCCGCCTCGCTGACCATCACCGTATCGACCAAAAAGGCGTACATTGTTGCTTTGGGTAGTACACACATCAGGGGGCAGTGAGCAGTAAACAGGCAGAAACATGCAGTGGCCAGAGGCTTTGCTAAAGGCGGGGGATAGGGGGCTGCCTTGGGCGTGTGCATCTTGAAAGAGTGCAAAAAAACACCCGCAACCAATGCAGCATAGGTTTACTATATAGAACTGTTTAATTAATGTATGCATCAAAACATTGGGAGAGCTTCTGTCATAGCAGCACCGCAGTACCGGTGATAGTCACAGCAATATATGAGGAAGGATCGCCATCTAGCGGGCGTGAGCCGAAACACAGTCCGAGTAAATACAAACAGCTGACACGGGGTGGCGAATGGTGGACAACTTGATTCTGGGGACACATGCTAAGATAAGAGAAGAGAAGGAGTTCCTGTTTTCAAGAGGCACCAATCACACCCCGGTTCATACGTGGCATTAGGAACCTATAGCTGCACCCTGCCTGAGGTGAGAGGCTGCTTGTACACTTTAGAGGTATTTTGGTGATGATGTTCAGCTGGTGAGGGTTAATAGATTTCCGTGCAACTAAGGTTGACAACGCTTAGCTTGTAGTTCGAGTATTTTTAGGTGCTTATCAAGCCAATCACTGAAGTCCATTCCCTCTAAATTACCACAACTCGCACACAGAGACGTTGCTGGGGGGGGGGGGGGGTTGAGGGGGCTATAGCCAGTCCTGAAGGGGTGGGGTGGCAGCAGCACTGTGCATTCCGTGACTTGCAGTTCCCTTTTCCCACTACAAGCACAGACCTAAAATCACAGCATGCACTGTGATATGATATGATATGATAAGCAGTGACATTGCTAGGAGGGGGCGGGGGCCCAGGCCCCTCCTCTGAAATCCTGGGTCTCCCCTAGGGGCCCCACCTACATCAGCTGGGCTACTCACTCTGCACTTTCTGCAGTGCTGTGTTCGCGCGCACAGCACACACACAGGGCTGCAATCAACAATGAAGAGCAGTTAAGTTCCCTTTGCCGTCAAGACCAGTCCCTCCAATCAGAATATAGTGCACAGAACTGTGAATAATGGGTCATTAGTGACTTTAATGGTTCTGTGCCTACATTCTGATGGGAGGGGAGGTGCAGTGGGGTTTGGTAGTCGGTGAGCACAAAAGCTTCTCTGCAGCAGTTCTTGTGACGTCACACGTTCCCTTTCATAGGCGCCCCCTTACTTTTGTCTGTGCCCTGTTCAAGCAAGCAGCATCTCACCTCAGGGAGGGTGTCTTTGGCCCCCTCTGTGGCCCTCATAAATTTGATTCCTGTCGACGCCACTGATGATAAGTCATTTATAACACGCCTGTACACAAGTGTTTCTATGCACGACAAGAGAAGGGAGGGAAGGCGGAGGCAGGACAACACAAACAATCGTACTAGGCCTCGTGACATTCAGATCGCGCAAGTGCAAGAAAGAAGTTCAAGGAGGATAGCACACGGGCAACGTGCGGTTCTTGGAAGCAAGACCACGCAGAGCAACAGAAGTCATAGCTCTCAACCATTTGTGTCGCAAAGGCGGGTGAAAACACCCGATTTTATTTTTGGTGGGTGAGAGGCCCATTGAAACAAATGGGCGTGCAGGAGGCTTGGCGGGTGAGTCAGCTGTTTACTAGGCGGGTGACACCCGCCAAAAGCGTGTGAGTTGAGAGCTATGAGAAGTACAAATCCTGGATCCGAGCTTATAAATGGAACTCGGGTATGGTATTAGGCGCGTTATAAAAAACAATTAAATAAATAAACAAAGAGGGAAAGGGGGACTGGCTGAAGATGACACACATGACACAGCTATTGGAAGCTGTATATATGCGACCCTCCACTGTGACAAAATGCCATTGCATGCTGAAGGTGTCACACACGACACCGGACCACTCGCCAGCGATTTGGGGATTTGAAGTGCTCTGGGTAAATACTGTCCCTATCTGTTGGCCTCCCAAATCAGAGTCTTGCGACAGTGGACAGATCGGGGCAGCCTGGGGAACAGGCCCCTGGTCCTTGGTAGCCATGGATGACATGCCCAGTTCTTTCAATTCGGTGGCTTGGATATCTCTCAAAGTATTTTACAATCAGATTGTTTTCTTAAAGAGCGCTTCGTGTCGGACTCACCCAGATTCTAAGCACTATAAGAACAGGTGTTATTATTACCCCATTTAAATAGTAGTTGCTATGCTTAATTTACAATCTAGGCCTTACCCCAGTCTCATCTTTGCCAACGATGAGAAAGTCAGATTTTTCTCAGAATGACAACAAACATAGCCATGTTTTGTTATTATAAACCGAGCAGCTTCTGCCTGCTTTTTAGTAACATGGCTAACATGGTTTGCTCCATAATTGCTTGACGCACAACATGGAAGGGATATGACATAGAACTTCCTTGGAAGGGCCTGTACAAGATGACTTGCCAAGCCACTTTCCCAGGATTTCGCCGAGCCCAGGGATTCTCCCACTGTTTACAGTTTCCAGACTGCCACATATGTTCAATACTGACCCTGGAACCAAAAGGCCCCTCTTTAAAGGGACTGGGCTCTGAGCCTTGTAGACTAGTCGCAAAAACATGCAAAAACAGACCAGCTCTTGGGGGGCAGTGGTAGTGGGTTGTTAGGGGTTGATCAGCAACATTTCCTTTGGGAAGTAAGTCACCCCAGCTTGATTCGCACATTAACAAACCAGGACTGGAAAGGCTAAGAGTAGGCTAATGTCCTGTACACAGGATTATTGCAGAGTCCACTCGCAGACTTATTCCAACCCAAGAACCTTCAAACCCCCTTCAGTGCTGCTAGTGAGCAGGACCTGGGCAGATAAAGGGGCCTGTGTCTCCCCATTCTCAAAATCTCCTACTAGCTCCCCATTACCAGCACGTTTTAAGTGTTTTCATCGAATTTTAACTGCTTGATTTGGACCCCCCCCCCACCCCAACTTATATTGCCTGGCCCCTAAACAACATCTACCTGTTGGTGGTAAAAAAAAAAACACATTTTAAAAACACAAGGGAAAGAAAATCGACCGGTTGGGGTTCAACCAAAGACATAAACCCCAGACAATGCCTTTAGTCTGAAACACCCCCCCTAAGCCACACACTGTGGTTGGCACTTCCCGTGCTGGGCGTCCACCCACAAGCTCAACATTCCTTGGTATTTTGCCAATGGATCTGGCATACTTGTGAAATCCCTGTCTTCCTTACTTGCTGAAAGCCCGCCCCCCCAAATGCTGCAGCCCCAATCTCGTGACCCACAGGCCTCCCAGCGGAGGCTCTGTAAGATTGCGTGTGGAGGAGATGGACGACAGCCTGTAAAGTGAGCATTGCGAATGGTCCCTACCTCACAGAACGACTCATCTGCTTATACCCAACACAGGCCTAAAATCTCCGGTTAGTTTCTCGACCATTGCTCCCCGGCCCAGTCTCCAGTTGGGTGTCAGGCTGATGGCATTCCTGTTGGGGAGTGTGGGAACCCCTCTGACATGTTTCTTGGCCGGTCTCTTGGGGATGAGCTTGAATGATTCCTCTGTGTAGTGGAGAGACCGCACGGTCTATTTTGTAGCCTTTCATGGTGATTTGAAGTATCCATTCACCGTGTTAGACTTGCAAAAATTGACTTAACCTACAAATGAAATAGTCATGACTTTTGTTGGGGTTGGGCTGAGAAGGCAGTGGAGGTTAAAGGCCGGCAGCGATCTAAAGAATGGGTCCTCTGACAGGGACCCCTACCTCAAAGAAGCTGCTTGGCCTGCACACCTTGAAATATCATGAAGGCTCTTCTGGGTGGGGATGTATGTGCTGTTTGGCGAATCGGATTTATGATGACTGTGTCCTCAGCGGAGGTTTACATCATGTCCTACATCCGGGGACCTTGGAAAGGGAGTTGGAGAAGAAGAGAGCAGCTTCCATCTTCCAGGGTCTAATCCATAGCTGGTAGCGGTTGGCCAGCAAGGACCCAGCTGATGCTGCTGAGTGGCAGAGCCTGCCAATGGTCACATCCGATAGGAGCAGGGCATGGAGTCCCACGTCAGAAGGAAAGGTTCCGGAAAGCTCTCTAGACCTCCTGTTGCATCGGTGTATCCGTGCAGGAGGCTGGTAAAGCACTTCGTTCTGCCTTGAGAACACTTCAAAGTGCTAAGGGGGAAAGAAACGAGGGGTATGGGTCTGATTATGATAGCAGAAGGAGGGCGAAACGGGTATTTGGTTGCAAGCGAAATTAGGGGTGCGAGGGTCAGTGATGCCTCATCCTGGGTGCTGTCCTGAACTGATTTTCCAAATGATCCCCTTTGACTTCAGAATGGCAACCCAAAGCCGCTTTAAACGGCCTAACCATGAAATGCACAGCAGTAAAGACTCAAGCCCATGGCTGCTGGAGTACACCTTTGAAACTCAGGGTAAAGACATTTCCACTGATAGAAGTGTACCCAAAAAGTAGCGCAACTATGACAACGGCGGGGGACAGAGTAGGAAGGAAGGGAGCAACACATTTCTCAAGGGTCGCAGTCAGGCTGTTTGACAGCCAATTGAGTTGAAATAGATTTCAGTTTAGCTGTAACTGTTATTTGGTGGTAAAATGGAGTGCTTTGACTTCACAAAGTACAGTTCCGGGATGGTAAAAACGGTTGCAAAAAGTAGTGGAGCTGTTACCAGTAAAGCATAAAACTAGTGGAACTACTCATGGGTGGCAAAGACTTTTCTTTGATTTTTGCTTTGATACCGTTTTTGAAGGAAGTGTTCTACATGCAAACTAAGTTCGTAGATTGTGCCTCTTTTTCATTTGTTTTTCTTCTCGTGATGGGCGGGAGTGGTGGGGACTAACAGGTCTTTTGGATGAAATTGTGTTGAATTAACTTTGTAAAGTTTTAAGTGGAATCGATAAAAGTTTTCAATAAAGTATGAAATCAATAAAAAAAAAAAGTTTTTAAAAAAAGAAAAAAGTAGCGGACCACTGATCTCGTCCGTTCCCACTCACTTCGACCACAGGACATTTCATGAAACAAAACAAACACCAGCATTTCTGCTGGATCGTCTTTTTGGACGCAAATGGCCCTTAAGAAGGCAGAGGCCTCCATGCTTGTCTGCCAGCAGCAGGCGGGCGACTATATTGTGACCATGCCAGCCGTGAGAATGAGCTAATTGGCACGGAGCTGTTCGGGCTCTTTCAGGCGAGGCCTGGCATAGAATAATGTGCGGCTCGCAGGGCTTCTTTGTGGGGGTGGGTAACTAGGCCGCTGCGGCCTTTTGATCCGGTCGCCCGCAGTGTGTTTGAGCGCGGTCCCGGTTATTAATTGCAGGTGACGGCGGCTGCTTTATTCTTAGCCTGTGACTCTATTGTATAGACACACGGGCTGTCATGTTATTTGGACTCTTGCTTTATCATGGGGGATTTCCCAGCTGCTGTACATATTATGGGACCTGCGCATTCTGCTAAAAGACAGGAAGGACTCACCCGACTGGTGCTTGCAATCTCTTTTTAATTATAAATGTTTCAAATCCATAAACAAGATTAGAGGGCAAAGGCTCTGACTTCTATGTTTCACCCCATCTCGAGTTTCCTCAGCTCAGTGCCAATCCTTTCCAGCACAACAATTTCTTATGCATGTGCCTATAAGGATCTTATCAAAACCATATAAGAGCTTACACACATCCTACTTCATACTGATAAGAGTTTATAAGAATTCGATGTGTTTTGGTGTCATATAAGTTCTTATTGTTCTTCCGAAAATCCCACTGTTTTCTCATAAACACTTATAAGAACTTTATAAACGCATTATTGCATGGAGGTATGCACATATAACAAGTGCCGGGTGAAACACAGTTTACACACAGATTTCTATTGCAGAGGAATTAACTTGCTGAGTTATCCTGCCAGTCTTCATGCAGGCCTCTGAAATCGATTGCAGACTATGATATGATATGATATTTTATTAGAATCGCGCTCGTACACAAGTGTTTCGGAGCGCGACAAGGCAAGGGAGGGGAACGGGGGAGAATAAAACAGCGATCTTACTAGGCCCAGTGACATTGAGAACGCGCAAGTGCATGGAACAGGGAGAGGGGCAAAGTGCATGGGAGTTGGGGAGAAGTGGAAAGTGCGCAGCAAAGGAGAAAACAGAATAAATAATAATAAATAAATAAATAATAAGGGCAACAAACAGTCGTAGTGCAGCCGGCAAGTGCTGGTTTTAAGGCAGACGAGGCCAGTCCCAGACCGGACATAGACTACAGAACACAGTAGTTGTACCTGTGCCTTAGTGACTGCCAGTGGAGATAGGCTCTTGAGAACAAGCGTAAGACTATACAACTCCTGCGTCGCTGCTGAGTACCTAAAACGCAAGACAATTTTCTCTTAATGTATTTAGTATCCTAACTTGTTTACAATTTATTAAGATAGAACGACTCAACCAATTTAGGCTGCTTGCCTTAAAATTCGGATCTCAACCAGTGAACTAAGCAATGTAGCCAATAGTTACATGACCAAGTCAAAGCCAAGGGCATTAACACCCTACCGGTCATTATTGGATTGAGAACAACCACAATGTTGTTCTTTTGTGGTTGTTATGATGGTAACCCTCCTTAAAGAAATCCTTATATAATTTTAAATTGAAAAAAAAAATCTTTATTTTTTTTAAAACATTCCTAAGAGCTTCAAGTTCAACGACCCAGGTAACTGCCTACCCGCAGAAGGTTGTGCCATATGTGCTCTGGGCCTCCACCAATCAGAATACGGAGTTTGTTTTCCACGACTCTAGGCTTCAGACCTTACATGTATGATGTTGGTTGTTGTGGCTCAGTGTCTTATTCCTGGGACCCCATGTGACTGGTCTTAATTGCATGAAGGTCGCAGACGAGTAGAATTTTCTAGTTTTCTGTTTACGAAATCATGCACTGCAGCGGGGTTTTATCCAAGCAGCCGAGAGCACTTTGCTCAGCAGTTTTAATCTTGCTGATAATTGCCCCTTTTTGCAGACTCTGCCTCACAATCTGTGAAAGTGCCAGCGGGTCACCGAAGACTGCCAGTGCCTTACTCTGAATTACTCCACGAATAAATGGCAATGGAGCGCACGGGAAAGGGACGGGGCAGAAAAAACAGAACGTCCCCCAGAAAGGACATGGTGCCAGTTCATAAGCGAGACAGCAAAAAATATCGGCCGCACACATCTTGACACCACATCTGGGGCAGTTATCTCGACACGCGCTTTATCGTCATATCGCAAGATTGACAAGTTGATCATTCTGAAATGCCTGGAAAAAAGCCCCATCCATTCAGTCTGCAAATGGGTTAAATATTAATTTAAATACAGTCCTTGCATATTTGGTGGCGGTCTTTAATGGAGAGATTGGCCAGATGGTATGCCAGTTTCATGGATCTGGGTTGTCTGCCCACAAACGTTTTGTTTGCGGGTGGACTGCCCGCACTGTACCTGCTCAAGCCCCCATTTTGCCCGTTCATTAAAAATGGGGGCCTGAGCGATTTTTGTCCCCCACCGACATCCCCACACCCCCGACCGCCCCAAATAGCGAACATGGGGGCGGGGGACACCCCCAAAGTCCCCTCCTCATGTTCGGTATTTTTGTATTCGACCAAAACGGCAACACCCAATTTGATCAAAACGGACCATATTGTCCGTTGAAAAAAAAATCTAACTGGGTGTTGCCAGTTTTTTAGCCTGTCGATTATATGTGCATGTCGACATATTTCTGTACATATGTTTGTTTCTGTTGGAGACTTCTGACCATCGAAGCTACGGCTGGATACCAAAGTGCATAGATCGGGAGGCTGGAACCTTTGGCTCGCCAATGTTTTGGACTGAAATCACCATCAGCCCCTACGAGCATAGGTAATGATGAGGGATAATGGTGGCTGAAGTCCACAACTGTGGAGAGTCGTTGGTTGCAGACGCCTGGTATAGAGTGTAGGATGAGTAGTTTCTTCCAGGAAGGTTTGGAGCACATTGAAGGCTTTAGTCCGCCCAATCACAATTCCTTATCGGCAAACTATTGCACATCAGTGATTATCCCCTTTATTCAGCTTAAAAAGGTTTCTCTATGTTTTTGGGGGTGAAGACAAAGAACACCGAGCCTATGGGACTCATTTTGAAAGTCCCCGTTATTCGGGTCGGGGACCTGTTACGTTTACACTTTTGTGTAAACTGCGCCCCGCTGCAGAATTGCCCTCATTTGCACACCGGAGTGCAAAAGGAAAGCACAAAAAGGTGACAAACACGCTTATGAACTGCCCTTTTACACTCCCCTGTGAAAATGAAGTGAACGCTGCCTTCCATGTACTCATGGCAGGCAGCGTTTACAATGGATTCCAATGGTGCCCACTTGCTTTTTTGCTGGTGTAAAAAACAGGCGCACTCCATAGGAATCCCTAGGATTTGCGCTGGTATGAAAATCCACGCCGGCGTAAATGCTGGAGCTTTCTATGACAGAGAGGACGGGAGTGGCGGACTCATAATTTAGGATCCGCCCCTTCTGTCTACCATACAAAATACTGAAAATGAGCTGTGAGGTAAAAGAATCGCGTAAAAGACTTACGCAAGACTTTCATGCACTTTGTTTACATTCTGGCTCATACAAAATGAGCTCCTATGAGTTTTTATTGAGGAAAAGCCGGCCCACCCTGATTTGATGAGTTTTTTTGGGCCCACCCACAATTGTGTATGGCCACATTAGCAAAATCCGGAGGTGATTAACAGGGAGGGCAACTGTGATTGGGTATAGAAGTTAATGGACTGCAAAATATGTAAATCTGCTTATATACGGCGCCAAATCAGCACTGTAGTAAGTGTACTACATACTGCCTTCTGATTGGTCAATTCCTCTCATAAAATTACTATCAGACAAAAAATACCAATTATGGAACGAGGGGATGTAGCAATGATACATTTTAAATTTCAATTAATAACATGGTTTATGCCATTTCTAGATACTGTTAATAGCATGTATTACTATTATATACTTAATTCATTGATCTAGGAAGGCCTGCAGTTTCAGCACAGCTCAAAGTAGCAAGCAATTAACTCACTGAGCTATCTTACTAGTTTAACGAAATAAAGCTAAGACCTGTACACCGAATTTAGAGACATTGTCACTGTGCGCCTGATTTAGAAAAATCGTTTTACAATGGAACACTCCCTTTGAAAAACGCTCTGTAAATCATACCCTTTATCTGCCAAGCATGGAGCAAGTTTGCGGGCTTTTAGAGTGAGACTGTAGCTGAAATGAAGCCTGAAATCTCTGCGTGCCAGGCCCTGTCAGGGGCTGGTGGCATGGAGAGCAGGGGCTCTGCGTGGGCTTCACATCACAGACACCTGACAGATTATCAAAACTGGCCGGGGGATGGCAGCAACTCCTTTTCAAGAGCCTAAGATAAGGGCCACCAATCCCGGGCCCTCCATTCCCAGCGCCTGCTGCCTGCCATCTTATCATTTCAGCACGGCCTGGGGGGCGGGGGGTGGGCTGCTGACATCCTCTGGAGGCGCTCAAGCACTGCTTTAAGATAAGGGATAAAGGGACTATATGAACAGGGCGCGTTTGGAAGGTCCTCAAAGCTTTGCAACACCTAAATAATCGAAATTGTTTCAGACATTTAATGTCATTGATTGTCAATGTTTGGGGGGGTACCCTGAGTGAACGGTTCCCGTGCTTACAAGTAGGGGATGTGGGTCACCAATTGGGCATGATTCTGGTCACCTTTTCCTCATTTTCTAGAACTGCAGGAGCTAGTCAGCCCACATCCCTGCCATTACAAGAGAAACGTGCACGTCCAGCTGTACAAGAGGGGGTCAAGAAGAGAGTAGGCCTTCCAATGTTTCCATAATGCCATTTAGGAGGGGGTGCAGGTATATAAGTACAGTTCGTGACGCACCGGGTGATGTAAAGGCTGGTAGGGGCACACTTGCAAACCATTGCTAAAAATGAAAAACATGCACCCTAATCTGGAATTATTTGGGAGGCATACGTGTTAACAATTAGAACTATTGGAATGCACACCGGAGGGCATTTTCCAAAACCTTTTAAATTGCACACAGGGTACCTGGTAGGTTTGCACGTAAGTGCAAAAAGCTCACCTCTATGCATTTTTTGTCATTTGCATCACGAAGTGCAAAAGATTGTACAAACCAGACACATCATAGGTTCTCCTCCTTTTCGCACGTTGTGGTGCAAATTGTTGTTATCCAATATTCATAGTGAGCCCGTCACTACCAGAGCAATTTTTTACGAGGTCTGGCCTTGTCCGAAAGGTGGCGTATTGGGGCCCCGCCAGACCTTAGTCTGAGGGGAGGGGGTGTTAGGAAAAGAAACTGGGCAACAGAATGGCCAAAACCAGAGAGTAAAATCAATTGGGATGAGAGTGAGGGGACATGGTTGTCGAAGTAGGGACGCGTGTTTCTGAAATGTGATTAGCTATGGGTAAGAAGCATGAGTGCAGTACTCAGAAGAGTACAGCTCGGTATCGGGCAGAGTTTTATTGTGATGGCAATATCCAGAACTGACGAGCATGGTACCTATAGGGCCGACACAGGCGCTCTTTGTGGGTTCCCTTTTCTATAGATGGCCCACTATATTGTTTGCTGCCCTTACCTTGCATCATATACCAGCTGTGCCCTCTATACGATTAGGCCCGTCCTTGCGCGCGTTCATAAATGCTGCAAATTCAAACTCTTAGATGTAGTTAGATGGTGAGTGGTTGCGTGATGGCCTTGCGAGGTGCTCCATGCCCGCTTGGCAAACAGCACTGACAATGGGTCCCTGTGAGATCTGCCTGTTTTTAGCTGGTGTAAAAAGCACGCGCACTCCATAGGAGCTTGATGCATAAGCACGCGCACTCCATAGGAACTCGCTGCATAAGCACGCGCACTCCACAGGAACTCGCTGCATAAGCACACGCACTCCACAGGAACTCGATGCATAAGCACGCGGACTCCATAGGAACTCGCTGCATAAGCACGCGGACTTCATAAGAACTCGATGCAAAAGCACGCAGACTCCATAGGAACTCGATGCATAAGCACGCGGACTCCATAGGAACTCGATGCATAAGCACGCAGACTCCATAGGAACTCGATGTATGGACTCCATAGGAACTCGATGCATAAGCACGCGGACTCCCTAGGATTTCGATGCATTACTTCTGGCGTTGAAATCAGATGCGGGCGGCAATTCAAGTGCATTTGTACGGCGTAGCTGAAGGGGGCGGTGGAAATGGTACTTCTGCACCATGCCGCCTCTCCACCATACAAGTAAATAAAAACAGGGCGGACCATGAAATCATGCGTACAGGTTTTACGCATGCTTTTACGCTTGATTTTCACATTCCGCCATAATGCCCTCCGATGTGTGTCCACAATGCAAATGCTGCCTGAGTTTTAAACATTTCTGAAATAAAGCAGCCGGCTTAATTCAGTGCTTTGGGCCCTGTGAGAGGCTGAAGGGGCCACATGTTCACTGCTTTGTCTTTTCTCTTCCAGGCCTCCCGATGACGCGGTGCACGCAGTAGGCCACGATCCTTGGCCAAGTAAACAGCCACCGTTCTGCAGCGGCGCGTGGCGTGCCGCGGGGGCGACGCCGGCCACCTAGAAATGTGGGGGCTCACCTACGTCCTGGCCGGATGCCTTTTCATCGCTGGGGGGACCGGCACGGACTCGTTCCACCGATCTGGGTAAGCCTTCGCTCTCTTTGTGTCCACCTCAGGGGTGCCCAGGGTCAGACTCGATCTTTCTTCCCAGGACACAGGAGGTGGCGTTGAAGCCAAGTTCAGTAGGGGGGAGGGGCAGGGGAAGGGGAGGGGCGACACGTGTATGAACGCATTCAGAGGGGCAGGGGTTCAGGACGTGTACCAGATTTAGAAACATAGGGACAGCATATTTAGTCATGTACAAGTTAAACTGTTAAATATTTTATTAATCGCAGTGATGAAGTCTCGTCACAGGAGGCACACACGTGTCGGCAAGAGCCCTGCAGTCTAGTAACAAAGTGACTTTAATTGTACACATAATACGCATACATGACATTTAACAAAAATACATGCATCCGTCATCAAAATGCAAATCCACTCTAAAAAGGCATGAAGTATACAATTAAGCATATCGAGAGTTGTTAGGATTTTAATTTAAACCTTTTGCAAACTTAAACTTCCATGGGAAAGTACAATGTTTAATACGTGAAGTATATTTGAATGTATGTAGTATCTTTCAATGCACGCAGAGCATTCGGTAAAGTCTTGGTATGTCCTCGATTTGGAACATGATAAACTATGGGCTGCGAAACCAAGAATCGGGAGTTCTAATCCTGGCTTCCCGAGTTGACTCAATTGTGTGATCCAGGGCAAATCTTTCTGTCTGAATGCCCTGAAGTTTATTATCTGCCCAAAGTGAGCTCGCTTAGTAACAGGCTGCTGCAAATAGGATGTTAATTATTACAAACTGTAAATGTACACCTGCACTGGGGAAACATGGGCAAATAGAGCCCTTCCCACAAGCTCAGCAAATAAGTGAGCTTCCTCGTTTGCACCCGGTGCACCCCATGCAAACGAATGAATCTTGGGACCTATGGCACATCATTTGCATGCTGGTGCACCCCATGCAAATGAATGAATCCTGGTCACTATGGCACATCATTTGCATGCTGGTGCACCCCATGCAAACGAATTAATCATGGGCCCTATGGCACATCATTTGCATGCTGGTGCGCCCCATGCAAACGAAAGAATCCTGGGCCCTATGGCACATCATTTGCATGCTGGTGCACCACATGCAAACTAATTAATCCTGGGCCCTATGGCACATCATTTGCATGCTGGTGCATCCCATGCAAACGAATGAGTCCTGGGCCCTATGGCACATCATTTGCATGCTGGTGCACCCCACGCAAACAAATGAATCCTGGGCCCTATGGCACACCATTTGCATGCTGGTGCACCCCACGCAAACAAATGAATCCTGGTCACTATGGCACATCATTTGCATGCTGGTGCACCCCACGCAAACGAATGAATCCTGGGCCCTATGGCACATCATTTGTATGCTGGTGCAACCCACGCAAACGAATTAATCATGGGCCCTATGGCACATCATTTGCATGCTGGTGCACCCCACGCAAACAAATTAATCATGGGCCTTATGGCACATCATTTGCATGCTGGTGCACCCCACGCAAACAAATGAATCATGGGCCCTATGGCACATCATTTGCATGCTGGTGCACCCCACGCAAACGAATGAATCCTGGGCCCTATGGCACATCATTTGCATGCTAGTGTATCCCATGCAAACGAATGAATCCTAGGCCCTATGGCACATCATTTGCATGCTGGTGCACCCCACGCAAACGAATGAATCCTGGTCACTATGGCACATCATTTGCATGCTGGTGCATCCCATGCAATTGAATGAATCCTGGTCCATGTGGCACATCATTTGCATGCTGGTGCACCCCACGCAAATGAATGAATCCTGGGCCCTATGGCACATCATTTGCATGCTGGTGCACCCCACGCAAACGAATGAATCCTGGTCACTGTGGCACATCATTTGCATACTGGTGCATCCCATGCAAATGAATGAATTCTGGTCACCAAGGCACATAATTTGCATGCTGGTGCACCTTATGCAAATTGAAAGAATCCTGGTTACTTACTTTGCTTCCTCATTTGTATCCGGCCATCCGGTGCACCCCATGAACATTAATTAATCCTAGTTACTATGGCACATGCTTCCTCATTTGCATGCTGGTATACCCTATGCAAATGGATGAATCCTGGCTAATGTGGCACATGCGTCCTCATTTGCATGCCGGTGCAGTCCCTGCAAATGAATGCATCCTGGCTACTGTGGCACATGCTTCCTCATTTGCATGCCGGTGTAGTCCCCGCAAATGAATGCATCCTGGCTACTGTGGCACATGCTTCCTCATTTGCATGCTGGTGCAGTCCCCGCAAATGAATACATCCTGGCTACTGTGGCACATGCTTTCTCTTTTGCATGCCGGTGTAGTCCCTGCAACTGAATGACTCTGGGTTAACAAGGCACATGCTTCCTAATTTGCATGACGGTGTATTCTATGCAAATCAAAGAATCCTGGCTACTGTGGCAAATGCTTCCTCATTTGTGAATGCCGGTGTAGTCCCTGCACATGAACGCATCCTGGTTATTATGGTTTATGATTGCTATACACAAGGAAACTCAGGACGGCGTGCCGCAACGCTACGTTGCCTAGAAGTCAAGTGACTGGAGACACACTTGTTCATGAAGTACAGCAGAAGTTACTTGATGGTTGCAATCAGCCCATTTCCTTTCAGACAGATGCTTGGCAGGCAAACATTTCAGTTTTTAATCACCTTGTTGTTACAAGAATTTAGATAAGCATAAATTAAATGGCTGCAAATAACCCATTACCATTCAGACAAGAATGATTGTTTTAAATCCCCTAAATGTGGCAAGAATGTAACTACTAAGAAGAAAGGGGGGCTAGTTAATATACTAGCATATTTGAATCCCCATAAATGCCAGAAAAAAAGGCAATGCCCACATATAATTTTTGTACCAGTAGATGCACTCTCCCTCATGTGCCTGTTTCCACCTCTATGAGCCAAAACTAAAAATGCCAAACCTTTCATTTAATATGAGTGTGTTCGTGTTCATAACTTTCTTATTGGCCTTCCCTTGTCTGACATGACATGTGGTCAAGTCACGCCAGGAATCGTACAAAAATGTCGACCTGGGAATTGCGATGGCCAAAAATGTGGGGGGGTTAGAGGATAATATTAATATGGAGGGGCACTGCAGGGGCCTCCCCCAATATATATGTGGTGTAAAGGGTTAAAAAAAGTCAGCATTTTCGGTTGTCACAATAATCACATAGATCCATCACGCCATGTTTATTAACTGATTTCATGCAGATTTAGCAAACGAATGTCACCACTGCTGGTTACTAAACTGGCGCGTGGCGCATGCGCCCAGAACACGTTGTGTGACCTATCGCTTCCCACCAGCGAGGGAAGGAGGGGCTGCAGGGAAGCCTCACCTGCCTTGTTACAGCTCGGACGGAACTACTTCCATGTTCAGTGCCCATTGGAAACCGTTAAATAGGCCACTTAGAACGAAACAATTAAATCTCAGTGGGAGAAGACAGGACATTCATTATTTCTGAGAATACTTAATTGAACAAGCGGAGAGAAAAATGAAATCCTGCTGGGTGTGGTTGTGTCGCAGTGCAAATGATGTGCTGGCCAGCCTACTTGCATACATTAGTGTAGGAAGCGCATTCCCGACACTCATGTATGACAGGCTCCCAGCACCAGCAACAGTGCTGTGTGCACATTTCACAATGAAGGGCCCGTCGTGAAATATCAACAAACAAGTATTTCTAGCCCTGTTTGAGGGATAGAGACGTCCGTGGAACAGTGAGAGGTCCATACCAGTGCTGTTCCACATTACAATGCATGACAGGATCAGGAAGGGCCCTCTCATGCATTGCGGATGTCCCTGTGCATGTTCCGATCAGGCGCGCGGCAATGTCCTTCATTTCTGTGCATTTCAAAGCTCATCCCATTTCTCCATTTGAGATACGCATTGAAATATGCAGAAATGCCCCCTTCAGGCCACCAGCTTTACCCAATTATGCACAAGGGGGGAGTGCATCGGAACGTGTGCATCTATGATAATTATTCATGTGGCACCACTTTATAATGCACGTATCTCTTGGGATTTCACTCAAGTGTTTGAAAAAGGAAGATGAGCCGTATGCATAGCAACCTGTGTTGGGAAGACTCTTCTGTAATCAAGGTTCTGAAAGATGCTGTACTTGTTTGTATTTCAGCCGTGGGATGTGCCTGGTGAATAGACAACATACCCCAAGCCTACCATACACAGAATCCTACGTGCAGCCTGTCTACCAGCCCTATCTGATGGCATGCGAAGGCCACCGAATCTGCAGTTCATACAGGTGGGGTTAAATGATCTTTCTATTACTATAACTAGTGCAGAAGGTCAACCTTAATGAGATGTTCCCATTCCTCAGCTTGCCCAATTCCCAAATTCCTACCCAGGCTCACTTTGAACAGTGAGAATTAAAAAGAAAACATACATAACTCTGTAAGGATGTTTGTGCATTGGGAACAGGCATTTGTACAGCGATCCTTCTCAAGAGACGCGCGACCCAGATCTGCCTCTTAGCTCCTCCTCTTTTTGAAACTGTGAGGTCCTCTGACCGCAATCATAGCCATTTTATCTTCCCATCCAAACCCTGAGGCTTTCCAAATGGGTGTACATGGTTCATGATTGGATGAACACTAATGTTGAGGTGAGTGTTGTGAACAATGAAACGAGCACCAGGTCGATTGTGCATTGTGTATTTAGTGATTCAAGCATACATCCATTTTATCACAGGCATATTTTTCATATCTAAACATCTGTACCCGTTCTTAGGACAGGGTCAGGAATTCCACACATCAGCAACTCGTCCAAAGAGATGCCCTCCGTATGATAATTACTGTGGAATTTCGAGAAGTAAGACTCTTGGGCATCCTTCAGCTCCCAGGAATCTTTCTGGGCAGTTCCCGCCTCCCAGTGCATGAATGCCTCCCTTGCTTGGGTCATGGCCCTCTTGAAGGATAGCTCGGGAGGATAGTTCAGCGGCAATGTGCTCTCTTTGGAAGCAAGACGACACGGATCAACACAGGTTCGATCCCCAGGTCCGCACTTAGAAACCTCATATCATATCAATCCACAAGATGATACAGGGATAGCCGGGGAGTTAGAAGCAGGGGGAGAAGATGTGAAACATACAGCAACACTGGCAGCTGCATGCTAGCAAACCCCCCATGCAGGGGTCACTCGGCGACAGCTGCCATTATCTAACAACTGTCCAGAGGCCGCAGGATTGAGGACGTGGGCATCATTTGGGGCGCCCCGTTCCTCTGTGCACTCTCGCCTGGGATCCTGAATGCCTGCCCATTAACCAACCAAAGCATCGACTTACAATGTTACTTCTAGAAGACATTAGAGTTGAAACAATAGCCATTGTGTGGCTCTTGGATTGTGCTACAAACACTCTCTCTTGTGTATCCCTATACTAAAATATTCTTAACAGGGCTCGGCTGCCCATTGGCATTCGAGAGACGTAACCTCTTCCTTGTAGCTCACTTCATCCCTTAATACAATTCCCCACTTGTCGATCCAAAACCTTCCAAATTCCACCCTCAACAGAAGTGTTTTCTACTTTCCAAATGATCTCTCTGTTCCCACATGGTTTGCTTCCCTAGACTGGAGGTGACACCGCAGGCCCCTCTAGCATGGATGGGCCTTCACATCTCTCAAGGACATCTTTCCTGTCTTCTCTTGCAGAACTACGTACAAAGTTGCCTATCGGCAAGGTCTACGGAGAGTGTCGCAACCTCTCTACACCTGCTGCCCGGGATGGAAGAAAATAAGCGCGCAAACACACAGCTGTAGCAAAGGTAAGTCACTTCGGCCTCAGAGTCTGGGATACCCCAGAAGACTGAGGTTCTCTGAGGGCTTTTCTTTGGCACCCTACGGTCGCCGGTAGAGGAAGGCATGTTTTCAATGTCCGAAATACGCAGAAAATGAATGAATGTAGTGCCAAAATAATGCAGGAGACCCATAACTGCAACTCATTCACATCACATCCAGAAACACTTGTGTACAGGCGTGTTATAAATGACTTATCATATCATATCATTGAAGAGAGTCTTCTAGCATTAGCTTTTGAACAAGATTAATCTATGCTGCAATTTGCCTAGGGATTACATATTTTTTTCTCCAAAATATGCCCACTCGGAATTTGCCAAATTTTTAATAACTCTTTTTGTGCCATATGCTATCAAGAGAGCAGCCAATAACATTAGCCAACTACTCACCAACAATGACTAATCTAATGCAATGTTACTCACATGCAACCGTCTATGATGTGTCCCCCCCCCCACCCCAGGGCCTTATGAGTGTTGTTTTCCATGTCCCATTGCACGACCACTCGTCTCTGTGCCACAAATGTATAACTGTGCTATTGCTTACTTGAAATTTGAGTTCATACCTTTCGTTAGGTTTTCTAAAACAGCGCTGTATTTTAGGTTCAGCTGAGAAGAGATTTAGCTCTCTGGGATCAGGCAGACAAGGCACATAAGTCCACTGGCGGTACTAAACACCATCAATCTTATGGCCAATGACTAGAGCATGACATTTCATGTAACATCAGCATTAGTGGACGGAAGGTGGGGGGGATTTGCGAATAAATGGCCCACCAGAACGAAGAAAAATAGGTCCTACCGAAATGAGCGCCAAGGCAAGGGCCATTAATGGACAAGTCTGCATTATAAAAGTGTTTGTAAATTAAAGAGACATAGGGCCCCATTACGGGTCTGGCGGTAACTGTGCTGGTACTATCGGCGGGTTGCAACCAGACCCGTAAATATTTACTGGCACCTTATTTGCCGGTAACACCGGGGCATTACAACCCCAGCGGTCCGGAAAATTCAGTCGGCGGTAAATTTTAATTCCTCATTCCCATAGAGTTGCATAGGACTCTATGGGAGTGGGGACCACGTAAGCACTGACACTGTTAATTACGGTGCCGGTGGTTCTGTGAAAAATCTGTGGGTGGGTGCCATTCTGCCCAGCAGGTCCGACCTGCTGGGCGGGAAGGCACCCGCCCGCAGAGTTGTAGTGTGCAGGGCCGGAAACAACGGTGCCGGTAATATTACCGGCACCGTTGTTTTTGGACCGGCACACATAGAATGAGGCCCATAGTCCTTTTACTATTACAAGGCACGGGGTGGGCCGGTATGCGACACGCAGGTAAGTGGGTGTGGACAGGTGGGGGGACAGGGCAGGAGGGTTTGGGGCAAAATGAGGAGGAGACGGGGCAAAGGCAGACCATCGAGCGCAATGGCAGCCGAGGCAGAGGCTTAGGAAGCCGGAATGCAAGGCAGCATTCATTGATGTGACCACATTCTACGCCACCTGATACACCAGTCCTTTTCCTCCGGGTGCCAAATAGTCTTTAAACAGTTTTCCTTCCTGAAACAGTGGTGGTGAGCCATGTGCTGTAAGTGTCGCAGAAGCGGAATGTATGGGGTATCCAATGATCTTAGGGGAGAGCCATAATTGGTCTCTGTTCTGTTTTTAAGACCACAGAAACAGCATAAAAATCTTCTGAAACATGTACCCTGTTTCCAGTGTTTCAAGAAAAGTATATACACTAACACCGTGTGCATGGGTGGACTGGCCTATAGTGAACTCTGGAGATATCCCGGTAGGCCTCTGCTCCCTAGGCCTCTTTTGTGTGGTAACCTATTTTATTTTCACATTTTCTCATAGGAAAAGGGTTGGGCTTGCTGAAAATGTGTAATATGGGCCACTTAGAACGTGTTTCCCCAAGGCCTCTTTTGGTTCCCAGTCCACCCCAGGCCTTGTGTCTTACACACTGGTAGACACAAGAGAGAAGAGAGCAGAAGTGTGTAGAATCAGCCAGTGTGCAGTATCCTGTGCTCAGGAGTATACAAGTGGTGCTCAGGCTCAAAGCTGATTCAAGCCCTATGCTCTCTCGCGAGAATTGCACAATTAGTAGAGCCGTCCTCTTGAAAGGTGCCAGTACTATCCAATTAACAGTCTAGCAGTGCAGGGCGGGCATGCTGGCAATCGCATTTATTGTCTAGTAGCCCTACCGTGAAGCGCTGGCAGTGCCCCATTAAAGTATAGCAACGATATGACATATGCTTGACTATTTCATGTACTGGTGCCCTGCCGAGAAGTGCTGCTTATCCATTAACGGCGTGGCAGCCACACTGGGAAGGGTTGGTGCCGGGCCATAACAGGAAATAGGAGCCCGGACGAGACGCATAGAAAGTGTCTCCAAGGCACATTTTTAGGGACACTGAAACACTTAGAAAGCAAATCAGTTTACATGATCATGGAAACTGAAACACATTGCAAGTTATTTAGTCTACCTGTTTAGGGAAACTGAAACACACTGAAATGCACCCAATCTACTTTACTAGGGAAACTGACACACACTGAAAAGCACCCAATCTACTTTACTAGGGAAACTGAAACACATTGCAAGTCATTTAGTCTACCTGTTTAGGGAAACTGAAACACACTGAAATGCACCCAATCTACTTTACTAGGGAAACTGAAACACATTGCAAGTCATTTAGTCTACCTGTTTAGGGAAACTGAAACACACTGAAATGCACCCAATCTACTTTACTAGGGAAACTGACACACACTGAAATGCACCCAATCTACTTTAATAGGGAAACTGACACACACTGAAATGCACCCAATCTACTTTACTAGGGAAACTGAAACACATTGCAAGTCATTTAGTCTACCTGTTTAGGGAAACTGAAACACACTGAAATGCACCCAATCTACTTTACTAGGGAAACTGACACATACTATTCTTGATTGGTGAAGAATTCTGGAGTCTTTGAAAAGGAACCGTGGAGAGGCAGGTCCCAAAACCGAACGAACGCGCATACACACGCGCACATTACTAAGAAAGCAAACTTTGAAATATGAATATCACACACAATTCCACGCCTAGAACATAACACGGCTTGGATGGCGGGAGGGCACCCTGAGCAGAGAGAGCCTTGATGTTTTATTTATGTGTGCAAAGGAAGGGCAGCTGTAGGGTCTATCGCTGGTCCCCTCGTCTCTATGGCAACCCCACCTGCGACTGCATATCTTTCCTCTTTCTGATAGGCTCCTCCTCTTTTTCTGAAGCCTATCCACTGTGGCCTCTCAGTCCTTTTGTGTCTTGCTCTGGGCAATGGACTCGTCTTGCTTTCTTCCCCTGCTTGCGCTGTTGCCCAGTAGCGCCCTATTTCTATGTCCATTTCATGTATTGAATGCGCCCATCCAATTCAATGGCAAACATACGTCTCTCGAATACAACCCAGTGGCGCTTTGTCTCTTTGGTAGCCTTTGGCCGCTGTTGGGATGCGCCATTGTAAACTACGGTTTTGTGTACCTCTGGTTACGATTTAAATGTAACACGTGTTTAACTCTCGTCTCGCCAATCTCCCCCTCTAATTTTCTGAATAATTGTGCTTTCCCTGTCTATAGTGGCTTACTTTACAGTGAACTTGTCTCTTGAGTGACGAAACGTATTCCCGTTTAACAGCTTGACATTAAGCAGGGCAGCCATGTCCAAGCAGTGCTAAAAATCCCCGTATAGCAGCGTTATGGCTGGCCCCATTCCCGCTCCTGTGGTACACAGTGGCGCAGGAATCAAATGTAGGAGGGGCAAAAGACAAAAGTCGAGGGGGCCACAGAAAAAAGTGGGGGGCCTCCTATGAAAGGTAATGTGTGACGTCACAAGCACTCCTGCAGAGAGGCCTTTGTGCACACCAACTACCCACACCCATCCTTCAGAATGCAGGCACAAAACCATCCAGTGACTAAAGGCCCATCACTAGCCGTTCTGTGCGCTACATTCTGGTGGTGGGAGGGGCTGCAAGCTTCAATGCACACTATGGAGGTCGCTGTGCAAAAGCTGGGCAGGAACACCTGAGAAGTGACTCCTGCTCATGTTCATACCGATGCCAGAATGCATAACGAGATCACTGCTAGCTTTCAGACAAAGGGAAAGGGAGAGCATTTGCTGTATAATATGCAGACATTTGCCTTAGTGAGTGTCACAAATAACACCACGAACAGAGAACACAGTCACTGCTCACCTTAGGCAGCAGGGGCACAAGGGGGGGGGCTGGATTTCAGAGGGGGGGCATGGCCCCCCCAGACCGCCCCTAGCTACACCACTGGTGCTACTGCAACCCTGCAGAATGACCTTATCAGTATCATCATGTTAGGCAGTGGTGGAAATGGAAATAATTTAAAGGTGGAAGGGCCTCGGTGGGGGTGGAGTTTAAAGGTAAGTGCGAAGTGCCGAGGGAGAGGAGTTCCGAGGAGGCAGAGCTGGCAGTTGGACTCCACTTAAAAGGAAATGTTTAAAATAATATTTAAAAAATGGTGCAATTTCTTTCATGCTGCTTCTTTCCAAACTCCACATTGTACATCAATTCCACTTTAAGTCATTCCCATGGCAGTGGTGCACCCAAAATACTGTTCGAATGCAGTGGTTTTTAGTACATTAAGGGATCCATAGACGCGCCCGACAGTAAAAGGCTACCAGGGTAGCTGAGCAGGTTGAGAGACTGTTGCTGAGATGTTATATATTCAGTAGTATAAAATGTGTTTGGCCAGGGGATGGGTTGGGCTGGTCGCTTGCTTATATTTATGGTGGAGGTGGGAGTATTTCTGCCCCTGTAGTGAAAATCAAAAGTTTGCACCTATGAACCCACAGTTTAATTTCCTAAAAACTGCTCTCAGCATAGCAGAAGCATGTATTTGTGATTAATTAATTGACAAGCATATAACATATTCATCAATATAACCTGTGATAAAACACAAAGAGGCACACAAATGACAGAATATGTGTGGTAGTCAGACAAAAAAAAACATTTCAAAGAAAATAGTGAATGCAAGGAGCATTTTTCAGTTTGGAAGTTATTTTATTTTTCTATGGAAGTGTGAAATGTACATTTGGAAAACAATAGTGTGCCCAGCATGTTGATAGCCTGCTTTCAACAGTGATGCCCCCTTCCAGTTATATTCTTTGCCCATTAATTCCTGTGGTGTTCAGGCCACAAGAAAGAAAATGGGCTGAGAAAGTGGTACTGCAGACGTGCAAATGACGCCGGTGAGAGGAGCACAGCACAGATTTGATCACCAAGCCCCAGCTTCCCTCGTCGAAGGTGGGTGCTCAGTAAATCCTGGTCAGGGCTGAGGCAGGCCGGGTCCCGAGATCCGGACAGAGATGTGATGCCGGATCTCGGACCCCGCAAGAGCCGGCCCATTGGCCAGCGCTGAAGTTAGGGTGGTCTGTTCTGTTATATGTGCTTGCTGGTGCGGTTGCACAATCACTACTGCAGCTCCCGCCTCATGTTGGTTGATGAATCAGATCAACATGTAAGTCAGTCTTGCACCTCACCTGGGATGGGCGCAGTGCATGCCGGCATCTCACTGCAGTGCACACAACAGAAATCCAGAACCCGATCTCGAGAAGGCACGAGCTTGAGCCATGGGTGTAGCTTCCAGGGATACCCCTCACAGGATGATCAGTTGGGCCTACGTTTGCGTGCGCTCCGCTGGGACTGCATTTCAATGCGACATGCCACGTGACTGAAAGCGAGCCATAATGTGTCGATCACAATGCTATGGTAGCCTCAGGCGCTGCCAGGCTGAAGGGAGCCGCCACCTTTAACCCCTCACCTACTTGATGGTGGTCCAGACGTTATTTACCAGAAAATAAGGTGCGCACTGGACGGGCTGGCGGTGCAGCGGCATAGCTTTCTTTTGCCATCAGAACCGTTTGCCCTGATGGTGGTAACGAGGCTCACTGTACTCATTTGCGCTAATAGCGCTATCACGGCACCTTGAGGTGCGATATTTCATTGGGTAGAATGCGTTGCGAGACTCGCCTCGCCCCAATAATACTGACCAAGTTTAGCTCCTGCCCCAGGCATCGAATGAAACACCCTTGGAAGCGCAAGGCACGTCTCCTATGACCTTAGGTCGTGTGTGGTCACTGGTCACTTACTATGCACCACACATAACTGCAGATGCATTGGTTTGGATCCTTGCAAAGACCGGAGACATCAGCTTGTACTTCACCCCGGAAGGGTACAGGAGGCCACTAGACCAGCTTGTACCTCAGCCCGGAAGAGCACAGGAGGCCACTAGACCAGCTTGTACTTCACACGGAAGAGTACAGGAGGCCACTAGACCAGCTTGTACTTCACCCCTGCAGAGCACAGGAGGCCACTAGACCAGCTTGTACTTCACCCCTGCAGAACACAGGAGGCCACTAGACCAGCTTGTACTTCACATGGAAGAGTACAGGAGGCCACTAGAGCAGCTTGTACTTCACACGGAAGAGTACAGCTTGTACTTCACACGGAAGAGTACAGGAGGCCACTAGACCAGCTTGTACTTCACACGGAAGAGTACAGGAGGCCACTAGACCAGCTTGTACTTCACACGGAAGAGTACAGGAGGCCACTAGACCAGCTTGTACTTCACACGGAAGAGTACAGGAGGCCACTAGACCAGCTTGTACTTCACCCCTGCAGAGCACAGGAGGCCACTAGACCAGCTTGTACTTCACACGGAAGAGTACAGGAGGCCACTAGACCAGCTTGTACTTCACACGGAAGAGTACAGGAGGCCACTAGACCAGCTTGTACTTCACACGGAAGAGTAATGTAGTTCATAATGACCAGCTTGTACTTTACACGGCGGAGGCAGGCAATGGAGATTACGCCCAATGGGAGCCTTACCCCCTCCCCTCTATGACCCAGTTTTGGAAATAAATTGGAGTTTTGTGGGTTTTCTTTATTGCGTACTGTGAACCTCAGACTGTTCAGTGACTCGTTCTTTGTTGTTTCACTGGCGACCTTAAAGGTTTTAAATCTGATAACACTCGCGTGACTCCTCAGCACTGTGTTTATCCTGGAACACCTGGCAATTCAAGCTTTAGATGCTACCGATGGGGCAATAAAGGACAGGGAACACTGAATTCAAAAGAAATGTAACTGTGCTGAGGCAGATGTTGCGACTATTATTAAATGCCTTTACCAGTGCCCAGTGTACACTATTTTCGATGCTGGGGGCAAAATAAGAGACAGCACATGCTCTCTGCCTTCGTTCAGGGGTCTGTAACCTTTGGCTGTGCAGATGTTTTGGACTACATCTCCCTTCAACCCTAGCCAGCATGGTCACTGGTGTGAAATCACGGGAATCGTGGTCCAAAACATCTGGAAAAACAACAGGTGGCAGACCCCTTCATGTTTGTGTGGAGACAGTAGTGCCCGAGTTGCTCCTGGGCTGCAAGACGAACCAAAGAATCCGGAACCTCGCAGGATTAAAGCCCCACCATGGGCACAGGTATACATACTGCTGGGCCCTGTATGCAGGGTGGGCTTCTGCAGGACTCTGAAAGGAATTGCTGCTGATGTATGCAATACAGACCATTCTTATGCCTTGGACGCTTCATTGCTGTTGACACCTTTTTTGTAATTCTAACTTGCAATGCGAATGTTGAACGCAGCTACTGCATGTCACTAGGCTTGACAATGTGCCCTTTGATTCCTTGGCTTTGTAGGACTTTGCAGGCTACCATGCCAACACGGCGGGTTGTGTGCCGGCATCGACAGATGTGGCTGCCCCCCAGGATGGGGTGGGAAATACTGCCAGTCAGGTATGGTGAGATAGTACTTTCAGTTTGGCTGCATTATGCGTTCATGGTCTTCCCACAATACCTAGGTGTTCTTCAGTGCAATGTTTTGACCTCAGTAAAAAAAAACAAAAAAAAACGGGAAAGCAGTTACTGATGGGAAAAGGCCTTATCCACCGGGGCATTAACCAAGCACGGTCCGTGCATTAACACAGAGGCAAACACCAACCTTACAGTACTGAATGATATACGAAACAGCAATAATGTTTAGAGAATACATAATAGAAAGAGTTGTCACAATGTTTCCGAACTCCTTCAAGAGGCCTTGCCTGAGGATTACATTTCCCACACATAATGTCCGTGACCCAAACCATAATCCCACGCATCGCCAAGAAATGCCCCACCTCAAGGAATATTGGGCAAACGGGACATGGTTCCCTGATATGAGAGCATATACGCGACAAATGGTGGGTTATGGGAGACTCCACAGGGGGCACCCTACTGGCCACACCTATGTCTCCTAAATGGTAGGATTGAGTTTACGAGCTGAGTAGAGGGGGTGGGGGGGTTGCGGGAGAGAGCACAGGGGGAGGGGAGACATGCAGGGGATAGGAAATTGTAAGAACTGCTGCTATGTTATTTTTAACAAGTTAGCCATGGTGACATTTTTTGAAACATCAATAAACATGGTTTATTAAAACAAAGAAATGCCCTACATTCATCCTCCAAAAAAACATAGATCCTCGTTCAGTATTTCTTGGCAATGCTTTCATGGCAGGGAAGCCCTACTGGGCCATTAGGATGGCAACCCCAGCAGCTTAACATCATGCCACATGCGGTTTCGACTGTGTTCTTCATCAGGGCTAATGAGCTCATGGCGAGAAACACAAGTTAACACTTCGTAAAGTTAAACTTTTGAGAAAGAGGAGAGCCTAGGTTTCTGATATTTTTCTTCTTGGAAAGGCCGCTCACGCCTTGACTGGGACGCATGCACCAGGGCCGCTCACTCCGCACTACACAGCACAGTGCACCACTTGCTGTAGCAGCCTTTCTGCAGACGAAAAGACAGGCAATGGGTCGATTGCAGCAGACAAGCGCTACCAAACCCAGTGCCATGAACAGCTGGTGCAGAATGCATTGATTAACTCGCACATCAACTCATACCGGCTTTTTAGTTTGTTTGTTTATTTATTTGTAATGCGCTCCTCATGTTGTTCTGCATTGCCTTTGATGTCGCGACTTCCCAGTAGGACCAAAAGATCGATGGTAATGTTTTATTGACATTCCAGATGTGGATGAATGCAGTGGTGTCAGCCATGGGTGCTCACACCTCTGTGTCAACACGGCGGGGAGTTACCAATGTGCATGCAGAGAAGGCCACGCCCTGGTTGCCGATGGGAAAATGTGCCGCCTTGTGGGAAAGCCCCCTGGAAGCACAGCAGCGCCGCCTCCAGCAACACACAGCTCAGGTAATTACTGCCTTCCGCAAAACCTCCTTCCATGACCCCTCTGTCGTCCCATATCTCTGCCGCTGTGGGAAAACCAACCGTCTGCACTGCCAGCGGTGATGCGGAAATGCCAGTTTCTGAAAATCTTCTTGGTCGGGGTGGATGAGCCACTTGCGCGTCTGGGAATGTGCTGGCGGGCGATGACCACATTTCCCAGAGGCTTCTCGCATGTGTTTCTATGTCTGCAAGACTGCCCACACTGTGAACATGCTGTGTACATGAAACGGAGAGGCGCATGCGCCCTCAAGGCCTTCCGATCTCGCACCTGGCAGAGCTTGGCAGCCTCTTCACCTGCTGGCATGGCTAGAACACTGTCTGCCCTACCCCCGTCATGCCATAATACATGAGGGGCATGAAGATGCCGTAGTGGTAAACATGGACAAAACATCCAGGTTCATGTTCACATCTACGGAAATGCACTGAAAAATAGCACTTGGGACCGATGACCAGTTCTGCATGACAAGCATACCCCTACCCAAAATGTAGGGTGACCAAACGTCCCGGTTTTGCTGGGACTGTCACCGTGTTTGGTGCTCTGTCCCCTTTTCTCAACATTATGTTTCCATTGGAAACGGCAGTGGTCCCGGTTTTTGGTATAACTGACAGACATGAATGCAAAATCTGCCACAGAAGAAATGCTGCATTTGACAATTTAACATAGTGTTAGTTTGTTATAAATGAATTATAATATGTGTTTATTCCACCAGTAACACTTAAACCCCCTTCTTCTCCAACCTCTACTGAAGTGTAGTGCCTTGACAGTCACTTTCAAGGGTTAGTCCTACTTTTATGTTAGTTGCCCTGTCCTGGTTTTTAACTTTTTAAATCTGGTCACCCTACCAAAATGCTCAATTTCCCTTGCAAAACATACCATTTATGACTGGAGCAGGTGCAGCACTACAACACTCACCGCTGTTTGACCACTAAAGTATAAACACCTCTGGGTGGAGATGGCCACTGCTGGCAATGTGCCCCTTAGGGTCTGGAGACTTGGGCGGGTATCGTCAACCTTTGCACTTGTTATTCTGGTGAACTGCTTTATCTCCCTTCATATAAATGAAGAATGATGTAGCCAAAAACACCTCTGGGCGGAAATGCCCACTGGTGGCAAGGTGCCCCCTTTAGGGTCTGGAGACTTGGGTGGTTATCGCCAACCTTTGCACTTGTGATTCCTGTGCACTGCAGAGCTATGCAACCAAAAGTACTGCCCCATTTCCATGCTCCCCTGAATACCAGAGCTTGGCTTCTGCCATACGAGCTGAACGGAACCCTGCAAACCATATGCTTTGATGTACATCCCCTAATGTTTGAGAGGTTCCTGCTACAATCCATGTCCTCTGTGAAGTTCTACTCTGTTGCTTCCATGATATGATTTGATATGATATGGCAACACTCCTACACATAAGTGTTTCATGCTACATGAGATACCATGCTACAGGCACCAGTGGCTAACACTCGTAAACAGAATGGGTCTTCCAGACTCACTTTGGGAACTGGATGTGTGTTCACCACCTGCCTTTCTCTTGGTCGGAACAGTAGTCAGCGCGCCCTGTTATGCAACCATAGGCCAACATCTCTTATTCTCAACAGAGGGACCACGAACACTGCTCATCAAGAGATCTGAAAATGTTGGTGACCGTCCATTATTACTTTTGGTACGCGCTGTGACACATCAAACTCGTACCGTGAGTAATAATGCGCTGCTGCCAATGCTACCAGCCAACCGAAGAACACCCTACAGCACGCTCCTTATGCTGCTCCAATCGGAGAGCCAGTGTTTGGAGTGTGCGTTGCGACTGCTTTTTACATCAACGGAAGAGGATTCTGGAAGGTTCAGCTCCGAAACAGGATGAAAGCCAAAGAACAAAGGGAGATGGCAGAAAACATGGTACTTTCAAATGACAATCTTCAAGGATCGGCTAAAAAGATGGCATTCTGTAAATGAATCCATGCATGCCAACATTATCCATTCTACTGGGAAGACGCAAGTCCATTTCTGGTTTCACCTTTGCATTCTGGGACTTGCCTTCCTGAATTTCCCCATTATACACCCTGCACTATATGTCCCAGAATGCAAAGTTAAAATCCGGACTGGCCTAGTAGCTCCCCTTGGAATGGATAGTGTTAGCGGGAATGTTAATTATGATTTGCGGTTTTATTTTGATCTTAGCACCATTTTGTATGTGTGTATTTGTATACAATGTAAATGAATAGTGAAATACCCCACGTGGCTATGGGAGAGCTGAAATTCACGTTGGGTTTAGCAGCAATGGTTTTTAACTGTTTGTGATGTTATGGTTTCTACAATCTTCTATCGCTTGCAGGAACGGCTAACACATGTCCTCACGGTATGCAGTGATAAAATCACGGCAAAAATGTCGCCTATACAAAAAAACTGCGGTAAAAATGCTGTGGTTTGACCCGGTAAAGGTGTGCCCCATTATACCATTTAACGGGAGTGGGGTGTCCCCCGCATCCTTTACATGGATTGCGGCGGCAAAACCACAGCCTTTCTGCCACAATATTTTGTAACCACAGCAATTTTTGCCGCGATTTTAACACATGGAACCGTCCTCAGAGCCGCCAATGAGATCAGCCGAGTCATTATTACTGTCCTTTAGGAACTTTTCTTGGTTACATAACGCATGGGTGGGGAGAATAATTCGGACAACACATGTAGGCAAAATGCTGCCTGACTTCTGTATACACTTTATGGAAAGGGACACACCAGTCATAAACACAAGGGGCGGTATTACAGAAACTTTGCACCAGTACAAGTGCAATTAGCACAAGGTCAACAATTGCCTGGTGCAAAAAACATACACTTTCAATGCATGTTTGCAACAGGTCAATGGAGATACATGCATTGAAAATTCAGAGAAAGAATATGGTTTAGTACTATCTTTGCCGTAGTGCTGATTGCACATGCACTGGTGCAAGGCCAACGCTGATTCCAATTGGGGAAAAGATGAGCCTGCGGCTGTGAACGTCTGTTTGCGCCCCTACATTGAACATGCTTTGGGGCATATGCATGCGATGATGTCCCATAGGGGTTCAGCCGGGACGCATGCGCAGAGCAGCCAGATGCCTCTGGAGTAGGATGACACTGATGAGAGTGCGTTCACGCCTGCTATTAGCATTAGGGAAAGAACTGCACAAGTGCAAGAACAGCTATTCAGTCAATGCGTGTTTCCAGCGGGGCAAAGCTTGCCCTGGTGCCAATTCAGAAAGGTATAAGTAAAAGGGAAAACTATGTCCCGGTGAAAAAATACATGGAACGAGTATATTTTATATATAGTTGGCCCTAGAGCGATGGGTAGACTGCATGGGCATGCAATCAATAATCACTTAATAAATACATGGTGTTGGCGGTGAGATAGATTGGAAGCAGCAGTTTTCCCATGCCACCCACACACCATGTTGATGCAGCCAAATCTAGAGTGCATGGTATGCAGTAATAAAATCGAGGCAAAAATATCGCCTTTACAAAAAAAATCGCTGCAAAAATGCTGTGGTTTGACCCGGTAAAGGTGTACCCCATTATACCATTTAAGGGGGGCAGGGGTTGCAGGGGTGTCCCCCGCTACCCTTAAATGGTATAATTGGGCTTGGGGTTGCAGGGATGTCCCCCGCATCCTTTACATGTATTGCGGCAGCAAAACCACAGCCTTTTTGCTGCAATTTTTTGTGTAAACGGCCATTTTTGCCGCGATTTTAACACATGGAACCGAGTGCATGCCATGTCTTTCCCCACAGGCTCTGAAGAGCAGTGCCTCAGCTGTGCAGTGCCTTGGCTGTGCATTGGCGGCATCCCATGAACGGTATTCAGTCGCAAGACCTACCTCTAAATACTGGTGGCCACATGTGGATTTGTATTTGTGTTTTATATAGCATGACCCTAGCTAGGAAACAACAGAGGACTTTGCATTTCCTTGAGGGTAACCTACGAGAAAACGAGAGCAGGTTACAATACGTGGCACGGGACGCTTCAGCCGCAGGGGTGGGGCGTGATGCAGGAATGCAAGGAGCCTAGGTGGCACTTAGGTATTCACTGAAGAGCTTGAGTTCCTTCTTGAATTGCAAGAGTGTTGGTGCGGCCCGGGTTGCCAGCAGCATGGTGTACCATTAGGCAGGGGTATAGCGAGAGACAGCCAAAATTGCTGACAGCTGCATTTCCAGTCTCACCCCTCTATGGGGTCATGGAGGGAAAGAGGGTGCAGGAGGGAGGGGCAACAGAGGGGGTTGGGGAGCTGGAAGCCTCTCTTATAGAAAACAAAAAACGGGAATCCCCCCTGTGGCCTTACTTGCTTTATGCATTTAGGACGTAGGTCCCTCGCGGAGATCAAGCAGAAAGACAGTTCCCTGCGCACACATTTGCATGAGGTTAACGCATCGCATGTGATTGAAGATGCGACGCACACAGCAGGAAAGCAAAGAGATACTTCATGCATCTCAACTCTCACGCTTTTGGTGGAGTCCCTCCACGCACACGGCAAGCTCCTTAACTGTCCAGAGTTCACTAGGCTCTCCTCTGCCAAAACACAAAACTATCACCATGTTTTCACCGGCCCTGGGGCTCAAAAAGTTGACAGGAATGGTTAAGCGGGGGAACCTCGATGTTTGAAATCTCCAAATCCTCTGCCTTAACTTTGAAGATATAGTAGGCGGGCCCGCCACGACCACACAGGTGCGGGTGGGTATAGCACTAAGCAAAAACGAGTTTTTTAAGGGAGGATTAACACATTTCAGTTAAAAAAAAACCTTTAAAAACCATTGTAAGTTCTTTCTCAGGGAAATGGCCTTGCTGTACTACGGCGGAAAGGAAAAAGAGACCCCCCTCTATTGGAAGACCCCCACTCTGAAGCTTTAGTCTATTGGGACCAAGGGCAAGAAGCAGTCTGCAAAGACTGGCCCTGATTACAGCGTTTAAGTGAAACCAAATAACTAGAATGCCATCATAGCGCAATGTTGGCCACGCCGGGCCCCAATGAAAAGGGCCTCAAACCCTATTAGTAAAAACCTGTGCCTGTAAACCTCTCCAATGATAGCAATGCCAGAGTAGGGGTAACCTGCACCAACTGCTTGCAGGACTCGTGGGAAGTGAGGTCACCTGCATGTGCGGTGAAGCGTAGAAGCTAAATCGAAACCACGTGCACCCCTCGCATTTGACCCTTCCATCCCTGTCAATTTCAAGAGTAAAAACCTGATACCTTATGAATGGGCTTCGCCCATCCTCAGCAGGAATTTGTGCAGACCACATATTCCTAAAGGTAGCTTTCTTTCTCACCTCAGCGGCCTTGCAACATGCATTTTTTTAAATTAAATATGTGATTTGTTTCAACAGGCTTGTACGGCCACTCGGACTTATGCCCTAACACTTAAGAGCTCAGTGGAACAAAAAAACAATTTTGCAGTGCCTTGGCTCCATTAATTGTTATATCGCTTCGCCCCCTCTCTCTCGATCTCTCCCTCTCACTGCGTCCCCCAGTCTCTCCCTGGGTATCTGTTTCTTTGTACCCCTCTAGCTCTCCTGCTCTCTCCCTCTCATTCATTGTCCCCCAGTGTCTCCCTCTGTATCTGTTTCTGTGCCCCCTATAGCTCTCCTACTCTGTCTCCTTCTCACTGTGTCCCCCAGTCTCTCCGTCTGTGTCTGTTTCTTTGTCCCCCTCTAGCTCTCCTGCCCTCTCCCTCTCAGCCTGTGTCCCCAAATCACTCCCTTTGTGTCGGTTTCTTCCTGTGTCCCCCTCTAGCTCTCCTGCTCTCTCTCCCTCTCACTCTGTGTCTGTTTCTTTATGTGTCCCCCTCTAGCTCTCCTGCTCTCTCTCCCTCACTGTGTCCCCCAGTCTCTCCCTCTGTATCTGTTTCTTTGTACCCCTCTAGCTCTCCTGCTCTCCCCCCTCACTCTGTGTCCCCCAGTCACTCCCTCTGTGTCTGTTTATTTCTGTGTCCCCCTCTAGCCCTCCTGCTCTCTCCCTCTCATTCATTGTCCCCCAGTGTCTCCCTCTGTATCTGTTTCTGTGCCCCCTATAGCTCTCCTACTCTGTCTCCTTCTCACTGTGTCCCCCAGTCTCTCCCTCTGTGTCTGTTTCTTTGTCCCCCTCTAGCTCTCCTGCCCTCTCCCTCTCAGCCTGTGTCCCCAAATCACTCCCTTTGTGTCGGTTTCTTCCTGTGTCCCCCTCTAGCTCTCCTGCTCTCTCTCCCTCTCACTCTGTGTCTGTTTCTTTATGTGTCCCCCTCTAGCTCTCCTGCTCTCTCTCCCTCACTGTGTCCCCCAGTCTCTCCCTCTGTATCTGTTTCTTTGTACCCCTCTAGCTCTCCTGCTCTCCCCGCTCACTCTGTGTCCCCCAGTCACTCCCTCTGTCTCTGTTTCTTTCTGTGTACCCCACTTGCTCTCCTGCTCTCTCCCTCTCAGTTTGTGTCCCCCAATCACTCCCTCTTTGTCTGTTTCTTTGTCCCCCTCTAGCTATCCTGCTCTCTCCCTCTCACCCTGTGTCCCCCACTCTCTCCATATCTGTCTGTTTTTCTTCCCCCCTCTAGCTCTCCTGCTCTCTCTCCCTCTCACTGTGTCCCCAGTCTCTCCCTCTGTATCTGTTTCTTTGTCCCCCCTCTACCCCTGCTCTCTCTCCCTCTGGGTCCCCCAGTCTCTCCCTCTGTGTCTGTTTCGTTCTGTGTCCCCCTCTAGCTCTCCTGCTCTCCCCCCTCACTCTTAGTCCCCAGTCACTCCCTCTGTGTCCGTTTCTTTCTTTGTCCCCCTTTAGCTCTCCTGCTCCCTCTCCCTGTGTCCCCTTGTCTCTCCCTCTGTGTCCGTTTCTCCCCCCCCCCCCAGCCCCGCCTCTAGCTCTCCTGCACGCTCTCCCTCGGTGTCTCTCTCAGATAAACATTGTCTTGGTGATCCCAGGAATAAATACTTGGTTTTAATCTGAAAGCAACACTTTCCCAAAAGGAAGGGTGTTGCGAGACACAGTACATTCTTGACAAAGGAAGTGATTACAAAAATATGTATTTCATTATATTAACGTTTTACACTGCCGTCTTTTTTAAATGTTACACTGTTCATTTCTAATGACCACTTCCAGCATATATTGTAGTCATAACAAAAAACGTTACACTTGTCCTACTGTACAAAACCCATTATCAAAACCTATAAATGGAGAAGGAATCAAATAGCAGCATGTGTGTTCTTGGCTGCTTTGCATAGAATCAAATGGCATTCTGGCAACACAAGAATGAGCACAGCTTTGAGTATGTGACCGATATGTCTGTGATAAAAGGGTTGTATGCTTAAATCACTAAGTGCACAATGCACACTGGGCTTGGTGCTCATTGCATTCTCTACAACACTAACATTAAAGTGTTTGTGAACTTGAACCCTCTTATATACATTCGGACATTCTCAGGATTGGAATATCAGGATAAAATGGCAACAACATCTGTCACTCCATTAGAGGTCTGAGGCCCTCATACATTTTTGGAAGAGGATGGGCTGAGTGGGAAACCCGGGTCGGAGAGTAAAGATGACTGCACATGCCCAATAAGCCAATTGCCAAATATCTTTTTTGTTTCTCCTTTAGTCGGTAAGATAGCTCAGTGGGTTGACCGCACACTGCTGTGATCTGTGCGTGATCTGCAGGTTACATGTTTGAATCCCGGCAAGGCCAATTCAGACTTGCATCCTTCCAAGCTGGATAAATGAGTAGCACCTTCGGTTGGGTGATAATTGTATGCATATATGTTATATTTGGAAGCGCTATATAAATGACAAATCATTTAGTTTATCACTTTTTATCTTATTTTTTTTACATTTCACTGCACAAACGAGGAAAGAAATGACATCTCTAAATATTATTTACAAGACCACACATGGTTTTTTGCCCTTTGTCCATTCTAGCACCGTTGATTTTCCTTGACACTATTCTTATCCACGGATGCACCCAAAATTAATACACTAGCCATTGTCCCTCCTTCAATGCTTCTCTCCATTCCCATTGAACTTCAAAAATCAAATCAAAATTCCAAGCTTCTTCCATCATCAGCCAATAGAAGAGTATTCAAAAGCACAGGGCCAAAGATGTCTCGAGCCTCCAGTTACAAAATACAGCACATACCTCCTATCCAGATTTCAAAACAAGCCGCCCTCATGCACATTTCTGTGGACACATGCAGCATGCACAGAAGCAGCAGCCAGACACCACACTACACCAGTGCTTGCCAACGAATACAATTAACTGTTTCTTTGTTCAAGAAAAGAGAAACTTGGCAAACGAGATAAATATCAGCCCAAGCAGATTGCTCATTCGTCAAACTCATTTAAGAGCCACCTGCGCAATCCAATTGAAAAAACCTGCGTGCAATGCTAACTGGGCTTGTGGCCAGCCATTAGGAGAACCACAACTGGCACGGCAGTGGACTTCTGCTGCTGTGCGGTGCTGCGTGTGGAATCAAGCTGGCTTGGTGTGGCAGCATGACAAAATGCCTGAATACAGGAACTCCATCTGTTGCCTGTTGGTCGCTACCCCATGATGGTGTCTACCTTTATTACGTCCATCCCCAAAATCTTTATGCCCGCGGGTAAGTTAAGCTGTGCCCCATGCAGGCCGAGGTAAGGAGGAGAGGGTCTTATTTCTCAGGGTCCACCAAGCCCTATAGTCAGGGTTCCTCCAGAATTGTGGCATGTGTAAAGAAAAGTAAGGTTGTGATCTCAGGGATTGAGAGACTAATTGTCCTGTATATGGTGTCAGTGCATCAGTGATGGTCTCCTCATGCAAGAACAGTGTGGAACTTTCGGATGCAGATGCCATAGCAAAGCCATAACACACGACAGGTTGGGCTGCTGAGGATTTAAGGGCACATGTTTTACCATCAGGATTTCTGGCAGCCACCACCACTCTTGATAGACCAGTAACGCATAAGCAAGTTGATGAGGAGTTCAAAAGCCCGGCTTCAACTTTCGCTGTTGAGATTTTTGCACAGGGCGGACTTTAAGCTCTGCCTATTTGTCTCTCGAGGAACCTGTTTTCTTCCCTGGCCCGGATGCTGGTCAGGACACCAGTGGTGATCCAGGGGGATGGGTACATGCATGGCAGTCCTACACTCATTCACAATCAAGTTTCCCATATCCCCAAACTCTTATTGCCTTTAAAAGGAAGAATCAAACTGAATACTTGCCTTAGTCTGGTCAATCTTTCAGTTGAAATCAATACTACAGAGTGACATCAGTGAACACAAAAGCAGCCCTCTCACAAGTCGGCGCGTGCTAGGTTACCATTGCAGCAGCTGATCTCCTCATTTGGTGTCATTCAAACATTTGGGTATGCAGTGATATTATCACTGGTGAAAACATTGAGGGGTGAAAACATTTTTTAAAGGCACTAACCAACACTTTCTACAAATATTCTAGGACTGAAGTTTGTTTATATAATTGCAACAATCCTAAAATATGTTGGCGAGGGGTTTAGAGCCTTAAAAAAATAATCGAGTGACCCTCAATGTTTTCACTAGCGATAATATCACTGGTAATTCAATTTGTAGCCCATCGTCTCCAAATTACTAGGCAGTTTACCCTCACATCTCATTACGACACAGGGTGTTAAATGGAATGAATTTAGGGTTCTGTCATTCCATCGCCTGTTTTTTTTTTCACTGCATTTTTTGCAGCCAATTTTTTTGCCGCAAAAACTCATCGAATTTTACAGCTAATTTACAAACTAGTCCCCACAATCTCCTACCCCTCATATCCCTTTACCCACCGCCGAGATTTTTTAATGGGTTTTTACGGCTAAAAATCGGCAGCAAAAATGCCTCCACTCCAAAACGTATGCGGAATGAACGTCGTACCGAATTTAGTCTGTCCCATTACACATATGACTTCAATTCAGAACTATGTACTAACGTGGCGATATGCTGAAGCTCAGATTGGCTTCAAGGATGGGCTTGTTGATCCACCAGGTAGTAAGATCCTTTTGGATTTTCATATTGACCACCAGGGATGTCATTTAGGAGTCGCATCTGCGACCCCTGAGGTCTCCCTTACTACCACTAAAAACAAAAAGAAAACATTTTTTTTTTTAAGTTTTTCTTTTAAATGGAAGCTCCCGGGCTGGGGCCAGTACCATGTGGCTCTTAGTTGCTGGAGAGGCTTGCTTTCTTGTTCAGGCCTCTTAAAAAAACAGGGCATTCCACAAGTGTACCACTTTGAGCTGTGACCCTAAATAAGAAAGAATAGGAATAACAAATAATTTGTCTTTCTGGAATTCTATACAATAATTGCTAGACTTATTAAAGGTTTATTTCAGGCACACTTCAGGGGGCGAGTCACTGATTTAGTTTGTTCTTAAACACCTCAAATTCACAATGCAGACGTAAACCTCCAAAAAGCATTTAGAGTACAATAAGCATCCATTTTAGACCATGTATTTTGCAAGTTGCAGTTAAAGCATGTTTTTTTTCTGCTGTTGCCTCTGTTATGATCATTACAAGACATTTCATCTCATTGTCTTCGGTCACTTGACAACACCCTTGTGCCTAAATGCTTGTGTACAGTGTGGAATGGTTTGACCATAGCACTTAAAATGGCCCTTGATTTCATTGTGCCACAATGAATGCCTTGTTGCAATGTTTCTATCTTTCCTATCTCCATGGCATGCTGCACAGGATGTTTGTTTGCATGTATGAGGTAACAAGTGCCCAGAGTACGGGCCGCCGTGTGAGGTCAACCTCTGAAGCCTGAAAAGGAGATACACGCGGGCTTGACATGAGGTCAACTTTGCACTAGTCCTGCAAATGATCTGACCTGCTGTTAAATCTGTTGCCAGTTTAATGGTATCCACCATAGAGTGTAATTTGCTTTCAGACTAATAGAACATTCAGACATGCAAGTGCTCACTTTACTATGGCCGGTAAGATAGATATAGCCGGTAACAATGCTCAGTGGGTTGAGCGCTCGCTGCAGCGGTGTGTGCGATCGGCAGGTTGCGGGCTCGAATCCCGACAAGGCCAACTCAGCCTTTCATCTTTCTGAGGTTGATAAATGAGTACCAACACAGGTTAGGTGATATTGAGTGCATATTTGTTCTATATAAAGCACGTAAGTGATATATAATAACACATCATTATCATTTGGCCTTGGATGTCTGCTTGCATTCACAGTCCTTTGGCAATATGGGCCTATACACACTGATATTAACGATACATATGGCGATCCATTCTTGTATGAAATGTACATCACATTATAGTGATATCGTAACCATATTTTTTGTAGTGTACTAAGGAACAATGCTATGTGATTCCACTTCCTGTTTTGTCAAGGGGTGAAAGGTTGTGTTCCATCGCTTCCTGTGATGTCACTTTGGGGTGGGGTCAAATGAAATCACTTCTTGTGATGTCATAAGAGGTCAAGGGTCGTGTGATGTCACTTCCGCTACCCCTGGCATTTCACCGAAATGACGTCCCTGTTGACCACAAGGAATGCAAATAATATCCACTGCAATGCATTAGATGTAGATTGTCCTCATGCGTATTAATTGTGGATATCCTGAAAACCTGACCGGACCACACTATTGAACCCATCTGTTGGTTTATTGCTTAGCTCAAACAAAGACCAGGTCTGCTTTGCCTTTTCAGCTGTTATTTAGTATTTTTTTGCAAGAGTATGTGGGTCCGATTCATTCCTGCTTGCCTTTTCAGCTGTGATTTAGTATTTTTTAGTAAGAGTATGTGGGTCCGATTCATTCCTCCTTGCTTTTTCAGCTGTGATTTAGTATGTTTTAGTAAGAGTATGTGAGTCCGATTCATGCCTCCTTGCCTTTTCAGCTGTGATTTAGTATTTTTTAGTAAGAGTATGTGGGCCCGATTCATTCCTCCTTACTTTTTCAGCTGTGATTTAGTATTTTTTAGTAAGAGTATGTGGTTCCGATTCATTCCTCCTTGCTTTTTCAGCTGTGATTTAGTATTTTTTAGTAAGAGTATGTGGGTCCGATTCATTTCTCCTTGCTTTTTCAGCTGTGATTTAGTATTTTTTAGTAAGAGTATGTGGGCACGATTCATGGAACTTTTAGCGCGGTGCAGATTCACTTTGCACTGCCAACAAACACTCTAATTCACAGAGCGGTGCAAAGTGTATTTTTGCAGTGCAAAGTGACTTTGCACTGACGTTGCAATGCAAAAATACACCTTGCACCGCTCTGTGAATCAGGGTGTTTGTTGGCAGTGCAAAGTCACTTTGCACCGCGCTAAAAGTTCCATGAATCGGGCCCTAAGTGTGTCAATGATTGTGGCACCACTGCGTTAGTAACTTCTATTGTGTCTATCATTCACTCTAGGGGCATCCGATAACACCAAGGATGAAATGCAAGCCCTAAAAAGCCGCATGGAAACAGTGGAGCAGGTAAGCACGCATGTGAACTGCATGCCGCAGTGCTTTTTATGGCCCCACGAGAGCAGTGTATGTGCTTCAAGCCTAAAACTAGTCCAGTGATTCAACACACATGTGGGACATATCAAGTTATGAGTTAAAGCTCCCGCACAGGCGAATAACGCACTAACGGCCTGATTCCCAAAAGCTTGTACCACTTCCATGTGTCCTGCACAAAGGCAAGTAGATTACACACCCGCATTCTGCAGAATACCGGCAGGGGCCGTCGGTGGGAGGCAGTGGTGGTAGCAAGTTTTGGGACTGAGGGGGTGAAGGGCTCCTCATGGGGCACCAATCATCACTGTGACACTATTTTGGCAAAAAATGTGAATCAGATTTGAAAGTACCCCCAGTGGAGTGACACTGCCCCCAACCTCTCTACTAGCTCCACTAACAACAGGAGGGGCTGCTGCTTTTCAAAGTGCATCTCAATTCATAAAGATGGGAGCTGTGATTTGCAACTCTTTCCCCTGCGCCTGGTCTCCCCGTTTGCAGGCGAGTCGCATGGGAAAGCACATGGCCACCAGGGGTTCCACCCATGGGGGCAGAGAGAGCACGAACAGTGACAGGCCTTATTGTCGATCACTGCAAATGCAGCGTTTACATCTTCACCTCTGTTTGCGAGTTGGGAATGTAGGAGAAATTATCAACTCAAGCAATAGTGTTTCTATTTTAAGAGGGGTCGTCTTAACAATATACGCCGGCATTGCCATTTCAAAACATATTTTCATGTTACTTTTGCTAAAAGAAAAGCACACGGCCTGTCTCACCAATTCATACCAGTACTGCCCAGTGTTGGTGGTGGCTACACCGCATTTCCATGTAAAACACATGTTCATGCTGCTTGTGGCACCTGTTCTGCCTCGTGTGGCTTGCCCAGCTCCACTTCTGCTGCCACCATGTGTAACTAAGTTCTCTTCCATGTGCCCCTCACGGCCTGATTAAGAGCTCCATCTAAAATAATAAAAGTGTCATCATGTGGTCGAAAGACACTTTCCCTACTTGCCCTATATCCTGTATGTATATATAGACACAGAATACACAGCAAATACAAAGAGTTGTTTCATCACTACATTACGCTTTTCTTACTTTCCATGGAGCTCAGAATCAGGCCGTCATTGTCAAGATCTGCACCAGTCCACCTCCCATTTCATGTTCTGCCCCAACTTGGCCATCATTGCCATGTTCTGCACCAATGTGCCCCAGTGCCATGTTCTCCCCAAACCTCCCCTCATTGTCGAGGTCCGTCCTTCAGTGCTTCATTCCCCCAATGTGATCCTCATTTGCCAGTTTATACTCATGCTCGAATATGTTGGGACAGGCCAATGGGAACATTCATGTGAGCTTCTGAAGCAAGAAGAGCCAATACTTGACAGACTGCCCCTGCAGAAGTGATGTCCGGGACAAAGGACATCGCCAAAGTGAAAAGCATTAGAACCCGCAAGAAGCCATGAGCTCAGAGCATGGCTTGGCCAGGCTGGATACAATGATGTGCAGGTCCCTTTGCAGACATGCTTCCCTTCTCTGGGGAGGTGACCTCATCCATCAGCTCCTCAAATTGTTACAAACTGACATTAAGTCCATGTTTTCGATATTATGCGAGTAAGTCAAGTTTTCCACTTGGCCTCTTTCGGTTTAAACGTTGCTAGGAAGTTCTTAGATAAGCAATGGGATCGAATGTGACATGAACACGTTCACGTGCCTCAGGGCACATGGCATTTGCACAAATCATCTCTCCTAAAGGACATTTCAAAAATATATGGCAATAGAGCACTTTCGCGAGACACAAAGGCCCAAATGAAACTATGGTCCTTGCTTTCTGATCATGAGGATAGCAGTCGCCCATAATGGCTGCAAGTCTATTGATATTTGTGCTCCTTTGCACCTCTGGAGGCAGCAGCGGCTCTTTCTCTTATTAACTTGCAGCCTTCTTGTTTATTCTGCCACCCACCCTCAGAATGCTGTCAAGTGTCAGCAAGAATTAGCATCCCAGCTCTGCGACCAGTCATCTGAGATTCATGTGACAGCAAAGAAATGTGCCTTTCATTATGTTCTAGGAATCTGTCCAAAAATGTATTTCAAAAGGGCTGTTCAACCTTCAAAGCATAGTTCGTATTAGCGTTGCCTGCGTAACCACTGAACCATTATGCCAGCCCAATAGATCGTAGACAAACCTATTAAAGCACTATTTTGTGTTTTCTTTCAAGAAACTTCAACTGCTGCTGGCTCCACTGCACAGTCTGCTGCCATCAACATCGGATGACATAAGCACCGACACAATGAGTTTGCTCTCCCACTCTTTTCAGCAGTTGGATAGGATTGACTCTCTGAGTGAGCAGATCTCTTTTCTAGAGGAACGGCTTGAAACATGTAAGTTGAAAATGTTTGTGCCAGAAATTTGCTGTATATTTTCAACATATCGTTAGGTGATGTGATCATTTTTGTAATACACCAATATTGTTAATTTCTAGTTACATAAACATTTTATGTCGACAATTAATTTGATCTATAATCCATGTATTCATTTTGGCTGAAATGTTTTCCTGTATTTGTGCTTCTGGATTGCTAAAAGGATACATTGTACTTCATAATTCTTCATCATTACTGGTGTACATGCATACGAGCTTAGTGTATGTGCCTGAGCTTGCTTTTGTTGGTTTTGGTACATGCAAGTGCCACCTTGTGGTCAGAACAATGCTGCAGAGAAAAGGAAGTGCATTGAGAAGCAGTTCTCCTTCATCACAGTCCTTCTCCTTCGTCCTAGTCCTCCATCACAGTCCTACTTCATCACGTCATTCGTCCTTAGTCACAGTGCTTCTCCTTCATCACAATCCATCTTCTTGGTCAGTTCCGTCACACACCTTTGTCACTTCCCTTCTGTTAGTAGTTCTTTTGTTACAGTCCTTCTCCATAGTCACACTCCATATTCATCACAAGCCTTCTCCTTTGTCATAGTCGTACATCAAAGTCGTTCTCCTTCATTACGGTCCTTCATATAAATGCTTCCTTCTTCATCACAGGCCTCCTTCGTCACAATCCCTCTCATTCTTCACAGTCCTTTTCCTTCATCTGTCCTTTCTTTCATCACTGCCTTTTGCCATAATCCTTCACCTTTACCCATCTTTGCACTTCATCAGTACTTCTTAAGCATATTCCTTCTCCTTCATCACAGTTCTTCCCCTTTGCAAGTCCTTCATTGGCGTTCTTCTACTGCATCACAGTACTCCTGTTTCATTAGTCCTTCTCTTTTGTCAGAGGTCTTATCATTCATCATAGTCTTCCTTGTTCGTCAGCCCATCACAGTCCAATGTCATCACAGTTCTCCATTAGAGTCCTCTTGCTTCGCCACAATCCTCCATCAAAAACATTCTCCGTTGTCACATCCTCCCCTTCGTAAGTCTTGTCACAGTACTTTTCTTTTGTTACAGTCCTTTGCCTTCATAAGTACACCTCCATGATCACATTATTTCTCCATTGTCGTCAATCTTTTTTCCTTCATCACAGCCCTTCTCCTTTGTCAGCCATTCCTCTTTCTCACAGTCCTTCATCGTAGTCTTTCTCTTTCACCACAGTCATTTACCTTTTTAGATAACTCTCCTCCCGTAGTCCAACTGACTCAGGTGCAGTCTCTCAGTTATTCACAGTCTCCCTCTTTCTGGTTGCCCCTCTGTATTGCCTCACCTATCCTTCCCCCTCCGCGTGTCTCTCTGTGTCTCACTTTCTCTCTTGCTTGCTATTTCTTTCTCTCATTATCATCATCATCACTTTTTCTGTTCAGCAAAAGCCCTTACAAAATATCACACAATCCAATATCATCATGGAAAGATGCACTAAAATATAATGGGTAGACTACAATCCATAACAAACCGAGGTACTGGATGTTCCCATGAAGAATACAATCAATCAACAATCAATTTCTTGAAAATTAATTCACACTAAAAATAATTCCTTCACTTCGTCTTCATCGTTACCATAAAAGATTGCTTTATAGATGTCTTCACATCATTTTTTCCTAGTAAAGAGCGAGGCTAACAGTGCCTGTCCAATGCATTTCAGACGTGAAGTCCATCCTCAGGACATCAAACTATTGATCAGCTGCAATGAAGCTGTATGTTCACTCATGTGCAAGGAGGATCTTGTATGCAACCAGATACTATGATTATTTATTATTTCAGTGTAGACTGCAATCCAGATTTAACCATACTCAGACAAAATCACAAAAAAAATATAAATTCCATAAAACAACCATCACACCCCTTTCTCACAGCTCTCAGTACCACTGTCTTCTCAAGGCCCACAGATCCAGGGAGCAAGAGGTCCTTCTTCCTTTGAGCTGGAATGCAGTCAGATAGCAGGTCACTACTCCTGTCACCCTCACATCTTTAGCAGATGCGCAGAATTCCAGGGCTTCCTTGCAAGTTTTAATATGGTTTGACTTCAAAGGATAGAAGGCCTTTCCATCCCTATCTGCAATAATGTGGTATATGAGTAAGAAATATACCACAGCCTGGACAGTCGTATTATCATCTTTACAGAGTATTGCCTCAGGCTCCTTGTTCCACTTAGCAGATAAGCCAGAGGGAGGCATCCCAATCTAACCTGTGTTAATATCTTCCTGGCCTCCCCTTTGTATATTTGAGGTCCCATAGGCCTACACTACCCTCACATCCACATGATTCAAATACCAGACAGCATTGGCATGTGTTCGTGTTACCCAGTATAGCCTCCCTTCTTACACACCAAAACTGCTTCCTCACGTCCCTGAGGGAATCCACAGTAATCATAGTTGAAGAAACCCACATAATTTAAAGCCCATTTGATAAAGGTTTTCTTTACCTAGACCAGACATGAGGGCTTTATACAAGTATTTGTATTTTGCTATTCTACAAATCTAGCTAGGAAGCAGCAGAGTGATATACCTGTTGCTGAGGGTTAAATATGAGGTAAGTGGGGTGCAATATGTGGCATGGAGTGTTCTAGCCATGGGGTGGGATATGATCCTGGAACACAAGGATCCAAGTTGGCACTTAAGGATTGACTGAAGAGTAAGGTTTTGAATTCCATTCTGAACTGAAATAACTTTGGCACGGTCCAGATTGCCACATGGGTGGTGTTCCAGTAGGCAATGTATGAAATGTTTTGATATGTTGATAGTTTGGCTGCTAATGGGCAGAAGTGACATTAGAAGGCCTATTCTAATTTAGAAGTTAATATATAAATATATCATTCATTTGAATGTTTAAAGTTTGTTATTGCATGTGTTTTGTATGTAGATTTTGATGAGCATGTGTTGTGCAACTTAGTGCCTAATAAGCCAGCATGCCTGGGTCCAGAACACTGTACATTATGCAATCTCTCTTTGCATTGCCCTTCCCTTATTCACCAAACTGAAAAAGCTCATGGCCCATTGCCCCTAATCTGTGGCACCATCCCACAGCAGTGACAATATAATGAATGGCACATATGTGTATCTGTTATGGCAAAAAGAACAGCCCTTTGTAGCCACAGTCTCAAAGCTAGTGCTTAAGAACGGTACCTGGTGCGCCCATCTCTCTTTCAAATTACTTGAATTCTTTCCCTGCCCCCAGCATCTCACCCACTCCCTGTTCTCACCTGCACCCACCCCTGCGGCCCCTTCTAAAATCAAACCCCAGACACTTGCTTCATTTTTATCTGGTCCTCTGTGTGAGATGGTAAGATTTTCCATGCTTTTATCTGCACTTTGTAATGTGATTTTGAGTTGGTGTGAAGGAATGAATGGACTGTGGTGATAGGACCTCTACGTGGTGCCACAGAGATCAACATATTAATATGCTGTACCATATTGATATGCTGTACAAAGTTGCCTAATGTGTATGTGTATATATATATTCAATAAAAATACTTTGTTAAAGGGACGTTATGGTTAAGTTGCACTAATAAAAACCTATGACATTCAGTAAAAAAACTTTGTTAAAAGGACGTTATGGTTACAAGTAAAATCGAAAAAACCCTGAAATTCACCAGTTATGGTAAGCTAAGCAACCATAACTCGTGCCACCACCGTGCACTGCTAAGACTAACACCCAGGACATCAAAGATGACATCACAAATATCATTGATTTTTCTTCCTATAGCAGGACGCCTGTAGCGTCCCGCTATAAGGAAGGATTATTCTTCCTACAGCGTCCCGCTGTAGGAAGGAAAATCTTTTTCCAAGACAGCCAAAATGGAAAGAGAAGGCGGGGCTCCGTACACAACCCCTCTTCCCTTGCCATGACATCCTGCAAAACCCTATGAACATATTACTACAAGCACTTTTTTCCCCTTTCAAACCTATCCTACCTTCGAAAAACTTTACCACATAGTCGGTCCCAGGTAGACATAGCCTCTTTCACCATTATTCGTCCCTAGCGTTAATGGCTAGTAGCCAAGTCCGCGTCAGAACCTTATGCCATTACCAAGACAATCTGGCTACTGCCCACGGCCACAGGCTATAGCTCAGTCACCAAAGGTATACGACTATTTTTTGTACCTACATTATTACACTTGTCAAAAAATAAAACACAGGCACATTTGCAAAACCATGCTTTAATGTCCTTGCTCGAAATCGGCCACGTTTTATTTTTTAAAAAGTGTCAAAATGTATGTACATATAATAGTCATATAACTTACCCCCCTCTTGACAAAAACCATTCAGTCTTTACACAAACATTGACGGTTGGTTCTATAATCTTTCTCAAAACTTTTGTCCACATTCATCAAATAGCAACAAAGTTATAAGCCATCTAAAAATGTTGAGACCCCCCTCTAATTTCGCCCCCTCTTGAGAAAATCCCACCAAACTTTAGTAAACCATTTATGTCTAGATCCAAAATCGTTTTGCCAAATGTTGTGCAGATTCGTCAAATGACACCACATTTATATGCCTTTACAATTTTATGGGACCCCCCCTCTAATTCTGCCCCCTCTTGATGAAATCCCACCAAACTTCACAAACACATTTATATCTAGATCTATTATCAGTTTGCCAAATTAAGTGTAGATTTGTCAAACGGCACCTTATTTATAAGCCTTTAAATTATTTTGGGACCCCCCTCTAATTGTGCCCCCTCTTTACAGAATACCACCAAACTTTGCAAACTCATTCGGGATCAGGTCAGGAATATAATTGCAAAATTACATGCAGTTCCGTTTAGTGGCGCCAAAGTTATAAGCCATCCAAGAACTGCTTTTCACCAAACCAGTAATGCTGAGGTGTCTGCGAACTGTTCGCGGACTTTTGCGGCGAAAAACACCCGTTTTTTTGCCTCTTGCAGCCATATCCCATCCCGCCTCATCACCCCTCACCTCCCCAGAGATTATTTGATAAATTTGACAAGTGCAATGGTGTGTTTTTTAATATATTTTCGCCGCGATGTCCGCGAACAACGGCCGATGTCCGCAAATCCAAGATGGCGGGCGCTTCCAAAAATCTGACGCACCTCACGTTTCACTTCAGTCAATCAGCAAACACGCCTGGTGTCCGCGGACATGACGCAAGCCGATTAACCAATCGGTGTCCTGTCCGCGGATCGAACAGGGAAGTGTGTCCGCGGAGCGGACATAGATATCACTAATTTTGACTTACATTTTGGTCGTTTTGTGAAAAACTACTGGACGGATTTACACCAAATTAACAAAAGCATGCTTTCGGGATCAAGCCGCCACTACTGTCGCACATTTGGTGAAAATCCGTCCAGCGGTTTGGGCTGTAGGCGTGAGCAAAGTTTTTTCCCATTATGTCTATGGGCAAAAAAAGAAATTTTGGGATCCCCCCCCTATAACTTTGCACCCCCTGGACCAAACCTTACCAAACTTTGCAAATAAATTCAGAGTGGGCCATATACTTTTTTTTGCAAAGTTTGGTGAGGATTCGTTCAGGGAGAGCGAAGTTATAAGCCGCCCAAAAAAGTGCTCTTCCTATGGAAACAGCAACTTAACCATAACTACACATCAAAACACTGTTTCTTGCCCAGAATTGTGGGGTGGGACTGTACATTAGGAGGCATTATATCTTAGTGCCCACTTAACAAGCAGCCAAATCATCAACATATTAATCAAAATATATCGTACAACACAGGTGTTGTAAGAGAAGGCATGTTTCCTGTTTTTTCCTTGCACTCCAGTTTCGTCTCAAGCCTAATGATGGCCTTATCAGGGTTGCACTTCTTAGGTTTGGCCTGAACTACCAAAAGGTATGGTAGCAATGCACAAGCAGCTAGGCTTCGTCTAAGGAGGGAGGAGGGCTGTAGTAGGGACACATAATTCAGAGCACACCTTGGTTCAAGAAAACATAACACCGTAGAGAGATATACACAAATAGATATTTATTATATAGACTAAGGCACACTGTTGTACTTCTAAGTTCAGGTAAGTACAAAAACATGTATTCACAGTATAATATCACTTGTAAAATTCTTAGAGTAGCTAAACCATAGGTTTATACAGTTAAGTATGTTCAGAATAGCTTTTAGGATAACACATCACATAGTCAACCACCTTAAAAAATATATGCAAACTTTTAAAACTCTAAGCAACTTTTTGTAACTTTGACCCAAGCCTGTCTTAAGAGTCCAACCCTATCTGGTACGAGTCACTCAAAGTTCAGTATCAGTGGGCCACCAGTGACCAGGGGTTAGGTAGAACAAGGCAGGTAGGCAAAGTACAGTGTTCAGAGAGGTACTATTGAGCAGGATTCACTACAGTAGCAGGTAAGTACAAATGTTGGTTAAAATAAGCTCAAGGACCCCCTGAAGGGTTGCCCAAAGGACCAGTGTCCCATGACAGGTGTTTTTACCACAAGAGCACAATGGATTGTCCACCCCAATGTACATTTATGTGGACCTGGGAGGGTGCAAGATACAATCTATCTACAGCCCCCAGAGTCACCGAATCAAGCAAGCTGACTCCTGGTAAGTTGGACCATGGGGGAGACAGTACCTTTGACTGGAGAAGCAATTACAGCGGGATGGTTCCAGCGGTGAGAATACAGCAGATCTGGTCACAGGTTTCTCAGTCTTGGCGACAGGAGAAGGTGACTTTGGTGGATCTGGCAACAGCTCTCTTGCAGACATACAACCAGCAAAGGATCTGGCTTGTTGGCACCTTTTTCCGGGCTCGGTGGAGTGACGGTTGTCGCAGCGATCAACTATTTTCTCTGTCTATTTCCCAGGCCTCGTATGGTGAGGGGACTTTCGGGACGCAATTCAAGTTGATTCAGCTATAGGAGGATGCCCTTGAAGTTGCAAGCAACACAGTGCTGCTGGAGACTATGCACAAAGCAGCAGCACAGGACCTCAGGTATTGGGAGTTTGCAGGCAGTTGAGGTTGCAACTCTTCTAGGGATAGTGCAAATTGTAGTTCGTCTTGGGACAGGTTAGGCCCACCAGTCCATGGGAGGAAGTCGTCTTCTTCGGATCTTCCCTTGGCGCTTAGAATGAGGAGGTCAGGACAACAGCAGTTTCTCAACCGGCTCTGGCGGTGGTTGGAAGTTGCTGGTGGCGTCTTGCTTCGTCGTTCTTCGGAATCTTCTGTTCCAGAGGTCAACTCTGAAGTTCAGCTCCAGGACCTCGGGAATTTATCAAGGAATACTGGCTGAGTCCACCAATCATGTCCCATGCAGGAGCTACATTAAAAAAACGAATCTCAAAAGCTTGAGTTACAAAATTGCAAAGCCGACTTTTAATGTATGTGGGGGACAACCCTGCAGCCCCAAACCCATTATACCATGCAAGGGGAGCGTGGAACACCCCTGCAACCTCCGCTCCCCTTGTACACAAAAATGGGAATTCGTCATTTTCGTTTACTGCCGAATGTGCCATAAACGTGCTTTTCTTTTGGTACGATACACCCATGCACCATTCAACTTGAGGGGTGGCTGTCTAATGGAGACAGCAGCCTCCCCGTTTAAACTGGTTTCAGTCAGGCATAGTGCCGGACAAAGGAGAGGGGATTTTTGGTCACCTCTCCCACTTCCTGTCCTGCCAGGCTTTTAAAGACCCTTTGCAGGCTTTCCTTGAGAAGGCTGGCAAAGACAAAGGGACAAGAGAATCCTCCCCCACCCAGATAGGTAGAAGAAGGACCCAGAAAGGACAGATCACCGTGTTCAGGTCTTAAAAAAGTAAGAACACGATTTTGGGTAAATGGTGTCTCTCGTGTCCCCTACAGACAGCCTGCGATAAAAGTTCACAAAACGTCATGCAAAAGGTACACTGTTCCCAGCCCGAACAGATGGATCCGTCACAGTACCAGAAAGCTACAGGTGAGAAAAGGGATACATTGGGCCTCATTACGACCCTGGCGGTACGGTGACAATGGTTCCGGTACGGCACCGTTGTCCCCGTACCGCCATACTACGAGTTTTGCATGCAGGTCTCGCTCTGCCCGCCAGGTCCACCTAGCAGGCAGTGCGGCACCCGCAAGCACAACTTGTGGAACTGTGCCGGTGCATCCGAGCTCCCCATTCCCATTCTGCCCCATGGGGCCGAATGGGGATGGGGAGTCCATTATTACCGGCACCCGCGAATGGGCAATTACCGGTCCGCAAAACCCGTAATGAGGCCCATTGTCTCCCCTCAGCACTCCACTTAAGGTGGGGTGTGCTTGTCTTGAAAAATAAAACACATAAGGGATAACAAATATCCCCTTGCACTGCTAACTTTAAGAGCTAGTCAGGAAAATAAAGAAGCAATGGAGGGGAATCTCCAGGAGCTCCCAGCAACACCACACAAGGTGTGGTGTGCTGCTTTATTAACATGTCGATGACAGACAGTAGGAAGAAAACATGACTCCAAATAAAATTACCAAAAAGTGGTCAAAAAGGTTCCAAGCCCCAGAGTAAAAGGAAGGGTGGGTGGGGAAAAAGGTTCTCACTCTTCAGAAGAATTAGCAAACAAATCCAGATGTCCAGCAGAAAAGTACAAGAAAGTGAAATCTACTCTAACATGGGGACATAAATGCATGCATGAAAATGTAAAATGCAATTAAAAACTGCCAGTTAAAACTATTAGTTTTATGGACCCTATTCTTTTTAAATTGACTTTATTTTGCTTATTATGGGGCGCTATGCCCGAGGCAGCGGGCCAACCCTTTAGGTAGTGGCACACCACCCAACCTAAGGGCCCGAGCTGTTATGAAAAAAGGTTGGCCCGCCGCCGAGAGAGGCATATTCCCATTAGCACCAGTGTAGCTTCCTAAACAGGTTCTAATACAAAAAAATACAAAAAGAAATGCACCTTTCCTGTGCGGCACGTCTAGGCCGTACAGTGCTACTGAAAGCCGCAGTCCGCAGACAATAACGTCAACATGAAAACAGACTGAGGGACAGCAACACTGCATGGCCTGGCGCTTCACAGGAAAAGTATGTTTCTTTTTTGTTTTTTTAAAATAGAGACATCATTAGCACTGAGAGCAGTGAAGGGAGGAGGGCGCTGGCTGCTCAGGCAGCTCGGAATGAAGGCTTGTGCCATACGGTACAGCCTGTGTTCCGAGCATCCTGTTTGGCTGGCAGACCACTTTAGGGTGATAATGAACTTTGCATTACATAGCTTACAATGGCAGTACACCATAACAATGGCCTGTCTATTCATTGGTGACTGGGCATGCACACAGCACCATATTCACAAGCATCCTGAACCAGAGACCCTGCTTCTTCTCGCCGTACCCCACCGCCTTGTCTACATTTTTGGCTTAATTGGGCTCTGTCTGTGTCCTGGTTTTGAAAACAAGATGGAAGATGGCTAGAAGATCTCAATGGAGTGACAGATGTCACAAGCATTTTATCCTCACATCCAAACATTGAGGCTGTCCGAATGAGTATACATGCTTGTGACGAATCCACTTCTGGGGCACCAGTGGTCCAGGGCTGAATATCGGTTTCTAAACCATCAATCAGCCCCACACTTTTATTACACCAGAAGGGATCCAAACAGATTGGAAACGCACGTCAATTATAAACCTCCTTGTCCAATTTTGGTAACATGGACGGAATGGCAGGCTTATCTCTGCAAGGATCGTTGGGTAGTTGCAAAACAGCGAAAATAAAATTATTACCCAATGATAAACGTGACTGTCCAGTCAATGTTGTATAAAAATATCTACTTTATTACTATTACAACAGACAGTTCTAGCACACTACAAAATACAACCCACCCTGTAAAGGAACACAGAGGACATACAGTTTAACGAAGGAAAGGGATGCACTCTAGATACTGACAGGAGGGTAGTCGGTAAAGCAATCGGTCTTAACTGTTCAAGGTTATTTGGTTTCAGCACCAAGGGAGGAAGGGGTCGTAAATGTCATTAGGGGCCTTCGCAGAAGGACCATGGGGATAGAACCGCTATGTACCTGGTGCGTGAGATGATCTTGATGCTCGAGAGCATCGAGTCAGTTTCAGGACGCTTTGTCGCTCCTGCAACAGAGTTCAAGGCAGGAGACAGCTACAGGTATCAGGCAGCAGGCAGTTCGGCAAGCGAAGCTGGACAGATGGCTGAGGTTGGCCTACACGGCGGCTCAGGGTCAAGAATCAGTGTCTCTGTGCTGGTTGGCAGATCTGGAACACTGTTCGAGGCATCTCGGATGACTTTAGTGACTGCAGCATGAGAACATTCAGTGGTGCAGCCGGACACAGTTCGAGGGCTCGACTGCCTCGAAAATGTCCTTAAAAGATGGACACTGGTTGATGCTTGTTGTGGCACTCCTCCTAGCTTCTTCGCTGGGCTTGTGTCATCCTTTAAGGGGGACGGCCTAAAGGTGAGGAGAGTGTTTGCAGGCAACAGGCTTGTACTTTGGTCAGAGACTCTCTGGCACTTGCCACTTAGGAGGCTTGCTGGCAGAACCTAGCAGGGTGCGCTGTGTGCTGGCTGGGTACCGGTTCTGAAGCTGCTGGACCGGTCCTCTGAGGTCAGTCTGAGGTCAGTATCTTCTCTGTTCCCTGGGAGATGTTTAGGGGAGGGATCTTGCTTCCCTCTTGGAAATCCTGGCCTTTCTTCACTGGTGGAAGCTGTAAGGCAGACTGTACCTTCAGCCAGAGTCCAGATGAGTCCTTCTTCTTACTCCTTTTCCAAGTCGTCGGATGATCTGCCAAAAGAAGGGCTCAACCTACTTATAAAGCCAAGTGGGCCCCAGTGATTGGTGCAGGCTAAGCTACCTTAATGAACCAATCCTGGATCCTCACCAACTATCTTCTGTTGTGCGTGAGGTCATAACCAGAGCGCTTTGCAACAGGAAAGGTAAAAAGGGTGACAACATGTACTACTAAGTTCCACCCATCTTCCAGTCTGTTGTGGATCAAAGTGTCTCTCTGGTTAATTGAGCTCTCTGTGGCTCCTGATCACATCACAGGTCTCCCTTGAAGCTTCGGGCGAGAACAGACTTTCTGTCTCCATCAAATCACATACTTCTTCCCTCTGAAAAGGGGTTTCCCTGCATGGGTTGTCTACTGTAAACAGTTGTCCCAGACATGACATTCACTGCCCTTCATACAGAGGTGTGGGAGCTAGCTTCCAGTTTGCACATTGCATATCAAAGAGGTGTTGGTTTCCTGTCCCCTTTTGTCAGTTCTGTGAGCAGGCCTGTTTCAATTAAATCTCATCAGTATGCGGTGCCACCAGCAGAACCTTGATAATAGACAGGGTGGATCCATGGAGCCTTTGATATTAAATTAAGCTGGCCATGGCAGGAGGAAGGTGTTGCCTTCCCCCTTCCTGAGATGCATTAATGTACTTGTGGCTGTCACATTCCAGCTGGTCATGACAGGGGGACTGCGCCTGTAGGATGTGTCCACCCAGAGCACACATGACTATGTGTTTGTTTTGCGGCAAGCATAGGAAAATGTGTGCGGTTTAGTCCCACACATTTTACACGGTTGATCTCCCATCGTTCAATTTCTTACATATTCATCAAAAAAGCCCAGGCGAGTGCACACCCGCTTTGCGAATGCCCGAATTCCTCACAATGCTCCATGATTAATAATGTCAGGGTGAGTTTTGTGAAAAATGAAAAGAGCGCCAAGCCCAGCTTGCATTATGTAGTGATTAAAGCATACCGTCATTTTATCACAGACACATATGTCAAATATATAAAGATCTGTAGTTATTCTTATGTTCCCAAAATGCTTGTTGATTTTAAGCAGATAAGTCATAAACCCACATTGGTGTTATTTGACCGCTTCCCGTTTCTCTTAGGGTGTTTTCAAAGCGTACAATGGGAGTGTACCAAACTGTTCATCTTGAACGGATAACCTATCAGAACATGTTGCATAAACAAAGTGTAACATTGTTATTATGAGTACAATACATACTGCATGTGACCATGAGAAATGAACATTGTGAAATTTTAAAAAGAGCCAGTTTACAATATTAGTACAATGAATTACCTTTCTTTAAAAAATGTCTTCTTTTGCCAAGAAAACATACTATTTACTGTGAGCACCTAGGCAATGATTCATTTTGTGTGTTGACCCACTGATTGGTTAGCAGTCTGGGTGAAAGCCGCCCATCCATCACAGTATGTATACACACCAAAAATAGAAAATAACAAACACAGTTATAGACTCTGCAGCTTTGTCCTTTGGTCCCTTGCAAAGTCTGTCAGAAGACGAGCACTACCCTAAGAGAGTATCCACAACCCTCTCACCTTCCCTATACAAACAAAACAACCTCAGTGTAATGGCAACAAGGACTCATAAAATGACAATGGTTGTCTCCAAGTATCAGGCCGTTCCACCCTCCGGGAATACTTCAGTTGCAGCTCCTCTTTCTACCTTTATCTGTAAAAACACAGCAACCCCTCCTGCCACCTCCATCAGGATATCTGTGGTTTATCTCAGATTGTGCTGCTTTCATCTATGGCTTGTGATACTCTTACTCTAAACACACAATTTACAACTTGAGTCTCACCCAAAGAAAAAAAAGAGAGAGAGAGAGAGAGAGAGAGAGAGAGAGAGAGAGAGAGAGAGAGAGAGAAAGAGAGAAAGAGAGAGAGAAAGCGAGAGCTAGATTGGTGTATAATACAGCTAGTAAAAATAAACAAAATATTTAGTTGGAGGAAGGTGAAGGAACTGTACTTGACTGAGTGTGAGAGAGAGGAGGTGCCGATTATGAGGAATGTTAAAGAAACTGTAACACAACTCCAGAGTTTGTGTGGCACAATGAGAAATCAAACTGAATCTTGAAATGGTAAAGCAAGTGCAGGGGACCGAGCGAAGGTAAAGATTTGGAGCAAGGATTATGTGATGGTTTATGTATCTATTATAACATTCTGTGATCACAAACCCGGACTTAATTGTACAAAGAAATTAAAATAAACAGTAAAAATAAAGATATTTTGAATGAAGAAAGTAAAAAACACTTTCTCAAAAAGGAATTTATTCCCACATATGTACTTGTTTCCAAAATGTGTTTTTGGTTTCTTACTGATTAAGCAGAAATGGGGAGAGCGTCTGTACCAAACCCCTTCCTCAGGACAACTCATCATCCGTTGTTTTGCTCTTTTTCACCGATTTCTATACTTGAATTTATACTTTGACATACAGGGGAATCCCATCCTACCTCTTAAAACCCTCATACTCTGCTCTGCACCTGCTCTAAGTCATACTGAGCGTGTTTAGACATGCACACTATTTCTTTTGTTTTGATGTATTTTTTATTTTTTAAATATTAAAGTTAGGGTATTTTTTTCTCTTCATGTTTAGCATAGTTACGGCCAGTAAAACATATTTTTACCTCTATTTTCAACATTCTTAATTTTGGGGGAATCATTTTTGCTGTGTATTGGTTGATATAGTGAAATGAGCTATGGGGGCAAGAAATGAGCTATGGTTCAAGAGCATTTTTAAACCTGAACGACATACAAAGAAGGAGAAAACGACATTGAAAGGATACATGCAAGCACTGAGAATGGATTTGCAGAAAGAGTCAATAGCAATCGATGAAGGAAACAGGTGTTTAGAAGGAGGGTGGCTCGAGAGAACATTTCAAGTGGTAGAAGTTCTACAGGGATTAGATTACTGGATACTGAGGAGAGATATAGAGATATATATATATATTTTAAAAAATGAGACCGGAAGGGCTTTAAATTGGTACCAGGTTTTCTTAGATCAGAGTAAGACTGATCAGATTTGGCAGATATATAGTTGCCATTGGTAGTCTCTCATGTAATTCGTGCTTGCTGAAGATTGCAAGATGGCTTATTTCTACAAAACGTTGCAGTATAAAACAAGGAAGAGAGACTATATTCAATTATTATAATGTTGGAGCATAATTCTCAAGAGCTAATGTTTAAATTGGTTGGTCATTTCCCGAATACATTGACAAAATAATTCCTCATTCTTCAGAAGCTGTTCTTTGATCAGTATTTTAGAGTAAGCATGTGACTCTGTAGAGGATGCCATGGTGGACAAGGAAGCATTACTTACATCTAACAGAGCTGTTCAAATGTCTACTCAAAACAAATATTAAGAAATCATGGCTAAGCTAAAAGTCCACTGCAGTATCTTCATAGTACATGTAATTGGAAAAGTGCTTACACTGAATTTATTTCTCTGTAAAACGTCCAGTGCACCTTAGAATCAACACGTTTCAGTGTAATTTGAAAATCATTGACTTGCTTCTACTGTTGCAAAAAGAGCTAAAACACATTATCGATTGCCTTGATTGAGCACTGTAATAGACTTGTTACCTTTCAAGCCTACAGTACTTTCTTAAAACAGAGGTTGTGACAGACACGTTTTAGTATCCAACGTGAATCCATGATAGATGGTCATAGCTTTTAGCTTACAGAAGAAACATGCTTGAGTTTTATCAAAAGTGTTGTCCACCAGCCCAGGACAACAGGAATGATGACATTTACTGTGAAGGGAGACATAACCAACTCACTATGCATGTCTGCAGCATTGCAATGTCTTGTATGAAGAGGAATACAAAAAAAGTGGCAAATGGTCAACAATTTGAATGAATTGTTTGCTAGAGTTAGATTAAATTAGATCCCTCTCATAACGGCTAGACAAATGTGCTTTTATTCATTTTTGTAAGCCAGTTTAAACCAAAATGAATATACATTTTAAAATGATCTCAACTATTTAGTGTAACTTAAAAAGCGTTAAAAGGTGTACACTTGTTTGGTTGGATAGTTCCCATGGATTCCGGTCATAGAGACGGTGGGGCTCAGTACAAGTATGCTGGTCTGGAGACAATGGTGCCAATAAGTTTACCGGCACTGTTGTTTACGGACCGCATACTACAGGTCTGCCTGCCGGAGCCGCCACACAGGACATGTCTGACCCTGCTGGGCACAGCGGTCACGGTAGACAGACCGTCACGGAAGCACCGGCACCGTTAGCAATGGTGCCGGTGCTTCCGTGGTCCCCACTCCAATAGAGTATCAGACTCTATGGGAATGGAGACTTACAATTTACCAGCGCCTGACTTTCCTGGCCGCCAGTGTTGTAATCTCCCAGTGGCAACGGGAAGATATGCGCCAGTAAATATTTACAGGTCCGACAGCAACCCACCGGTAGCACCGGCTTGGTTACTACCGGACCCTTAATGAGCCCCGCTAGTGATTCTTTCATCATTGCTATTGTGTTTTCATTTTAGTTAGTCACTTCTTCATTCGTTAATCCAATCAAGATTCCATATGTATGGGAAAAATCTGTTTGACTTTGCTGCTTACGTTTATAGATATTTACTAGTATAATAATTCAGAATTTGTTTTTCATCTTCTTTAAGGTTCCTGCAAAAAAGAACTCTGACATAACTGCAAGAAAAACCATCAGAAGCCCATGCTTCTCAATCTCATCTCACTGCTTATAAAAGAGCTGCATTTATCATTCAGAGCTGGAATTATCACATCTGATTACTTGAATCGAGATGGCCAAATTGCAAATCTTTTGTGTTATAGATAGATTGCTGTGTTATTTCTCCTGGCACCCCTCCTCCCAACAAGGCAACAAGGATGAGCATGTATTTATGTTTTTATCGGTTCGGATCTGTGGCCATATCTTTGTAACATTCCTGCAGTGTACTAGCATACACTTTCAAATGAACAACTTTAGGAACTAGTTAGTCACATCAAATATAGCCTATCTGTTCCAATACATATCACAGTGTTTATAGCAATAGGTCATAGAGGAATATCAGTGATACATCATAAAAATTGCTTAACAAGATCCACTTTTGTAAATACCACAATAGCGTTTTATGTTCCAGGTTTGGAATAGGTGTGTTCACAAGATAAAATGTATATAATTGTTTTATTAATTAAACTTAACAGCAAAAGACAAAGACAAATGTGTATTTTGTAAAATACATTTTAACCTAAATTTGCTCTGTGTTGTCCCAACACAGAAAACATATCCTAAATGTTTCAGCAAATGATCTGTTTGCTTGTATGGTTTTATTATATAAAGCGAAAAGTACTCACCAATGCCACCACAACTAAAACATTGAATAGAGGTAGACTTTATATGAAATGTACAATTTATAGATTGGTTGCTAGTGTGCCAAAATTAGTGTTGTATAATAACAGAACAAGGCAACAATGACTGTCGCCAAACTGGCTCTAATTGTGCACATACTTAGAATAAATTAAGATAACAGATTTGCAACTGCTATCTATGTCCTAACAATATCACTTATTCTGGATGAACTTGGAATTACAACACCACTGAAGCATTATGGGGAACCCGCACAACAGTGCAGCAGTGGCATACATACCTCAAAATGGCAAAGATAACTATATTTAACATTACACTTAAAAGAATGTCACTGAATACTGACTGGACCTTTATGTTAATATAAGTAATACTATTTAAGTCTCTGAAAAATTATTTTGGAGAGTTATCTGTCCTTAGAATTTCACATAGATACCCATGTATATGGGGCAAAAAAGGTAGGGACCACACATACTTGGAGGGTAAAACTAGATTGGAAACGCCATGACCTCGGTGTTATGGGCAACAATGTACCCATTATGATGACAAGATACCGCTTATTTTGCATGTTTTTATTATCATTACAAGAACTCTTCTGATCCTCTCATCACATCAAAAAATATCTGGATGCTTCACTCACCTACACTCTGCATTGCACCCCACTACAACTATTCTGAACCCCTGGGCATTGTCTCCACAGTGAAGAACACATCACATTAAGTCTCCGGTCTCAAAATTACATTATTACATTACAATAAGGAACATACACAAGAAACCAAAATAAAAAGCTTCAAATAGGCAACGAATAATACATAACCTCCATAACGTGTAGGCAAGGTTCTTTGTCTACTGCTGCTACCAACATGTCTGGTTATGTTTTCATCCACTCTCGCAACCATTGTACTCCTGCAACATTAGAGACCACAGACCTCTCTTTTACAGCATCCTTCTTTGCGAAATCCCAATCACCACCCATACTTCCACCTCCTTCTGCTAAGAATATCATGCTACTCAACTCACTCCACACTCGCATATCATCAACTTCCACATAGCTGGCTTCTACCTTCACTACTCTTCTTCAAGGAAGGAACCCAGAGTGGCCCGTAACCACTTTCCTGCCATCCAGCGTCCCCATCATATCTTCAAGAAACATCTAGAATCAAAGTTGATTTATGCTATGTTTGAAGACCATGCACTTTCTTGAAAACACTTCCCATGCCCACCTTACTCAAAGTGCTTCCCCGTTATTCTAGGAGGCAACAACCTGTTATAACCCCCGCCTTCATCCCCTCATCATCACAAATGGTATCTGGCTAATGTTCTGCTCACATTATCAACTGCAATCCAATCTAGAGCTGGATCTACACTCAGCTTCACTCACCATTCCACATTTCTTGAACCATTCCAATAAGCTGTGCAGACCCTCCACAGTGAAGAGCATATTACAGCAGTAACGCATAAAAAGACATTAACGCTTCACTAGCTACCGTCACATTTTAAGATTAAGCAAAATGGTTGCAAACATTTGTATTTTGTCAATATGATTGGCCACATGAAATTCGAAAATAAAGTCTTTGGATGAAGCCCTTGTCCAAAGTAGCCTCTTTATATTTACTATTGCACACACAGATAATGAACTTCAATACACATTACACAATTTGTTGTAGGCACTTATATATTAAAACCTTTCAGATAAAGAAGGATTCAGTCATTGATTATAAAAAAATACATTATGAAATAAATTGCTTTTAAGTTTGTGCTAAAAGACAGGGAAAGGGAATCATATGTAAATGTAGATTAATGTCTTATTTTAAAAACAAAATCCACCTTTTAAACAAATGCCCACATCACTTTCCATTATCCACAAAAGTAAAACTATTTTCTTTAAAATATTCCACCCGTTAACATATTTCTCTAGACATGACCATTACAATAGCATCAATGAACATACACTCTTGTCAGTACAAACAATCTAACGCTACTGAAGGCCCAATCTGATTAAGCAGATACCAATTAAGGACAAAACACCTGGGAACATGTGATTTAAAAGAGAATAATATCTCCAAAATAATGAGATGAGAGAATGTCCCTTTCGAAAAAAGAAAAATATATCATCTCCATAGCAAAAACAGTGCAATATCATTAGTTTAACAGAAAAGCATGCATATGCGAGCTGTCAGAAAAAAAGTTACAAGTCTGCAAGCAGGATGTCAAAGATGAGGAATCCGTGGGAGGACACAATCCATTAGAACGTTTCAATTTACATCACAGTGATTATTACCTTGCACATCAATTCCCCCAGACAATTTAAGTAGGATATACAAAGTGCCCAAAAAGATTGCAAATTGATCCAGTAGCTGGAGGTGTACAACATACATACAACAAGAACTGGGCGGATTGGCGCCAGTACACAAAATAGTGGGGTTTGATTGCAGTTCTGGAATGTGGAGGATTACTTTTGCATTCTCAAGCAAAGATGTTTAGGAAATTATCTTAGAAATGAGTGATGCAGTCTTGTTTTCACTCTGCTGAGGATAGAATACCTTTTTCCTATTATTATTATGGAGGTAATGGATTGGGAAACCATTTTGTAGTCAAACAGCAGATGCAATATGGCAACCCTAACTGCCCAGACTTACAACATCCCTCAGCAGTGCCCAGTATTGAGGGATATTTCGGGTAGAATAATACATTTCAGGTTTAATGTTTACTATAGCACAAACTAATGATCTAGATGCCACTGCAAGTGGCACTGTCAAACAGCAGAAATGGAGAATGATGATACCAATAAGTGGTACCACCCAAGCTACAGCATGCTTGCTAGGCGTGAATACACTCATTGCATGCCTTCCTCTCTTGACGCAGCCGCTGGACTAGTGGGGTATTCTCGAAACATTGTAGACTCTACGTCACAAAATTTCAAATGTCAGATTTGTTTCAAAATATACAATTTAGATTTGTCTACAAAATTAGAAACATTTCAGGAAAAACCTTATATACAGAATATAAATCCCTGAGGATAGCTTAGGAGCAATATGCGTGCCTTGGGAACAGGATGATGTATTGCAACAGGGGTTCAATCCCCATTTCAGTACTTGCCATCTTTTGTAATACTTTAATTCTATTTTTGGCATAAATCTGTGGGTACATAGTAAAACAAAAAGAATAATTGAAACCAAGAATGTTATATACGATACATATATATATTTAAACTATAAACCAAGAGCATCTGTTTACAACCACAGTAATACTCATTACAAGTTCTAGGATCATGTTCTTAAAGCTGATTTTCCTATTTTGGCCTAAGCGCTAAAAACCTCAATTAAACCATTTCTGGAAATCCCCATTGTGGAGATGAGGCCATTATTGGACTGTGTTAAAAAAAAAAATCATACTTTTGAATGTATGTACATTACATGTGGCATTATTCCAGTGTTATGCTCAAGACCCATTAAACAAACTTCTGAAATCTGAATTTATCACTAGAAAATATCACATTCACCATATGTTCTAAATGTCCACAGTTCCATCCTATGACAAACTGTTTTTGCCCATATATTGAGACCTGTGATCTCCAAACCATTGGGAAAGCAGACACCAGAGTAGCAGCTAGCCCAGGGAATAATTATAATAAGAACGGTGAGTGTGAAGTCTTAAGTGGGATGACTATCTCAACTTGGGAGCCAACAGTCAGCATATGAAATTGACAACGCCTGGTCCCACTGAGGGATCTGCTAATCCTATGGCTATATTCACATTTGCAGTTTATGGGACAAAGCACCAACAATCATGGCAAAACAAATTAATCACAAAAAAAAAGATTTTTTAGAAAAGGTATAAAACAGTAAAAGATTGTTAAAAGAAAATCTTAACTCTTCAGAGCAATAATGACTAAAATGCACATATAAGAAGCATATTCTGAGCAGAAAGGTATAGGTTACCCTTTTAGAAAGCTATTTTATGTATCTCCTCTATTTCTGTCTCTGTCCCATAGAAGCCACCCCAATGAAATAAGTAATAATTGTACCAGAGGCCCTTGTGTTGTTGGCACTTGTGTTGTTGACACACTTCAACATGGTTGTACTAACTTGGTCAAAGTGACTCATGCAACACACATAAAATATAACTGAGTATTTGATGTAGGTGTGCAATTCTCTGATTGTACTGCTCAAGCAAAGTACCAACAGAGCTTCACGGGAGACCTTTGTTTCAGCAAGACCTCAAATTCACTATATTTGGCACAGCCAAAAAGTGGGAAGGAGAAGCAGCCTGCTTAACTAGGTTTTAAAACAGAATGAATACCTTAGTACAGTTTTGGCAAAGGAACAAGAGCTTTGGATGAGAATAAGGGTAGGTTTGTGTGCATTGGGGCTTCTCTATTCCAAGATGTCCCTCCCTACGCTCTTATTGCTCACACGTGCATAAACTCAATCATGTGCATAACGAACTGCATTTTAAGCATCACACGCACACACACAGGTCCTAGACACAACAAACTGAAACACTGACTTAAGGAGATTACATCATGTTCCACTGACAAGAGGCTTCCTATTCTGGACAAAGACATGGCCCATTTGCTTGGTTCATTTTGTTAGACAATCTGAAAAAGGTGGTCCTCATGGTGTCGTAGCATTGCCCTGTTAGTTCAGTCACATCATCTGCTGTGAGTCCAGTAGTCTCAATTTTCGGAAAGACTTCAACTTTGATTACACCTGTTAAATTTGTGAAGGAAAGAAAAATATGAAAGCTCGATTTTGGCTTTTTGTATTTTCATAAATAAAATGACGTTGATGCGTGCCTACTCCTCAAACTATGAGGTCAAAGCAGACGTTTAGTCAGTAACCAGAATGAGAATTAGGCATTTAAAATCATACATGATGCATATTGCCATTAAATCCTTCTCAAACATTGAAGCTATCTTTTGAAATAAAAGTGTTTTCTGTATTTGGTCCCTGCACAGGTGCTTTAATATATGGCACTTGAAACTAAACAATACAGTAAATAGAGCCTAAAAACTCTCTCGGAAAGAAATGCAAGAACTGTTTCACTGTGAGCATTTAATTCTTGGTATACGGCATACAAGCTGATGCTTCACAAAACAGCAAACATGAAACAAAAATCAGTTCAGTGAATGCAACATTTTTATGGAGCCAACTATGTTAAGTTTACCTCTCCTATAAAATGCCGTACTTTGGTAACATAGGTCCTCTGGCTTCAGATGATTCACTGGCTGGGAAATCATGAAGGCGCCAAAGGGACTGTAATCCGGCGAGAGAAGCGCTCGGTGTGCAGTGTTACCTTTTGTTTCTTTTTTTTTATTGAGCAGATCCTTTGCCACTCTCCCAGAAGTTACATTGCTCATTGGAGGTGCAAGATCAGATTCACAAACCAACTCATGCCTATTAATGAGTCCTACTGTTAACATACGAATACGTGAATAACTATTTTGAATATGTTGAGGCTAAATTCCTGCAACACAGCGAATTGTCGTGTCCAATGAATCCAATGAATGTGTATCTAATAGAGTGACAGGGCAACTGATAGGGCAAGTGAAAACGGTACACAAATAAATGAGTACATGTGGAAACATGTAGTTTACGCCAACTTGTAAGGTATGCCTGTTTGCTAATCCTCCAAAATCCCCATTATTATTAAGGCTAATTATGATCCTAGATGTGTCAACACCACATGTACGATCATAATGTGTCCATTGAACTCTGTGTGGGTAACACAAAATGAAACATTTGGAGCATCTTTCCTGCTGCAAGTCTTGGGCGGAGCATTCACCCATGGCCAAGTGAATATAAGACCCACCTTTTCAATGAGGGAAGCGGTCATACATTTAGCAAAAAATAATAAGCCTCATTATTCTCCTCACATTCATTCGGGTGAAGGTTCACATTTATCTGAGATTGATGTATGGTTACTTAAGTGACAGATACGTCTTTGCCCATGCTTTGTGAATCAGCAAACATGCTACAGCATGTATCCCTTTATAAATTCAAACCCTAGTTAAAGTCACTTTACGCCCCTTTCAGAATGTAATGGATGCATAAAATAGGCAGGCATTAAGCACATGCAAAGGTACGTTGTACATGCCTACTTTGCACTGCCAGTTTCTTTTGAAAATCATGCGTACATTACGTACATTACAGATGTATTTTACAGAGGTAAATCAACTTGAGTCCATTTATATTTGTTGAATTTTCTCCAGAGAGTTAATTACAGAATAAAACAGATCAGGGCTCACATTAATGGTTTCCTTTCATGCTGATGTTGGACTATTCCCTGGGCTTTTAAAATGCTGGGATTTCATGTCCACCTTCATTAATATGTCCTAATCTGGGAACAGGGAAGGAGTAAAGGTAAACGCACTTGCACCAGACTTCATTCATTTGACTGAGGGATCTTTGTCCTCTCCTGTTGTCATCAGGAGGCAATTCAATAGCAAATGAGTTGAAACCTTTTGAGTTATTTTCTATCTCTGTCCTATACAGCCCAAGAATGCTACTACCCACAATATATCATTTCCACATCCCATGATATATACATAGCATTCAAATGATCTGTTTTCTTCTTGTATACATGAGCTGCCTTGTCTCTACGTAATTCATGTTGCTTGACTCATTGTACATCAAGTGATTCTGTTGAGTTCTGCCATCTTGTGGGAGGTAGAACCTTACTGGAATCATGGCAGCATTCATAAAGAGGTTCGATAAGTATCCTCTGCCACATTATGAACATACTGCTGAAATTGATCCCTCAACATTATTGTTGATAGGTCAAGTGGTGATGGTGCATCCTTCTTGTATGGATGACTGCTCTTTGTTTACAAAAAATGTTGTTAGTCGACTATTGAGTTACTGATTATTGCAGGATTTGGCTTTCTTTTGTTGGGAAGAACTCCCAGGTATGCCAGAGGGACACTGGAAGTCCTCGGACTTAGAAAACCCAACTCTCTCTTTCTCAGACACACGGAGGGCTCAGTTGATGGCAAGTTCAAACTGTGGTTTATTACAGACAAAACCAACAGGGATCAGCACAGGGACAAGTAAAATCCAAGCACAACACCGCCCTCCCTCGGCTCGCAGGCTGCTTTTAGTGTGATATTTCGTCAGCATGATGTCACAACCTGGGCCCTTCTCCAGAAAACATATTGGGCTCCAGGATTGGGTGTTAAGCACCTTACCACCTATAATGGACATTATACATGTTATTCTACTGGCTCTCGCATGTCAGGTGGCTGGCCTGGTCCATCCCCAAGTTATTATCTACAACAATGTTGCAGTGTGGTAGGTCTACCATTGGTTCTTGCCCGTTGCTACCCATCCCTAGGGTACTAAGCTGCGATTGGCTAGAGGTGACGTCCCAGGCCTGGGATATGAAAAGATTCTCAGCGCTTGGTGTACCTTTTCAAGGTAATAAGAATGACTATGGGCCGATTACGACCTTCGCGGAACGGGTTAACGCGCTCTGCTAATGGAGGCTGACCCGTTAATCCCGTCTCGCGAAATTACGAGGTCCCCTCGCGGGACCCGGTAAGGACGCCTGGTAAAACCAGGCATAGTTATCGGGTCCCGCGAGGGGAAGAGGGAGCTAACAACGGGCTGGTTGTAATTAGCCCGTTGTTAGCTCCCTCTCCCATTCCCAATAAGCCCTATGGGGGCTCAAATGGGAATGGGGAAGGTCCAGGCCCGGGTTCCCTGGGGGAGGAATTACTGGGCCCTTCGAACTCGGAATGGCCCGGTAAATCCCCATTCAGGGAAGCCGGTAAAGGAGCCCGGTTTGGCGGCAGCCATGGAGCTAATAGCTCCATGGCTGCCGCCAAACTCGTAATGAGGCCCTATGTGTCTGCAGTGTAACCTGTGTATACCACCTTAGTCTATGAGAGTGCTCCTCTGCTCGGTGCAACACTTGTCTCACATTGTAGCATATTTGTTGCAGTCTTATGTCTGGCAGCCTGAGATCGGCTCTCTTTCCCACTGCTGGTCACTGTCCATTATCTGCTTTGGCCGGGTCATCTGTTCAGCCACCAAGAGTTAGAGCTGTTTAGCTCTGAATTATGAAGAATTATATGCATATACTGCAGCTGGTGCCTTTGTCCTCTGTGGGTTGGAATGTCATACATAGCTCGTGGCCTTGGCTGCGGGTCCTGTCTCACACGTCTTGCTCATTGTCCAGGCTGAATTGACTCAGCTCGTCTCTGGCTCCGAGAGGCATGTGGCCTGCTGTACTTTTCCTAAACCATTATAATGCGGTTTCTACAGTGTCCGCGCTATACTACATTCTCCATAGATTAGTCACACTTGGTTCTGTCAGGTCCCATAGGTGCTCCTGCAGTTCCATGGGATTATTCGCATGTAAGCATCTGCAAGCTCTGCTCAGGATCTGTTGCTTCTTGCGGTTTCTGCATGCTATGTTTAGCTAATGGCAAAAATAATAAAAGCAATGATGGTATGCATATGTGTCTGTCCTCTAACTATAGAACTGCACGCTCATGTTCTTCATGTATTCGAGTGCGTGTTTGTCTCCCGAAGTGCGGATGGCACGTGTGCTTCATGTCTTACACAGCTATGTCGTGGTGTCTCCAACAACGTCAGCAACATGGCTTCTTGCAGCTTAATCCAGGCTGTCAATAGCACCTGGTCTGTAATGCTGGTTGAGGGAGTATGGTTGGCTGAGGGGATATCTCTCGACCTACTTGTTAATCATGGCACCACTGGGAATCGGTCCGAAATAGAATGGGTGACTACGGTGGTTCATGGCCTTCTTCTGTGTCATGAATTTCGCAGGAGGGGCAAGGTTTCCCCATCCCTCTTCAGTCCCCCCTCTGGTCGACCTGTCAACCACATCCTTATATGACAGTCCTTTTGCTCTGGGCTGCCATATCTTTGTTATTCCTCCAAGGTGCCCATAGTAGTTGGCGTGGTTGTCAAATAACCAGTGCATATAACAGAATACTCCTTCAGGGTTCCACCAACCCCACTTCTCTTCATAACACTTTGGATCGTGCGGATTGTCCAACTTCATGGATTCTGTTGGGAATAGCTGACATTGTGCAATTGATTCTCAGAGCTTGTCAATCTCGTCATTTGCTCCCCCTATGTTTACATCCATCAGGATCTGCAGTCAGATAGCCTCTTCTGCTGTTTTCTTGCATTTGGCCATGCAGATTTTGATCCCACACATTGATGATGCTGCTGCCAACATGAGAGCTGCCGCTATCACCTTCAGTCCGTCTGCCAGCCATGATGGCATCCATGACATAGGTATGCTAGCCAGCTCTTGTCTTTCCATGTGCTTCATCTTAACACCTTGGCATGCATCCTCACCAGTTGTGCCACTGCACCTGATAGGGTCCTGTTATTTTCGTCATTGGCAGGTATGAATGTGCAACAGGAACTCCCTATTTTTGCACAACCTTCTTCTTCCATAGCCATGAGGAGATCCAGAACATACCTATTCTGGAGCGCTGCCAACCTTATTGCTCTGAGCTCTTCCTTTATCGCATTGGACCCATTCACAGTTGAATTAATCGTTACCATCAGCTCCCGGCGAGTGATCTGTAACCACTTTGCATTAGTGTACGCCTGCACAGAGGGTATTATTGATGCAAAGAACATTTGTGTCCTGCTGGACAGCCTGTGTTCTGCTGGAATCTTGTCTATTGCTGCTTCTGATGTTTAAGAGAATGAATCTCCTCCTCTTTTTACTCTGCTCAATCCCGCTTGTTTTTCCACTTTCTCTGTCTTGGCAGTGAGTGCCACCTCAATCGATCTCTTCCTCGTTTGTTGTTGTCTATCTTCGGGAACTCATCAAGCTTCGCATCCTTTCTGGGCATGACTAACAAAGGCATGTTGATGTGTACCAACAAGAAAACTCCTCTCCAATCAGGTGGCAGCTTCTCGTATGCTTTCGATCCCCAAGCCCAATAGTGATCCATCAGCATTGCTGTTTCTGTCTTCATAGCTGTGAGTTGTTCAATGATTTTGCATCCACCATTCTAGCCAACTTCAACTTCCCAGTTCTTCTGATAGCACAGTGCTAGTGGCTTCAGAGGTATTATCGTCATTGCACCGTCTTCGTTCTTCACCCATGTCATTAACTTCACATTCGCGTCCCATTCTTTCAGGAACTTGACATTCTCTTCCTGCACCTTGTTCACTGATGACTGTGCTAGTGTCAGCGCTTTGCTTCCCACAACTCCATCCTGTCATCCATCCTTTGTGTATACTTGACCATACAAAAGCATCTGTGGTCTCTCCCAACATCCTGGTTCTTCTCCTGTCTCCCTTAGTCTCATCCAGGGACACGGCATTTCTTTCAAGGTGATATTCTTAGTTTTTCCCTTCTTGGGCCTGTCAGTAATGTCAGTAATCCGTCATATAGCTGCAAGTAATTGTTCATCATGTCCAATGTCTTTATGTAATTATCTTCATATGGGAATGCCCCCATGGACATCCATCTCAGCGTGGCTGTCTTCCCTTGAAATCTTCCTCAAGTTTGCACCATCGAGAGATACATCAGGCATTGTGCTCTTGCTGCGGTTATTTCAGCTGCTATGAACATTCTGGAGGCACTCATTGCGTAGGGTATTAACGTGCAGACATAACAGTCCCCCCCGGTGGTTTCCTCACCTACTTTTGTCATGTGTTTGTACCACATGTTGTTAGACACTCGAGCAGTGTTGGTGAGATAGATGTCAACTCCCTTCATGTTTGTGTCAACAATGCGCTTACCTCTCCTTAACCTATCAGCAGTGTTCTCTCGTCCACATGACATGGTCATTCCTCCTGCTTGGGTTGGGAGAATGTTAGTAAGGGCACAGCGGTAGCAGTAACAACAATATATAATTGCCAGAATACGAATCTCATCAACCCACTGGCATGTAATAGACACAACATAATGATAATGTTCTTTTCCCTCATTTCCACTTACGCTGCTCGATCCTGGCAATCTGAAGATAAGCTGCCCGTCTGAAATATGTGAAGAAATGTGTTATTGTGTTAGAATAGTAAAACACTCTTAAGCCCTGCAGACCAAATAGTCACTGATGGCGAAGGCAAACACCTCTTTCCACAGCCTTCTTACTGATGGGTCTCTTAGAGTGGCATGCACTTGGAGATCACTGTGCTCAAGCTGAGGGTATGTTCGGACCAAATACTCTACTCCAATGGATCAGGCTCAGAATCTGCTACATCTCCTTACAGCGTGGACAAACGGGTTGGAGAATGTTTCTGGCTGATGGGTGGAAGGCAACATGAATATACACAAACAGTACAGTCTCCTTGGCTTTGCGTAGACCCTGTGTATGCGGAAGAGAAAAATGACAGACAGTGTATCCTTAATCAATGTCTCCAAGCGTTCCAGTCACCACTTCTGCTGCTTGTGAGCGTGTGACCATGGGATGTCCTTTTCTCCCTAAACGTGTAAGTTCAGAATGCACTTGTAGCTCTCCTAGGTCCTGAACGTTGACCCTGTCGGTTACAGAGACTTTGTTGCCAGGCAAGGCCACTGCTTTACAGGGCTTGACGTCTTGCAGGTGGTTCCAGACCATCTTACCTACTGACTACACAGCACAATCTGCCACCTGTTCTGCCACCTGTTCGACCACATGTGGGCTGTGGGATATTTTGACTCATTCCAATGTGCCTCACTACATCACTTTACTGCAATGGTGAAAACAACAGCCCAAAATGACCGCGCTGACTCCTGTGAGTGCCAAAATCTTTAAAAACTGTTTGTGTCACAACCAGAAAAAGGATGTACACCCTGCTACACACAGTTTAGGGGGAGGGGGTGAAAACAGAGTTCTCACTGCAGGAGCATGCCAGTGGGCTCTGCCACAGTTAACATGGAGCAAAGTGAATGAAACAGCATCATTGTGCTGAAAACCCAAAAATGCCTTGAAAATGACATTTTCCTAAGCTTAAAAAGTGCTGTTTTGGTGCCAAATCCATTCATTTCTACTGAATCATTGAGATTAAAAGGCCCTGAAATGCTCAGGATCATCCATTGTGGCTCAGAGGAACCGGGCCTCATCGGAATGACAGCTCCTACAAAATGTATCTAGAAAAAAGCAACACAGGAACCCTTGTTTTCATTTTCCACAGGAAAAATGTGGCTATTTCTTTACAACCAGTATCAGGAAACAGCTGTCCAGAGAGAGACTATAAACAAATACTGGATACATTTAGTTATGCTGCAAATAACTCCAGCACTCAAGGGAAGAACTAGTGCTGACTAAAATGTGTATTTGCTGCAGATGTAAACCATATTTAAAGAAATAAGTTTAATGTGCTTTTTCATGAATGAAGAGCAAAATCGCCTGTTTGTAAAGTCTATTCTTGTATAAAGGCTTAATAATTTAAGAATGTCAAAGAATTTGCTATGTAAAAATCCACCTATAAACTGTTTGAATTTATATGTTTAAAGGAAAGATTTAAAAAGTGAAACTTAAAGCTAAACCCAGTCTGAGTTAATCAACTATATTAAAAAAAAAACCTGCTCTGACAGTTCTTAGCCCTGAAAAAGGTTGACACCTCCACTGCTGGCACAGGAAAGGCTAATTGCTGCTCGGAGGCCTTGAATACTCATGACAAAGGGACTTCATTAGACATTCGTCTTTGCCCCAGGCGAAGACAGTAGCAGGCTTGGGGCAGGAATCTCCACTGTCAGGGGAGAGGCCCTTCATTCAACTTCAAAGGATTTGACATTTGCTTACAGTTGAAAGAAAGAAAGAGGATCCAGGGGACTCGCTTTTCTGCTTCAGGAGTTTGGAGCACATCATCGTGCGTGCGGATGTCGGGAGGACGTCCTTTTCGGATGCACATTTCTGCCTGACTATCAGAAACAGAAGAGGTCTGTGCTAAACACTGGTCGACTCCACCCTCTGGGTGGTAACGCCCACTATCTACGCAATAACTACCCAGGACCCAGTGCACCCGCGTGCGCACCCTCAAGTACTACACATACTGTTTACTGGTGCGGGGCGCTGGGCATTTCAGAGGATCCAGGGTACTCGCTTTTCTGCTTCAGGAGTTTGGAGTACATCATCGTGCGTGCGGACATCGGGAGGACGTCCTTTTCGGATGCACATTTCTGCCTGACTATCGGAAACAGAAGAGGTGATTGATGACAGTGGAGGCATTGCACAAGTTGTTTACGTTGTGCAGTATTGCTAAACTCCCTCTTTCTGTAATGTGCCCTCACAGGTCTGTGCTAAACACTGGTCGACTCCGCCATCTGGGCAGTAACGCCCGCTATCTATGCAATAAATACCCAGGACCCAGCGCACCCGCGCGCGCACCCTCAAGTACTACAAGTACTGTTTATTGTTCACGGTGCGCGGTGCGGGCGCAGGCTTGGATTGCTATATCCCTCTGTTCAGGTGATAAAAGGCACATTTTTAGTGTAATATGTTTATGCCTATATTGTGAATCTTCTGAATATTAACATTTGAGGTGTGTGAGTGGGAGATTCATAAAGCCCATAAAGGCGTAAAGGTATACTTTGGCCTGATTGATCACTACTTTTTGTTTGGTTTGGTGATCCGGAAATTAATTAAAAGCACGAGGTGGGACCGGTGTGGGCCACCAGGGGAATGTATGTGCTCCCAGTGTAATATGCAAGCTCTCCTTTATTTATCGGGGTATCCATATACTTATTTACTTTGATTTGGATATTAGGGACCTACTGTCTGTGTTGAAAGTGAGGTCCTTGTGTTTAGTCGGCCTCTAACAGTTTTTGACGTCTTTCTCGGAGCATGGTTGGTACGCTCTGTAACGGTAAGGCAGTTGGACCTACCCAGTTGGTAAAAATAACGTATTCACTGGCCAAACCTTTTTTTTTGTTTAACATGGATAATATTCAGAAGGTAGATCAGTTGTTGGAACCAGAATCTTTACAGAAAGATGTATCAAGCAATGCTAAAGAAATAAGTGATCATCTGTTATTAGGGAAATGTAGGGTGTACGACACAAGTCCGGTTTTTACACCACAGGTGGAAATAAAAGTAGGGGATCGAGTGACAAACATAGAGGCAAACAAGGTCCCTTCACTAAAAAGTATACTAAGTGTACAGGAAAAGCTATGTAGCTATGATATGGAACAAACCGGAGAAGGAGTCAAAATGGAAACAGGGGCAGATACCTCTCTCCTGGCACCAGTGGTTCTTGCAGAACTAGATAGAAGGGTCCGGTTGTCTCCCGCTAGGCCGAAAGCAGGTAGTTTTGACAACCTACACCTGCATGAGGCCACTGAGGAAGTACTTCTTTCTCCCCCACCTAACTCCACTTTGGGTGGGCATTTTGTGGATAGCACTTTTGGGATAAGGGAAAAGGGGTCAACTATTAAGGGCAGTGAGGGACTGGGTAACCAGGCCGTTAATCCATTTATATCTCCCAGTCCCAAAGTGTCCTCTTCACCTATGCAACCTCAGGCATTTGGTACAAATGATCCCCTTGTTGGTCCGCTTTTTGAAGGCATTAATCAGGAGGATACGGTATCGACATATGCCACATTTCCAGTATTGACAAGGATCCTCAATCTCTTGGATAAGGGCCATGAGCGGACACATTTTGAGTTCCAGGAACTTAGATCCCTGATAATAGCAAATACAGAGAAAACGTGCAAAATGGAGGGATATCTTTTTGCCCGGGAGGGTTGTGTGGTGACAGTTGGGTATGGTAATGTGCAAAATAGAACGTACATCACGATCAGAACTCGCAAACGGAATTCGAGAGTGAAGCCCGTCCCAAATCCTATGCAGAGGTCCTCTCAAAGGGGAAATATGATCCAGTGCTGCCTGCCATATTGAATTGTTTGACTGAACTCAAATCAATGGGGATTACAAACAGCCTCCAAATAAAAAATCTGGAGGAGAATATTGGTGTAGTGCAAACTAACCTTAGAAGAATCGAAGAGAAACTGGTAATTAGTGACAGCCTCCTTGATGAATCACAGATAGACACCACTCCAGATAGCCCTTCAGCACTTTTAAGGGCCCTGGAGGAGGGAGGTGATCATAAGGGGTATGATAGGGGGGTCAGGATGGGGGGACTCTCCTGTAGAAGGCACATTATCATTGAACAGCCTATTTCCCGTAGGGAAAAAAAATGAGGGTCAGGGCTATCAGGCGTAGAGCTGCTAGGGCGCAGGTTTCCTCTAAAAATCTTGCAAAAAAAAAGTAAGAATCTTCCCACCCCATAAATTGCCAATACTAATGTCAATATAAAAGACATATGTGGTCTTTCCAACGAAGGTGGTATATATCTAACCCAACTTGATCAGGAAAGTAAAAAAGCACTTGAATTTAAAGAATTGGGTACACCAAAAAAAGCCCATTGTTGTCCTCTGAATTGAAGAAGAATGAATATGGGGAAGCCCCTGATACACTGATTGAGGCAATGAGCCATAAGGGCCGGACTCATGTACTTAAATTAACAAAAAAAGACAATTTAAAGCAGAATTGCCCTACAAGAGAAAAAGGCAACACAGGAACAATACTCCCCCAGAGCCATAAGGAACAAGTTACTTACCTGTAACTGTTGTTCTCCAGCATGGGTCTGGCATGGATTCACATGCTCATGAATATTCCCCGTCGTCAGGCTGGGAATCCTCGGTAAAGAAAAAACCAGTATCAGTTTCGTTTCTGATCTGTCTTTCGTAGTAATAACCAATCACTGGTCTCTGCGTCATACTGACCACAGCCAATGACTGCCCTCTACCTAAGCACCGCCTCTGGCAGCCATCTTCAGATTTGGAAGCACGTAAAGTGGCAGTATGACCAAGTGAAGAGCCGCAGAGGGGTAGGCGGGAGGGTTCGCATGTGAATCCATGCCAGACCCATGCTGGAGAACAACAGTTACAGGTAAGTAACTTGTTCCTTCTCCAGCATGGGGTCTGGCATGGATTCACATGCTCATGAATAAAGAATACATAGCAGTACACACATGCACAACCACGGGAGGTGGCAAAGGCTCAACATTAAGCATTACATCAAACTCAACATTAAGCATCTTACCTCCTCACCAGGCTCACCTCAGGCGAACAGGTTGCGCAGCACTGCTTGGCCGACCCTGGACTCCTCCCTGGAAACCCGGTCGACGCAGTAGAATTTCGTGAAGGTGTGCGTCGACCTCCACGTAGCAGCCCTGCATATGTCCAGCAGGGGCACACCAGAAAGGAACGCCGTGGTAGCTGCGATCGCTCTGGTGGAATGGGCTCTCGGACGGCCAGGCAGCGGTCGGTTTGCCAACCGATGACAGTACATGATACAGCCGGAGAGCCATCTGGAAATGGAAGCCTTCGAGAGAGCCTTCCCCTGATTGACAGGTCCAAAGTTCACAAAGAGTTGTGACGTCTTCCGAAAACACTTCGTGCGGTCCACGTAGAACTTCAGCGCTCTAGCCACATCCAGCGAGTGCAAAGTCCTCTCAGCCGGCGACGAAGGCGACGGGAAGAACACAGGCAACACCAAGGGTTCGATGAGATGGAAGTCCGACGGTACCTTGGGCATGAAGGAGGGGTGCGTCCTGAGCACTACCCTCGTGTCGTGGAAAGTCAAGTACGGGGCCTTGCAGGAAAGGGCCTGGATCTCTCCCACTCGTCGTGCGGAGGTGATGGCCACAAGAAAAGCTGTTTTCCACGATAGAAACTTCAACGGGGCCGAGTGCAGAGGCTCGAACGGAGGTCCCATGAGCTTGGTCAGCACCACGTTGAGCTCCCACGCCGGGGCCGGAACCTTCACCGGCGGGAACGATCTGAACAGTCCCTTCATGAACTCTTTCACCAGACGATGAGACCACAAGGACGTCCGCCCCGTGGTTCTGGTGTATCTGGAGATCGCAGCAAGATGAATCTTGATGGACGCGTGTGCCAGACCAGCTTTGGCCAGCGTCAGCAGGTACGGCAGTACTTGGGGAGCCGTAATCCGTAGAGGGTTAATCTTCTGTGCGTGGCACCAGACAGAGAACCTCTTCCATTTGTGTCCGTAGCATTTAAGAGTCGAGGACGCCCTGGCCTTTGCAAGAACCTCTCTGCAATCGGCCGGTATGTCGTATCCTCCAAACTCTAGCGCTGCAGGAGCCAGGCCTGCAAGTTCAGCGACTTCGGGTCGTGGTGGAGGATGGCGCCTCCTTCCCTGGAGAGTAGATCCGCGTCCGCCGGCAGCTTGATCGGCGGGGACGCTGACAAGTCCAGCAAGTCCGGGAACCATATCTGCCTCGGCCACGCAGGTGCGACGAGGATCATCCTGCACCGTGACCTCTTGAGCTGGTTGACAAGCCGGATTAGCAGAGGCAAGGGAGGGAACGCGTAGAGGAACAGGCCCTCCCAGGGGAACGAGAAAGCATCGCCCATGCTCCTCGTCTGGGGAAACCTGCTGGCGAACCTCCGGCACTTGGTGTTCGTCGCCGTCGCAAACAGGTCGATCTGGGGTGTGCCCCACCGTCGGAAGAGGCGATCCACCAGATCCTGCCGTAGTTCCCACTCGTGGCACGAGCGCAGCTCCCTGCTGAGTGAGTCGGCGATGGTGTTTTTTATCCCTGCCAGATGAAACGGCACCAGAAAAATCCCTTGGGCGACGGCCCAATGCCACAGGTCCTGCGCCTCCTTGGACAGCGCTGGGGACCTGGTTCCGCCCTGTTTCCTGATGTAAAACATGGTGGTGGTGTTGTCGGTGAAGATCCTCACCACCTTGCCCTTGAGGGACGGAAGGAAGGACCTGAGGGCCCAAAACACTGCACGGAGCTCCAGGACGTTGATATGCAGGGACTTCTCCGTCGGGAGCCAGAGTCCCCTTGCGTGCAGATTTTCGGTGTGCGCTCCCCACCCTTCCAGGGAGGCATCCGTGGTCACAGTCTCCTGGTGGGCTGGGGTCTGGAAGTCCATGCCCGCCGTCAAATGCGCGCGGGTGCCCCACCACCGTATCGCTCGTCGGAAACTCTCGTCGAGCTTGATCCTTTCCTCGAAGCTGCCCGTCGTCTGGATCCAGCGCGCATCCAGGAATTCTTGCAACGGGCGCATCCGGAGCCTGCACATGGGAATGAGGTAGATGCAGGAAGACATCATCCCGAGGAGGGACTTGATGGACCTCACTTTGGCCGCGTCGGCCACCAACATCCGTTGCACCTTGCCCAAGATGGTCCTGGTCCTCTCCTCCGACGGGGAGGCCAGAAGGGACACTGTGTCGAGCCTCGCTCCCAGAAACAGTGCGACTTGCGCGGGCACCAGGTGGGATTTGGCGTAGTTCACGGAGAATCCCAGGTCCGTGAGGAGTTGGACGGTCCTTGCCGTGTGGACCACGGCGAGCTCCCTCGTCTTGGCGCGGATGAGCCAGTCGTCCAGGTAGGGGTAGACGTGAATCCCCTCGCGGCGCAGCTGCGCCGCCACCGGTGCGAGGCACTTGGTGAATACCCTGGGTGCCGACCGTAGTCCGAAGGGAAGGGCTTTGAACTGGTAATGACGCCCCTGGACCACGAATCTGAGGAATTTTCGGTGCCCCTTTAGGATGGGAATGTGGAAGTAGGCATCCTCCAAATCCAACGACGATAGGAAGTCTCCTTCCTCCAGCTGACCCAGGACGTGCTGGAGGGTGACCATCCGGAACTTCTGCGCCTTGATGAACTTGTTCAGACGTCGCAGGTCTAGGATGGGGCGCCATCCTCCCGTCTTCTTCCTCACGAGGAAGTATCTCGAGTAGACTCCGGAGCCCCGAAGCCTCTTTGGGACGAGTTCGATGGCGCCCTTTCTGAGCATCGCCTTTACCTCCAGGAGAAGTTGAGGGACGTGAAGTTCTTTCCTGGCCACGGGGGGGACGCGCGGGCACCTTCTTTGAAACTCGAGCGCGTGGCCCCGGGCCAGGGCGTCCAGCACCCAACGGTCGGTGGAGATGGACTCCCACACGCTGACGAAGCCCGCCAGCCGGCCTCCCACCGGGGTGCTTCGGTGGGGGTCCGACCCCACGGCCGGTTCAATCCTGCTTGGACGCGGCCTTGCCGCCTTGACCTCCTTGGCGACGACGGCAGGGTCCGCTAGACTTGCCTCGTCCTCTGTAGGCCTCTTGCGACGATGAGCGGGCCGCTTGACGGTAGGAAGCGAAACCGCCGCCGGAACCTTTGGAGGCGCCCTTGCCTCCGCCGCTCCGAAAGGGCGTCCGTCGTTGCTGCAGAACTCCAAGGGCCCGGGCCGTCTCAGTATCCGCCTTGATGGCCTGAAGGGAATCGTCCACTGTCTTCCCAAACAGGTTGTTCCCGTCGAAGGGCATGTCCAGGACTCTGGTCTGGACGTCCTGCCGGAAGTCCGTAGCTTTGAGCCATCCACGACGTCGAAGGCAAACGCCGTTGCCCAGCTGGCGGAACCCAGTGTCGGCGATGTCCGTCGCCACGGTGATGGCGTGGTCCGAGGCCACCTCACCTTCCTGCAGGATCTCCAGGGCCTCCGCCCTCTTGTCGTCCGGCAGAAAATCCAGCAGGGGAGCTATCTTGTACCACAGCTCCCTGTCGTAGCGAGCCACGATAGCCAAGGCGTTGGCCGCTTTAATCGTCGTCGCTGCCGACAAGATGACTCGTGGAGGCCGCACCCCCCCCCGCTTTCTTCCTGGCTGCCGCGGAGACGACGGAATCCGGGGGTAGGCTGCGCCCGGAGGCATAGGGGGGCCGTGTCCGGGACCCGGTACTTTTTCTCGTACCGGTCTCTTCTAGCTGGCGTCGTGGAAGGGTTCTTGAGGAGGGAAAGGCCCTCATCCCAAATGTCGTCCAACAGAGGCACTGCGAGGACCGTCTTCCTCTTGGCCTCGCGCCGCTGATAAAGGAAGCCTTCCTTTTTCTTCTCCTCAGGGCAGAGTTGGAAAAGCTCGGAAGCCCTGGAGATCATGGAGTGGAAAGATCCGATCTCGTCGGGCGGAGAAGCCCTGGTGGGAGGCGACGACGGAATATCCTCGTCGTATGCCTCGTCGTCCGTACCCGTCGCTGCCGTGTCAGTCCCCGTATCATCCCCTCGGGTGGACGGGGAGGAGGGCTGGACGGGGCGCGACGGTTGAAAAGGAGGTGGTGGATGGATCCTTCTTTTCTTGGTAGGGGGAACACCAGAAGGTCCCGGTTCTGGGTCCCCCGACGGGAGAGGTTCCTCCGTCGGTAACGGTAGCCTCGTCCTTATCTCGGAGCATAAGGACTGTATGGCCAACAAAATGGCCGCCGAGTTGTCTTGCGGCGCTGGCAGAGGGGAATCCGACGGGCGAGCAGGGGCCCCGTCGGTATCCTCGACGATGTCGTCGTCGTCACCTGCGTCGGGGTCCATTCCGACGGGCTGGCCTTCTTCCACGCCTAGGCCGTGGCTTAAGACCTCGATCAGCTCCTCTTCTGAGGTTGAGGCCGAATCTACGACGACGCCCTGCCCCCCCTTCTTCTTCCCCACGGAGGGTTTCACGGGGGTCCTATCGATGGGCACAAAAGAAGACTCCCTCCGAGGAGGCAGGGAGATTCTGGGCCCTGAGGTCGCCACCACTGGTGCAGCCTCCACAGGCTGAGCCAGGGCCGCCGCGACCGTTTCGATAGAGGGCTTGGTCGGATGGATCAAGGCCTTCACCACCTTAGGTGCGCTCACCGCCTTATCCTTGAGGGAGGGGGCACTGCCACGCTCCTCCTCTGCCTTAGAGCTCGACCGGGGCCTCTCCAGGAGCTTCGCCGGGTGCTCGGCCTTCCTCTTACCCGACCCAGAGCGTTGGCTCGTGGTTGATGGTGCCGGGGAGGGTGCGCCCTGCCTGGCGCCCGTAGAGCCCGACCGTTCGGCGCTCCCGGTGCCAGCGGACTCGCGGTGCTTGGCCTTATGTTGGGCCCCCGTCGCCGGGGCGCCCTCAAAGGTCTTAGAAGACCGCTCGGATTTCTTCTTCTTCTCGCCAGACGGGCTCTTACCCTCCAGCCAGTTGGCGAGACGTTGATGGCGGTCCTTCATGGTCCGTTCCGACATGTTGCCGCAAAACGCACAGTCCTTCTCCACGTGCGTCTTGTCCTCATGAAGGCAGTAAAGGCAGAAAGAGTGTTCGTCCTCCTTAAAGACGTTCTGCAGCTGGCATCCAGGGCAGACCCTGAACAGCTTTCCGGGCGTCGAGCTTCCCTTCTCCTGGGCCATCTCCGAGACCGGGCCTGAGAAGCTTCTGGAGTCCTCCGAAGTGTAGCTCGACGAAATCTTCACCCTTGAGGGGCGCAGACGAATCCGACACGGGTCCCCGTTGATCGGATGTAGGATCGGTGGAGCTTGAGGCTCTTTTGACCGAAAGAATCGAAGTTTTTGTGAAAAAAGCGCGAAAAATAGCACTAACGCTCGAGAGCAATAGCACGAGGATCCCAACACATGAACGTGCGGTAAAAATCTGAAGATGGCTGCCAGAGGCGGTGCTTAGGTAGAGGGCAGTCATTGGCTGTGGTCAGTATGACGCAGAGACCAGTGATTGGTTATTACTACGAAAGACAGATCAGAAACGAAACTGATACTGGTTTTTTCTTTACCGAGGATTCCCAGCCTGACGACGGGGAATATTCATGAGCATGTGAATCCATGCCAGACCCCATGCTGGAGAAAGAGTGTAACGATGCCAAGCTCTCTAAAAACAAATAGTATAAATAAACTAAAAAATAATTAAAAAAAATACCAAGTACGAGTGATAATACGGATATTAAGTTGTTTTTTTTACACCCAAGTCTATAAATAATCATGGAAATGCAGAGGAAACCACGGGCACTTCATCGGCTTCACATTCTGCACTTGCACTTGAGGTGCTGAAAAATCCTTCTCCCGCACTTCAAGTGAAGTCAGAGTTAGTGGAGCCCCAAGTGGGAGGTAACCACACCTTTAATGGTGGGGAGATCAATAAGGCAGGGGAACTTAACGCCAAAGGAGCATCTTTGGGAAGGAGTGGGGAGGAGGATGGGTTAATACCCTCGTTACCCACTATGATTCCTAGTGAAGACATTAAAATTCTCGTAAAACAAGCAGTGGAAAAACTGTTTGAAGATTTGAGCAGGCAGGGTGCCGGAATTCCAGCTCCCTATAATTGGACTGAAGTACGGCACCATCCCATCGAGAAGAAAGACAGTATTGAAGGGATTTCCAACTCTATTCAAAAACTTTGGCCCTCCCAAGACCCTGTTGGGACAGAAAAAGCTCAAATTAAGTCTTTGATTATGAGTGGGTCGGTTGGTGAATTAAACAACCTAGCTAATAGCTCCCATAATTCGGCATGGCAGTGGGGCTTTAGCTATACACAGACAGCCTTGTTCGATCAAGAAAAAAAACATAAGGAGGGACATGTAGTACGTCCTAATCTGTCTAGTTCAGATCCCCTCAAATTCAAGCTAAACTCTATGTTTGAGCAACAAGAAATTGGAAATATTCCTGAAAGAAACCATAACTATCAGCCGACTAAACAGTGGGAGAAATTGGCACAAGTTGTACACTCGAGAAAAGATGAAACTGGCAGGTCATACAGGGTGGATACAAGGACCTTTGATAACTTCCCACAGAAAAAAGAGGAGTTCAGTGAAGGCCCCGGATATGGAACCGGGGGTGGGGGGGGAATCGTAGTCCTGACAGATTGAAGAATCAAACTCATAATAATGAGATATCTTATAGAATGAACTGGAGAACCCCCCATTCAACTGACTGTCCTAGTATTAAGTTATATTGTATGCTTCCTCAAGGGAGCCCGGTTTCGCTAAATCGTCCAAGAGTTCTGTCTCTTTTTAGCGAAATACCGAGACTTTCCATGATCTCGTCAGGTGACATTAAATTGGTGGATTTTATCCATGCAATGAGATTTGATTATGTCAGAATTGTATTTTACTCTCAGGCCATCATGGATCTAGTAGTCTCCGAAATTGATTCACTCCACTGCTTCAGCTTCGATCTTGAACCTTTTAATAACAGATTGATTAGCCGAGGAGTGGAGGCAGAGGGGATTAGTCTACTGGATGTCAAAGGAGAGGGGGCAATTGAACAAATCATGAGTTCTGAAACAAACTTAAAACTGCTGGTACAATCATTGAGCGAATCCTTAGCTAAAATTCAATCTTTAAATGTGAAGCTATAGACTACCTCAGTGTATACAGTGGTAACATGGAATTCTCAAGGAAATAAATCTCTCAGGTTGGCACCCAGGGGTATTAATCACCTAATTGATGCAAGTATTTTCTGTCTCCAGGAAACATGGGCATTATTCCCCCTTGCACTGGATGGGTATTTCATGCATCAAGTGTTAGCAGTTAAAAAAGCTAGAGGGAGACCAGCGGGAGGTATGCTGATAGCTATTAGAAACTTGCTACCTTTTAAGTGCCTAAAGCTTTTTTCACCGCATACAGGCTGTATTGCTATGCTGCTGCACTTCTTCCCTTCTATTCCATTTGGTCATTTGTTGATAATTAATGTCTATTGGAGTCCTGAGCTGGATTTAAGCACATTTATTGGTTTAATTGACAGGATTATACAAGAATGCCAAACGTTGTGTAAAGTTCTTAATATTGTGATCTTAGGTGACTTTAATTCTGAAGCAGGTCTAAATTCTAAGGGGGTACCTGGGGAGTCTACCTTTTGTTCCAATGTTGTCGGCTCTTCTAGAAAACAAGTCCAGGGATTACAGTGGAATCATTTTATGAAGAGCTGGGGTTTAATTTGTGCAAATGATTGTCTGAGTAAGGAAGATATTTGTTATACTTGGACAAATGGATCTGAATTCTCAACAATAGATTACATTTTTGTAAATATGCGACTATTCAACTGCCTCTTTGACTTCAAAAAAATACCTTCAGTGGTCAGTGACCACAACGTGCTCAAACTGACTCTTCAGGCTACAACAGAGGCTGCTACCATGGATGTATATCCATTGATGATGGAGCCCAATATTGCTGGGAATAAAATTATTTGGCATTGTGATAATGTTGAAAAAATAAACAAGGTTTTCTTCCAGGTTTATGATAGAAATGGTTGTGAAAAAAAAGTATTAGTATGTATACGCACAGGGATTTTAATAATTATGTTAAGGGAGTGATTCTTGGGCTGAAAGGGATCAGGAGGCCCAAGAAACAGGGTCCCTCCCATTTACATGTCTTTGATCCAATTATGTACCAACTTAAAAAAGAATTGTGAGATTTGGTATCTAGCAAAATAGCCATACACTGCAGTTAGCTGAAGTGATAAAAAAAGGTAAAAAATAAGTGGAAAACTAAAGTGAGAACACTAAAAGCAAACATTTTTCAGCAGGACACGGAATGTATTCTTGAGGCATTGTCTAAAACTAATATGAGAAATTTTTGGACCCTGGTTAATGGGAGATGTGAGAGCCAAGCTCGAGAACAAGGTGGGTGTATTACTTTGGTGGTTTGGGAAGGGCATTTTGGATCCTTATATCGTCAGTTTACAGACAACTAGCCAGTGCCGGCACATCTCTTGGTATGCCGATGGAATATTCTCTTTACATTATTGGACATACAAAAATTTATATCAAGATGCTCGTCCTTGCGGGCTCCAGGGCCAAATATGCTTGCTAATGTAGTGTTCAAAGGTAATTCAAACATGTGGGCTAAGATTTTGTTCCTCTTGTTTAAGGACATCATCATATCAAGGGTATTTCCAAAAAGCTGGCATTTGTCCTACGTGGTTCCGATCTATAAAAAGGGCAATAGATCTGTACCATCCAGCTATAGACCAATTGCCCTATTGGACGCCGATTCTAAAATCTTCGCGTCCCTGATCTTGGAACACATCCAGTCTTGGATGGATAAAGAGGCAATATTATCTCCCCAGCAATTTGGCTTCCGGAAAACAGTAGGCACGGATGCAGGGGGCCTCCTTCTGTCCATAATGCAGCAACAAACCAGGTTAAGAGACAGCCAACCAATATACTTGGCGTCAATAGATCTCAGTTCTGCATTTGATCTTGTAAACAGATCAACGCTGTGGAACAAACTCTATGCCCTTGATATGCCTGCACAGCTTCTATCAATTATTTACCATCTCCACGCTGAAACCAAGATTAGGGTTCGACTTAGTACGGAGGGAACCCTTTCTGAAGAAATGATTACAACTAATGGTCTCAGACAGGGATGCATATTCGCGCCAACAATTTTAAATTTGTATTTATCCGATGTTGACCCGGTATAGGAAGAAGCATCATTTGCAGCGCCGAAAGTGGAGGGTATGAAAATTGTATGGACTGCATATGCTGATGATGTTTTACTTTTTGATCTGACCCCCATTGGTTTGCAGCGTGTTCTTTCATCTTTTAAGAAATATACAGGTGAACATTCGTTATCCATTAGCCGTACCAAAACCTTTGTCATGCGTTTAAGTTACAAGAAATGTGTAATGAGATCGGCTTGGTTTTTAGATCATGCCAAACTCACTATATGTCACGCCTTTCGTTATTTGGGATATCCAATTTTTGAGTTTGTAAGTAGGACTAATCAAATGCATTTTTGGAAAAGAAGATTACACCAATGATTGCGCAATTGCGTAAAATGGATAATAAATATGGAAAATGTTCAATGTTACCCTGTCTGAAAGTGTACCGTAACAAAACTATTGCACAATTCTGTTATGGAATGGAATTGGTCCCCTCCTGGTTCAGAAATGAATTACCCAAATATGAGGCGTGCTTGCTGGGGTCTCTGGTTTGGTATTTACCTAAGTGTGTCCCACTTGCAGCGATACGCTATGAACTTGGACTGCACTCATTATCAAGTGTGTTCGTTGGCGTAGAGTATCATTGTATAGGAAATTGTTGGTGGGTAAGAAATCCACCTTGTATGGAATTATGGGACGGACCCTGGAATCAGGCGAGGGCCTTTCTATAGTTATACAGGAATTAGAAAGGGAGTCTGTAGAATCACTTGTAGAAGTTGGGGTTTCAAAGGATCTTCTTATCAATAATCCCAGGAAGGTTAAGATGCTCTTGCAGCTTGCAGACTGGAACTTGACGGTTAAAATTATTTCTAGCAAAAAATTGTACGCACATTTGGTAAATAACAAAAAATGGGTACAATGGAACCATATCTCTTAAAATTCCCAAGTAAATTACTTAGACAGGAATTTATGAGATTTGTTTCAATGTCTTAGTGACGGGTCAGAATCTGAGTATAAGGCAAGGTTCGCAAGCTGCAGGCTCAGTAAGCAGATTTTGTAAAATAGATTCTGGAGATGTCACACTGGAGCACCTGCTGACTCAGTGTATAGGATCAGCACGTATTGAATACTTTTTAAAATATGTGCCCAATCCAGAATGTGTTAATTTGGAAGCACTCTGGATGGATATGCTGCACGGTTCTAGGGTCGGATTGCATTTGGCGGTGCTGTGTTTTCTAAAAACCAAATGCGAATTAATAGCTTAATGGATGACTTAATGGATGACTGTTGATTTAATTGCTATGCTAATTTGGTTGGTTTTAGGATTTAAGTGGTATCAAGAAATGTAGTATGAAATATTACCGGAGACAAAGATTTGTTTTAAGTTACAACTGTAAACATTTGTTAAATATCAAGATTGTCAGAGACATGTACTTTGAAATACATTGTGTGGAGTGATTCTTTTGGTATTAGATGTTCGTAGAAGAAAGTGTTGCAATATGTACATGTGTATTCTTTTATGTACAGAAAATTTTATGTAGATTTTATTTAAGATTTCTATTTTTGTAAAGGTTACTGTGTAGCCATAAACAAAAAAAACAAAAAAAAAGACATGTAGATTTTGGGTTTAAAATGCTTATTCTGCCACTGAACTTCAAGACAGCAAGAATGAGAAAAAATGTGAAAAGTGCATACATCTAAATCTGAATTTATGCTATTCATTTGAAAGGCACAGAAGTTATAAAGAATGACCAATTGCACAGAAACTATTAATGTTGCAAACATAACGTTGTGTATACATACATATTCCAGGGGTAATAGCGCATATATTTACCGAATTGGGTAATGTTAGGCCAAACCTTTCATGGTTAAAATTGCCAAAATTCAACAGAAAGACTAAACGAGGTCCCACAGACTTGGGAGTTGGATTGGAATGTGACCCACAAAATATGTAACTTATGTATCTGATTTTCTTAGAGGGCATAACTATATAAATATGTATTTGTGGGAAAGTTAGATTTTTGGTCCCAATAGCTATGGGAGGTTTCCAGATCATCTCATAAAACATGACATCCCTTTCTGTCATCCAATCAGGGAAAAGCAAAGCAGAAACTATGCTCTTGCCCAATCATAGCATTGTGGGTGTGGATTGTAAGACTGCCTCTACCATAAACTTTAGTGATGTCATTTGGCATGATAAATAAGGGAACCTCACAACACACAGGACTGATTTTTGACCTCATCCTGATTTCTGCGTGGCGCTCTGTTCCTGAATTTTCCATCTTTGTTGCTGAATTCTCCATCCTTACCCCTGATTCCAGATTTCTTTGCCAAGCCAAGGACTCTGCATTGCTGAACTCCTTTTCAGCTAGGCCCAAATCCTGAAGCAATCCCAAAACTTAAGGAAAGCATTTTGATCCAGTTTGGCTTGCTACCACTAAAGGCTTGTCTGCTCCAAACTCGCCATCCCACTGATCTCCAGTCTCCAGTAACCAGTGCAGTCCAGTGCAGTCTTCAGTCCAAGGTGCCAGTCCAGGGGACCAGAACCACCAAGCTGACCCTATTCTGCCAGATGTGCCCTGCTGTCCTTTGTTAGACCCGATCTGTGTGATGACCAGAACCCTTGACGATCCAAAATCTTAAATTAAAGTGGACTGTAAGTATTAATAGGAATCATAGTAAACCATAGCATATCTTGTCTTGCCTTGTCCTATCCCAATCTATAAACCATCCTATCTTTACCTTAAGAACTTGTAATAATGTCACAACCATTCTTGCAACCATGTCTGTGATTCCTAGTGTTAACGCCGATTTTCTCTTCATTTTTGTTTCACTAGACCATAAGCCATTAGTGATTTTGATTAAATAATTTCCATAAAGAAAACGGGGTATCCACCACGTGAAGTGTTACAATGGGCATGTAACTGTGGAGATTCATGGGTGGCCTTCTCTTTTTCTTAGCCATTAAATCTAGTTTAAGCAAAATTAACTTGTTACTTTAAAACCGATTTCTGTTTTTCTCTGCTCTATTTTCCTAAAAACACCTCTCATTCAACATTGCATAACAACATCAATTTAATAGCTAGAGGCTTCATTTCAACTCTGACTTATACATAATACCTGTTTTTCTTAAAAACCATTTAGTGAATTTTAGGCGGCAATTCGCATTTCTGCAAAGTTTTACACGTGTGATTTTCAATTTGAATTATTTCCAAACTTCCATTAAGATCCAAAGTGTTTACTTTTTCTCATACTATAGCTCATGATTGTTAGCAACTTTTCAATGTTGCTCCCATAGAAATTTATATTGATTTAAGGATTTTTACACCCTTTTCATTGTTTTGATAAGCCATTTTCGAATGTCATTTTAAAAGTGTAAGATTTCAAAACCGTTTTTCTCTCTTGTTTGGGGAGGTAAGGTTATCTTTAAATTCTGTTCACTGTTCTTTATTCCTGAACACGTGCTGCTTACTCACATCTGTTTAGAATTGTTTATTTGTGAGTTGAGGAATTTTGCAGGGTGTAATCTTAACTCAAGGGCTATCTTGCAAACAAGCCAAAACAGTTCTTTTCTCTGTGTTGTATATGTTGTGTTGCTAAGAGTGAATTTAACTGCATTACATAGCTTCCTATCTGTTATTGTCACCACATTGGAGATTGCTGCTTCATATATTAAAACATATGTTTGATTTGAATTTTAAATAAATAAATATTACCTTTACCAACCAGCCTGATTTCTGGTCCATTGTGACCTGGGGGTATTTTGAGAAGGGGTGTGATATGAGTGGTATATCACTCAGAATACTGAACCTATAGACATAATGAAATAAGTATTTCATTTGTGCACTGCATACTAGGCTGAGACCAGGGTGTATTGCCTGATTGAAATCCTTAACAGGGACGTTAAATCAGGGTGCGTTCTAGAGCCTAATGAAATTCCGCAAGAGAACAATGTCCCCAACCTTCACAGTGTTTTTAAGCTCACAGTCTTGTGGTGCATTGTCACAGTCGATCTCCTCGCTGTCCTCTGGGCCCCCCTGGATCCTCTGTATCTGGCGAGAGATAAAAGAAGCACTAGCCACCAGAGCAGTGATGTATTCATACATTTCCTGTCCTACACATCTTCACTACTCTCACAGTCTTTCACTGCTCTTGTAAATGTAGGAGGAGCCAGGGAAAGATGCATGCGCCGACCTGTCACTAACTCATGGGGCGTTAAATGGTGGTGAAACCCTGGCTTATTGCACAATGCAAATAGTGCAAGAGGCAAACAGTGCAACCAATCTTTCTTGGTGCTTTGCTGTGTTTTAGCTATGCACTCCTTTAGCAGTCCATTCAGGTGTTCACACACCCCATTTGCTTGAGGGTGGTATTCACAGGCAAACTTATGTTGAATGCCTAACAGTGCTGTGATGTGCTGAAACATTTCGTTGGTGAAGTGAGGGCCATTGGCAGACCACAGGACCTCACACACGCCCCATCTTGGGAACACTTCCCTAACCAAGAACTCTAAGAGCATCAGCATGTGAACAGGGGCCTGCCTTAATCCACCTGGCGAATGGGCAGACAACCACTATCATGTAGCCATATCCTTGGCAGACTTGGATCATATCCACATAATCCACGTTTAAGTGCAGAAATGGGTCTACTGGTCTTGGTATGGCTCCCCTCACAACTCTCAGGGTATGACCTGCTGTAAACTGCTGGGAAGTCAAGCAATTACTTACAAACACGGCACATGTTCCGTCAAAACAGAAGAGAACCATGTTTCTCCAATGCATGCAGCAATGACCTCCTTTCCTTTGTGTGTTGGATAGTGCAATTGTGCTAATACTGTCTTCAATAGTGCTAGTGGCATGACCACTTTTCCTGTGTTGTTCTGTCACCATGAGGCATCTGTCAGAGGCATTGATCACCACCTCCTCACCCATGACTCTTTCTCCTCTTTTGGTGCAGCTCCCAGCAACTCCAATGTCTGCGTCTCTGCTAATATATTGTAACCCTCCTTTAGAACCATGGTTCTTGCTCCTCCTTGTGTACTGTGTCTCTCTCTAAGTTTCCATAGTTCTTCGAAATATGCTGCACATTTTGCCTTAAAATCTGCTGCTTCATTCCCTCTTGAGATAAGGTCTTCCCCTTCTACGTGGGCTTGGCACTTTACTATTGCTGCCTTTGTTGGATAAGCAATTACGTCAATCAATCTGTCCAGTAATAGCGCATGCTGCACTGGGGTCCCATCTGCTCTCCTGAACCTTCTCCTGAGCCATCGTGCCAGCCCTGAGTGTACTGTTGACGTCACGTAGGTGGAGTCACAATAGATCGCCGCTTCCCTCTCTATGCTGTTTTGCAGTGCTAGTATGAGAGCCACTAGTTCTGCTGCCTGTGCTGAATAATGGGATGGTAGTTGTGCATTTGCAACCACCTCACTTGTCCCATCTTCCTTCAGTCTTACTACTGCAGTCCTAGTATGTCTGACCGCATCAGTTTGATCAACTGTTGAAGAACCGTCAATGTAGAGTTTGTCTCCCCCCTAGAGTGCATCCTCCTCTACCTTGCGTGTCTCACTGAACATCTCTATGTTTTTTGTGCAGTTGTGTGCATAGTCTCCTACTTGGTGGACATCTGCCAAAAATGTTGCTGGGTTTACAGTCTTGCATCTCACGATCTGCAAGCATACATTTGATAGTATCACCCCGACGCCATCTGTGTAGTCAGCATGCTCTTTGGCTTCTGCAGTATCGCAAAGAGGGTGTGCGCCACGTAAAGAGTGGTGGTGCACCCCATCGTTATTGCTGCTGACTTCTCCACTGCAAATGGGGCAGCTGCCAAAGCGTAGTAAGCTATTGGCTTATGGCTCATACTTGTCCTTTGTGACAGCACTGCCTTTATCACTACACCGTCAGCATGGGAGAATCGGAAAAATGTCTTATTGTAGTCAGGGATCCCTAGCACTGGTGCTGTGCTTATTGTCTCCTTCAGTTTCTCAAAGGCCTCAGTCATCTCTGTGGTCCACGTCAGTGTCTTTGTTCCTTTCTGTGCTTCTTTCAGTGCGCCTAATAATGGCCTTGTGTATGTGCTGTAACCAAAGACCCATGCTCGGCAGTAGTTGCACAACCCTAGGAACTGCTGCATCTCCCTCACTGTTGTGGGCCTGGGTGTCTTGCATATTGTCTCTGCTCTCTGTGGGGTGATATGTCGGCCGTTTTGGGATGTCCAATGTATATCACCTCCTTCAGACAATACTGTAACTTGGCCTTGTCCACCTTATACCCTTTGTCAGCTAACACGGTCAGCATGTGATCTGAGTCCTCTCTACATTGGTCCTCTGTTGTGCTGCAGATCAAAATGTTGTCTACATATTGCAAAACTGTGCTCTCCATCTGTATGTTGCTCAAGTCTATCTGTAACACTTTGTTAAAGATAGATGGTGACTCGCGGTACCCTTGTGGTAAACCAGTGTGTTTCCACTTCTGATTTCTATGCATAAAGCTGGTCAAGTCTTGTGAGTCTGGGTGCAGTGGCACTGAGAAGAATGAATTCTTCAAATCAATGACCGTGAAACAGGCAGTTTCCGCCAGAATGCTGCACAAAATTGTTGCTGTGTTTGCAACTAAAGGATACTCTACTTCTACAATGTGGTTAAGAGGTCTTAGATCCTGGATGAAACAACATGATCCCCCTGTTGCCTTGCTGCAGTGTTACATGGAGAGTCTGATGGTACAAGAATGCCTCTCTCAATCAGTGCTGTGATTGTCTCGTAAATGCCCTCATCTGCCTCTTTGGTTAGGGGATACTGCCTTACTCTTGGTAAAATTGCTCCGGCATCAGCTTTATCTTCACTCCCCCTATATTCTTTATGCAACCCATGTCATATGGACTTGTAGTCCATAGGCTGCTACCTATCTTAGCCATGTCCTCCTCCCAAAATGCTGGTTGTGTCTCCAGCACCAGTGCCATTCTCTGTGGCACCTCTCTATAGTGAATGTGTAACCAGTAGGTCACACTCATTTGGAACACCATTTCTATTTCCAGCCTCTCTTACCTGAAAAGTTCTTCATTTGTCACTGTTGTCAGCCTGCATCCCTCTGCCAATGCGATCAGTGCTCTCCATGCCCATCCTGAGGTATCCTCCCGAGACAAGAGAGGATTGGATTGCAGGCAGAGTATACCTATATAGTCTTGTGATCGAACTGCACCTGCTGCGTCGCCTAGCATGCAAAACCTCTCACTCCAGGAGACTTAACCAGTCCACTCACCTTCTGCAATGTAGGGTAGCTCCCTTGCTGACCGTCACAGGGATGCCATCATATATGACCTGAGCTAAAACACACAACCCACTGGAATACCTTTATCAATAGTCTAGGTTATTCACCAGAACCTTTGACCTCTAAGACCTCTAAGACCGAATGTGCCCTAAACATAGAAAAATGACTTATACCTCTGCTCCTGTCCCTATTACTTTAACAATGCTAAACAATGCTTTGACAATACTCGACACTACTAAATAATACGTCACAATACTCAATACCCTTCCACACCCACAATTCCTGTTAGACCGGGTCAATATTTACACTCCGAGGTCCGCTAGCGCTGCTCGGCTGCCAACTCCTCTTCAAGGAGCTCACCTCTCCGTCCTGGTCTGCCTGGATAATGTGCTGACTTCGGGCAGGATGATTCACAAGGGGCTCCTGACGGCCTTTACACAGGCATGCGTTTTGCCCATTCTCTAAATATGCGAGGGTCTTGCAGCCTTTCAGGTTCAGCGGCAAACGAGATTACCTGGTGCCGGGCTGGCGCAGCCAACCATCCTCTTCTGCCAACCTGTTAGGAAGAACTCCCAGGTATGCCAGATGGACACTGGAAGTCCTCGGACTTGGAGAGCCCAACTCGCGCCTTCCGAGACACACGGAGGACTCAGTCAACGTCAAGTTCGAACAGTGGTTTATTACAGGCAAAACCAACAGGGATCAGCACACGGACAAGGAAAATTCAATCACAACACCGCCCTCCCTTGGCTCGCAGGACGGTTTTAGTGCGATATTTCATCAGCATGACGTCACAACCTGGGCCCTTCTCCAGAAAACCTACCGGGCTCCAGGATTGGGTGTTAAGCACCTTACCACATATAGTGGATACTATACATGTTATTCTACTGGCTCTTGCATGTCAGGTGGCTGGCCTGGTCCATACCCAAATTACTATCTATAACAATGTTGTAGTGTGGAGGGTCTACCATTGGTTCTTGGCTGGGGCCTCCCTCTGGAACAGCCTCCCGGCCATTCTAAAACTTGAGGAGAACCATCTCCGGTTCCGGAAGCACCTCAAGACATTCCTCTTTGCTTCTGCCTTCGCTCCCTCTTTCCCCTGCTTATCTGTTCTCTCTTGGCACTGTGTACCTGGCCAACCTCTGTCCTCTGGGCCCAGGTACCTGCTCACCCTGCCACCCTCCCGCACTGCCTCCAGGCCACCCCTTGCACTGGAGGGTGTATCTGTACCCATACAGCCCCCCTTTTATTCTTCCTGCACTTATCAAACCTACCCTGTTCTGCTGCCTTAAACCCAGCACTTGCCAATTGCTGGCTGCACTAGCACTGTTCGTAGCCTTTATTATTATTTATCTGTTTCTCTTTTGCTCTGAACTTCCCACTTCTCCCCCCTTCCATGCACTTTTCCCCTCCCCCTCTTCCATGCAATTGCACGTACTCAATGTCACTGGGCATAGTAAGATCGTTTTTGTTCTCCAATGTTCCCCTCCCTTGCCTTTTCACGCTCTGAAACACTTGTGTACGAGCGCGATAGAAAAGAATATCAATATCAATAGCTACACACCCTTAGGGTGCTAATCTGTGATTGGCTAGCACTGACATTCCCAGGCCTGGGATCTGCAAAGATTCTCAGCTCTCGGTGTACCATTTCAAGGTAATAAGAATGCCATGTGTCTGCAGTGTAACTTGTGTATACCACTTTAGTCTATAAGAGTGCTCCTCTGCTCGGCGCAACACTTGTCTCAGATTGTAGCATATTTGTTGCGATCTTATGTCTGATAGCCTGAGAACCGCTCTCTTTCCCAGCGCTGGTCGTTGTCCATTGTCTGCTTCGGCCGGGTCACGTGTTCAGCCACGATGAACTTGAGCTGTGCAGCTCTGAATTATGAAGAATTATTCCCATTTACTGCAGCTGTACCTTTATCATCTGTTGGTTGGACTGTCATCCAAATCTCGTGGCCTTGGCTGCGGGTCCTGTCTCACACGTCTTGCTCCTTGTCCAGGCTGAATTTGCTCAGCTCGTCTCTGGCTCTGAGAGGCATGTGGCCTGCTGTACTTTTCCTAAACCATTATAATGCAGTTTCTACAGTGTCTTCGCTATACTACATTCTTCATAAGTTAGTCAAACCTGGTTCTGTCAGGTCCCATAGGTGCTCCTGCAGTTCCATGGGGTTATTCGCATTTAAGCATCTGCAAGCTCTGCTCAGGATCTCTTGCTTCTTTAGTTTCTACATGTTACGTTTAGCTAATGACAAAAAAATTAAAGCAATGACAGTATGTATATGTGTCAGTCCTCTAATTATAGAAGTGCTCGCTCATGTTCTTTATGTATTCAAGTGTGTGTCTGTTAACCTTTTACGTTCCTGCAAAGTCTCGTTGCAAAGATAAAAGTCTTAAAAGTTTCTTAATCAAAATAGTCTTTTGAAACAAATGGGGCCTTTGTCCTTCACTTGGCCCATTTTCTTTCTCACAGTTACCACTAACTGCATTTCAGCCCTGGGTGGCCATGGGGGTTTCCCAGTTTGATTGAATGTTTATTGCCACTTCCTCACTTCACAGGTTGGTGTCCCAGAATCTCTATTGTAAGGGGCCTCTGCCCAGACAAAAGTCTGATGAGCCTGTGATATGTGGTATTCTGGTCCTATTCAAAGTTTTCCAAGCTAGCAATTATCACTTGTGTCCCAAAAGTTTATGGTGGCTCCTTTTGGGGGAAGGCCTCAGTTTAGCCAGCAGAAAGACCGGTTCTGGAGCTTGCAAAATCCAGCCAATACATTTGAATTCCTTCATTTTCTTTTATTTTGTTCTGAATCAAAAACAGGCCTGTTGAATAAAACATCCCATATATGTTCCCCAGCAAAACCCCTTTACATTGCTAGGCAAGGACAAGTTTTTATTCAACATTGCACTTTTAAAACAGGCATTTTCTTTTGGTTTGCAAAAGCCCGTTTTGACACATGGTGAAAGCTGCTAGGGTTTCTCTTTTAAATTCGGGTTTTCTCTCTTCCACCTGGCTTCCCAATGTTGTTTTGCAGCCCTATTCAGTTTCTTTTATCAAGCAGTTCGTTCAAGCCATAGGTTCACTGAAATTGACATTTTGTAACCCAAATGCTAAGTGTTTCCATGGCTGAAAGTGAAGTTTCTTTTGATTTTCCCAGATTTGGCTTGACACAGTCTTGTCATGCAGGGATCATGCTTTCTTCTGCTAAAGCACAATGTGAATATGGATGGGCATGGCAGGGCCTTATTGATAAAAGCAATGTGACATGGAATAGATGAAAATACCATCAGGGCAGCATCCTTTTAAATGTACAATATTCCCTTTTGAATAGGAACTTTTTGCAAACAGCAGAGCAGCGCATGCTGAAATTCGCTTCTTTTGGTTCACACAAGAACACACCCTGGCACCTTTCTCTGTGTGCTCCCTGTTCCAACTAGCCCAATCAGTGTTTGGAAAGATGGTGCAGCCATCCTTTTCTCGCTGCAAAATGCAGTTTTGATGCAATGGTGCTCCAAGGAGCCAGCGCAGCCATTTTGCTGCTGACTGCAGAAGCGTAGCTTGGTTATGGATGGGAATTCTGCTGAGTGGGTCAATGTAGCCCACAAATCCCCCCCGAAACTTCTGAGAGCCTGGTCGAGGGAGAGTATGGCAAAGTGGGGTTCATCAATAGGGCAAAGTGGGGTTCATCAATAGGGCAAAGTGGGGTTCATCAGGTGGAGTCCCTCTTCCATCAGGGAGCGGTACGCCCTGATCCTTCCATTGTCTATCGTTGGAGTATGCAGCGACACCCACAGCTTTCTCTTGGGCCCTTCTTTGTGGTGTGGAGCAACACCCCCAGCTTCTTCTTTGATCTCTCCTTTCCAGGTCCATAGGGACGCCCTCCTTTGTCTATGAAGAGCACAGCCAGTATGAATCTATTGAATACATAAAAACCGGTTACTACATTTTTCCACTGACTGTCTTCCAGGAGGGTTGACATCGGTGGGACACACATACATTCAATTATTACAGTACTAGAAGGGTAAAGGCAAATGATCAGTCACAAAACACAGATAACTACTGATTTGACTAGAATTTTTGGGGGTCCCTTTCATCCTGACAATGAAGAAAAATACTCCCTGTTAATTAAATATACCTATGAACCTATCTGTTCTCTTCTGGTTCTTCTTTTTCTTGTTCTTATTCTCCAGATGTCTTCTCTATTTGTTTTTTTCTGGGCTCCTCAATTTGCTGCAAAGTGTGCCTAGGGTGGCAACTCTTTAGCTGATTAATGTGGACCCATTTCTATTCTGTCAGTTCTCCTCTGGGGATGCAGATTCTGTAGGCGACAGGTGAAATTTTATCTAAATTTCAAAAGGTCCGCGACAGCTGGGAAGAAATTACTGCTCCATGGTCTGGTTCCGGTAGAAATTGTACAAGTAGACTCTGTCTCCTACTTGGCATTATTTTGGTTGTTTTTAAGTCATACTGAGTCTTCACCCCACCTGCAGATCCTTCCAGATTCCGCTGAGTGTATGCAAAAGCATGTTGAAGGTGTTCTCTTAGATTCTCAACATGCTCGTGAGTTGTGGAGGCGTTTATCAGTGTCTGCTCTTGTGTTCTATAGAGCAGATGCTGAGGTTGCACCATCTCTCATCCAGTCATTAGCTCAAATGGAGACATCTTGGTTGCAGAAGAAGATGTAGATCTGATGGCCATCAGGACAAGCGGTAATCGGATGTCCCAATTTAGCCCAGAATCTGCCATAATCTTTTTTAGAATGCTCACAATGGTTTTGTTGTACGTCTCAACAGACCCACGAGAGGACGGCGGTATGCAATGTGAAGTTTCCTTTTTACCCCAAGTATCTCCTAGATCTTTGTCATCACTTTGCAGGTGAAGTGACTACCTCGTTTTGACTCAATCCTTTGGGGTAGGCCAAAACGCGAAAAGATGTGGTTGATCATCAGGGCAGCTGCTGTTTCTGCCTTGCAATTTGGGGCCGGGAGAGATTCCACCCATTTGGTAAACAAGTATGTTACGGTTAACATGTACTTGTTCCCCTAGAGGAGCAAATCACTGGCCTGATGAAATCTACTTGTACATCTGACCAGGGCAGTGTCATCCCCCTCTTCTGGAGGGAGCTCGGTGTGTGAGTGATGTTGGCTGAAATTGTGCACACAAAAGACATCCCTTCAAGAATTGGTCAAGGTCCTGTCCCATGTTTGGCCAGTATGCAACCTCCTGCAAGATTTCTAAAGTAGTGTCAAACCCCCGATTACCAGCTGTGGCCGCATCATGGCCGTGACTAAGCATCAGGCTTCGGAATGAGGTAGGTACCACCGACTGGTCACAGCTAGAGATGGATCTCCTTACCAACAAACCGTCTTGGCTTTGGAACATTTTTGGGCACTTCATCAACACTGGTCCTCTTTCCCAATGTAATCGGTATCCGTGAGGGGAAAGTTCTCAGGGTCCTCAAACGGTTGATAACATTTTCCAATAATCGGATCCCTTTTTTGTGCTGTGATTAAATCAGCATATGGGGTCTCGTTACTCCACTTTGCAGTTGAAAGTTCATTGTGAGCCTTTGTCTGGGACTCTATCTCAAGGAGATCCCCCTGGATGACTCCGGTTTTGGCCAGCTGATCTGCTAGGTCATTTCCAGTTGTCTGGCCCCTCTATTCTGGAATGACCCTTGATCTTCTTTCAATATATGGACATCCCACTAGAGGTGACTAGATCAATAATATGTTGTATTAGCATGCCATGTTTCAGCGGTTTGTTATTAGCACGTAGCATGCCTCTGGTTTTCCAATTAACCAGGTGCTCCACAAACCCGTTGCGGACATAATCTGAGTCTGTGATTATGACCAGTTTGTGGAGTTGGTGTTGGACGGCAGTGAGGATGGCCTGATGAAATGCCATCAATTCCGCCACCTCACTACTACGGGGACTGATTTTGTACCCAGCGGAGGGATCCGGGGCATCAATCACCCAGGCATTCCCAACACCGGCCACCAGTTCCTTTTCCCCGTTGTTGTCAACATGGTAGGAACATCCGTCCACATAAACTGTGGGCATTACCTGGCACTTTGTGTGGGGAATTCAGGTATGCCTCCATGTTGTCCTGGGTTTTAAGACTTTTGTCCTCAGACAGTTTTCTCAATCATGAAAGTCAGCCAGACCTTGCGCGAGGGGACTCTTCTTGTTTTGGCCATATCTGACCTCCACAGGAAAGCCTTGTATTGACAGAATCCAGGAAGTATTTCTGGAATTACTCACATTTCCGGCCCGGACAATGTCACTTTGGAGGTATTGCAGAGGCTGGTGTGGAGTCTCCACTATGATGTGTTTGCCCTGGATGAACGGACAGTCATTTTTCAATGCCCATAGCTGTCATGACCCATCGGACACGCCCCTTCTGGGCCTCCTGGTCCTTGTCCCATCGGGGCTTACACTCTGTTGTACTACCAACATGGCCGCTACACTGAGCGCTGCCTACCAGTCTTCACGTTCATTGCAGCACACACAATAAATTAGCCACACCCCTGCGCTTCCGCGCGTCTCAACGCTACTGTTAGCTGTGGCTAGACGTGTGCTCCGAAGTTCGCCCTTTCAGAACTTTGCTGTTTCCTGGTCCCCGGAACCCTGCTTCATTCTATCCTCTTTCCTTCTACCCCACCTTCTCCTGGAATCCGGCACCGCCTCCGAGTGCTTCTCTCCTTACTTACTCCTGGATTTCCTGTAGTTCAATATCGATCCCGGACAAGCAGTGAACAAACGCTGGAAGCCGAAGACGGCCGAACGGGCTTGTACAAGACCCGAACCATAAGGAAGAAAACGTCTGCGACGGAATCCATCAAGCAGCGAAAACAGGTGAGAAAGGGGGAAACCTGTGACAGATTGAGAAGCCACCTGACCGAAGTTGATACAGGCATGGAGGCGGCCGTTCAGGATCTTATGCGCGGCATGCAGGAGCTAACAACCGAAGTGCAAAACCTTAAGGCAGAGAATGCTGCGCTAAAGCAATTGGTTTTATCCTGTGATTCTGCAACGAAAGAGAGCATCTTACTAGGCGGCGTTGTGTGCAAATACGACGGATCAGCAAAGACCCTTTGTGTATTCATAGGTTCCTGTTTGGTCCACTTTACTTTTAAGCCCTATTACTTCTCCACCCCCAGAGCTAAAGTGGGCTTTATTATTTCACACCTTACTGGAAATGCATTATCCTGGGCCACACCATTAGTTAATGCCGGAGATGCCCTCCTGGATGATTATGATGGATTCATTTGAGCACTCAAGACCATGTTTGACCACCCAGATCAGGTCTATAGTGCTCAGGAATGCTTTCTCGATTTCCAGCAGGGTTCCCAGGACATGCTCACATATGTAACACGATTTAAACAATTGGCTAGAGAAGCAGACTGGTCTTCTGAAGCTTGCTTCACTCTCTTTCGAAGAGGCTTGAATGAAGACATCAAGGATGAACTGGCCAGGGTGGCACGTCCAAGTTCATACCAGGCCCTTATGGATTTTGCTCTACAAATTGACTTTCGCATACAAGAAAGAAAGGCAGAGAAAAAGAAAACCAAGTTACCCATCCAGCAGAATCCCATAGAGAACCCTACGAAATCCAAAGGCGGTTCTGCCCCTATTAACCAGGCTGAACCCATGCAATTAGGGGCCTTTCGTGCACCAATATCCCCCCAAGAAAGATTACGAAGGATTCATACCGGCTTATGCATGTATTGCACATCGGACAAACATTTAGTGAGAGAGTGTCCTATAGCTCCTCCACGGTGTTCGGGAAACGCCAGCTCCCGATCCTAGATGGAGCACAGTTTCGGGAGAGAGATGTTGGCTCTGCAACTATACCATCCTTGAACTCTCCTGGATAGAACAATCTGGTAATATTGCAGGCCTTTCTATCGCCATCCAAGAAGAACACTTACCCCATTCTGGCATTAGTGGACTGTGGGGCCATGGGAATATTCATAGACCAAGAATGGGTCCTTAAACACCATATTCCCTATGAATCCCGGAATGTCATGCAACCTGTAGAAGCGATTGATGGGAGACCCCTTTCTTCCGGATCCATAACCCTTCAGACAAAGGAAATCGAACTAGCAATAAACCACCATCGTGAGAAAATAAGGCTTGACATTATAAAGTCCGCCCATTACCCACTGGTTTTGGGAATGCCCTTGCTACAAAAACACAATCCATACATAAATTGGGCAGCAGGTTCCTTTTTCCTTGGTTCCGAACATTGTATCTCTCACTGCCTATCCTTGGACCCCGCTCCGACACCAGCGGAAGAACCTTCAACAAACCACCTAACTCCACTCTCAGTCTCAAACATCATCAAGGTTCCTAAAGTCTATCAGGAATACTCTGATGTATTTTCTTCTGCTATTGTTCAAGCCTTACCTCCTCATAGACCAGAAAGACTGTGCTATTGAAACCAAACCTTCAGCTGAGATTCCCTTTGGGAGGATGTTCATTTTATCAGAACCCGAGAAAAAGGCCCTCCGTGAATACCTAGATACTAACCTTGAAAATGGCACCATACGACCATCCAAATCTCCAGCAGGAGCATCACGGTTTTTTGTTCCTAAGAAAGACACCCATGAGCTCATACCTTGCCTTGATTATCGAGGCCTAAATCAGTGCACCCTAAAGGATCGCTATCCGTTACCCTTGATCTCAGATATCCTGGAAGCAATAAGGGGAGCCGTAATATTCACCAAACTGGATCTCAGAGGTGCCTACCATCTGATCCGTATTAGAGAAGGTAACAAATGGAAGACAGCCTTCAGGACACCCTTTGGTCATTATGAATACTTAGTCATGCCCTTCGGCCTTGCTAATGCCCCAGCGGTCTTCCAACGTTTCATGGATCGGGTGTTTTCAGACATGCTATTCATTTTTGTCATCGTATACCTGGACGATATCTTAATATTCTCGAAGGACCAACTCAAGCATGAGGAACATGTAAAGGCAGTATTACAAAGGTTACATGAACACAAGCTCCTGGCAAAGCCTGAGAAGTGCCTCTTTCATGTCCCTACTGTCCACTATCTAGGATTTGTTCTTAGCCCAGAAGGTATTGGAATGGATCAATCCAAGGTAAAGGCTATACTATTCTGGCCAAGTCCGACCTCTTTGAAACAGATCCAGTCCTTCCTTGGCTTAGCCAATTTCTATAGGAAATGTATACCTTTCTTTTCTGACATAGTCCAACCAATCATTGCCTTATTGAAAAAAGATGCTCCCTTTGATTGGACAACAGCTCAGGAGGAAGCCTTCCAACGCTTGAAATCTGAGTTCCCTCAAGACCCCATCCTGGCTCAACCTTATATCAATCAACCCTTCTTAGTCGAAACAGACGCCTCTAACTACGCCATTGGAGCAGTTCTGAAACAAGAACTCGATGACAAACTGGAACATCCAATTGCTTATCTTTCACGGACATTAACTCCCAGTGAGACCCACTACTCTGTCTTAGAGAAGGAACTGCTAGCCATCCGTCAAGCCTTTACTGAGTGGCGTCATTTACTCTTAGGAGCAAAACATCCTGTCCAGGTTCGCACGGACTATCGAAATCTTCAAGTATTACAGGCCTTGCAGTGTAGAAATAGCCGTCAAGCCCATTGGGCCTTCTTCTTTGCCCAATACCAGTTCCAGATTCATCACGTTCCTGGAACGCAGAACATAATTGCTGACGCCCTGATCATGAACCTCCTGAAGACCGGATATTCCCTAAGATGTTTCCCCATACGATATTTGTAGCTCACGCAACCAGTCTCGTGGAAGAAATTTGCTTACAAACTCAGTCCTCTGAACTCTGGAAGACCATTTCAAGGAAGAATCAATGGGATCTCAAAACCAAGGACGGATATTTGTTCAAAGACAATGATTTAGTCATTCCCACACAGAAACTACAACAAAGGATAATAAACCTTTGCCACAATACTCTTCACTCTGGACATCGTGGCATTAGCAATACCCTCCGTCTTATACAAAGGCAATTCTGGTGGCCTACAATGAAGACTGACGTTAAGCTGTACGTCCAAACCTGTTCTGTCTGTAGTCAGAACAAACATGATAACAAGAGACCGGCGGGTCTCTTACTACAGCCTACACTACCAACAAGGCCTTGGGAATTCATCGCTACAGACTTCATTGTGAAATTACCGCCTTCCAGGGGATACACGACTATCATGGTCACCATTGACTTGTTCACTCATTTGGCTCATTTCAAACCTCTGTATAAACTACCATCCTCATCAGAACTTGCTGGAATTTTCCTGGAACACATATTCCGACTTCATGGTCTCCCTGCCAAGATAATATCGGACAGAGGACCCCAGTACATCTCTCAGTTTTGGAAACATCTTTGTCGAATATTAGGAATTCAACGCGCTCTCTCCTCAGGCTATCATCCCCAAACCAATGGGGCTACTGAACGTGTGAATCAAACCTTAGAACAATATCTTCAATGTTTTGCCACCAAGGTCCAGGATGATTGGTCTCTCTTGATTCGTGTGGCTGAATTTGCCTATAATAACTCGGATCACTCGGCTGTAAAAACCAGTCCCTTCTTCTGTAGCCAGGGGTTTCACCCTTCGGTTCTACCTTCGGTTATCCCCCATCCTACACCAGTTCCTACAGTCGATTCCTGGATTGAAACACTCATCAATGTACAAAAGGAATCCAAAGAACAGCTAGAAAGAGTCCAGAATCAGACTAAACATTATGCGGATGCAAAGAGAAGACCAGGACCCTCCTACGTAATAGGCGATAAGGTATGTTTATCCTCTAAACTGCTGCCTCGACATCTATGGCCAAATAAACTGGCTCCCCGATATTATGGACCATTTCCTATAAAAGAAATTGTCAACCCAGTGGCTTTCCGCCTCAAATTGCCAGATTCCTGGAAGAAGATCCACACAGTTTTCCATACATTTCTAATAAAGCCATACATCCAGAGTTCTCGGACTAACCTTAGACCTAGTCCTGTCCTAGTTAATGACCAACTGGAATATGAAGTCTACCGGATATGAACATGGTCAGCTACAGTACCTGGTGGAATGGAAAGGATACCCACCCAGTGAACGCACTTGGGAAACCGTCTCCAATTTGAATACCCCCAGGTTACTCCGAAGGTTCCACCTCATACACCCAGGCAAACCTGGCGGGATGGGGTTTCAGAGGAGGCATGCTGTCATGACCCATCGGACACGCCCCTTCTGGGCATCCTGGTCCTTGTCCCGTCGGGGTTTACACTCTGTTGTACTACCAACATGGCCGCTACACTGAGCGCTGCATACCAGTCTTCACGTTCATTGCAGCACACACGATAAATTAGCCACACCCCTGCGCTTCCGCGCATCTCAATGCTACTGTTAGCTGTGGCTAGACGTGTGCTCCGAAGTTCGCCCTTTCGGAACTTTGCTGTTTCCTGGTCCCCGGAACCCTGCTTCATTCTATACTCTTTCCTTCTACCCCACCTTCTCCTGGAATCTGTGCACCACCTCCGAGTGTTTCTCTCCTTACTTACTCCTGGATTTTTTGGAGTTCAATATCGATCCTGTACAAGAAGTGAACAAGCGCTGGAAGCCGAAGACGGCCGAGCGGGCTTGTACAAGACCCGAACCATAAGGAAGAAAACTTCTGCGACGGAATTCATCAAGCAGCGAAAACAGGTGAGAAAGGGGGAAACCTGTGACAACACCGTTGCCAGGAGTGCCTTCTCACAATCGTTGTATTTTTTCTCCACAGAGGATAAAGTCTTGCTTGTGTAGGCAATGACTTTATTGACCTTGTCATGTTTTCGATATTATACTGGTATCAAGCATGTATTCGAGACCCCTGTCTCCAAGAAGAACTCCTTGTTTTTGACAGGGTAAGCTAGACAAGGCGCTTGTGAGAGGCTTCTTTTGAGTTGCTTTACTGCCTCAGCTTTTTCTGGACCCCACTCCCAATTGACCCCCCCCCTTCAACTTATGGATCAGGGGTCTTGTGATCTCTGCGTAATCCTCAATGAACTTCCTACTGTAATTAGTCAGTCCAAGGAGGCTTCTTAACTCATGCAGAGTTGTGGGGTCTTTCAATTTTAGGAGTGCTTCCACTTTCTTCTCCTGGGGACAGAGACCATCAGGATTTATTTCATGTACCAAGAAGTTGACACGGGTCCTGCACCACTGTGCCTTTTGGAAGGACAGTTTTGCTCCAGCAACCCTCAACTGGGTCAGATCATAATGGATTTCTGCTATGTGTTCCTCCACAGTTGAGCTTTTTATCAAGACATCATCCACATAGACCAGGTTACCCCTTTCACCCAAGTCGGGCAAGGCCTTATGTAGGAAGATGTTGAATTAGTTGCCGGAGTTGATGTATCTGAAGGGAGTCTGGGTCCACGTGTACTGCTGTCCCTCGAAGGTAAAGGCCAGCTTGTATCGATCCTCCCTACTGACAGGCACGGTCCAGTACCCATTTGTCAGGTCAATGGCAGTGTATACCTTTGACCCCTGGATCTGGGCCAGCGTATGGGAGAGGCCATCGGACATGTGGACCCGTTTATCTAGCTCCCTAAGGTCTGTGCAGAGTCTCCATTGGCTATTTGGTTTTAAAATCCCCAGCACCAGATTATTAAAGGTGCTGTGGACTGGACGAATTAGCCCACGGGACTCAGGGTTTTTGATGATTTCTTTCAGGGACTCCATGGATGCGAGAGGTAAGCGATATTGCTTCACAAACACAGGAGTCATTCCAGGGTCCCTGGGAATTGTTGTAGTATTTTTGTTCCGGTTCCTGGGTGTCCAGTGGCTTTTCCTGGGTGAGGAAGGAAGCTTCCTCTAGGGCTTTACACACCCCCCCCCCCCGTGCCGGTGAATTGTCAGGCTTCTCTCCCAGTTATTGTTCTGGGGTGCCAAACCCTTGGTTTGTCGGGTTCTGAACCACTATGTTCATCTGAGGGTTTTGTTGAGCCCTCAACATGCGACCCAGATCCTGCAATGGTGCTCCAAGGAGCCAGCACAGCACTGTCGACTGCAGAAGCGCAGCTTGGTTATGGATGGGAATTGTACTGAGTGGGTCAATGTAGCCCACAGCTTTCCCAGGTAGAGTCTCTGCTCTCCATGCTGGTTGGGATTTTTAAATGTCATGGGTCTTATCACAGGTTTGCAAACACTAGAGTGTGTTATGTGCTTTTCTGACTCATTGATCTTCCTTAATCTGTTCAGTCTCCTCGTCCCAGTATTTCTATGCATATGAGATTGATAGGAAGTTCTTGGTAGCTTACTCATGGAGTATTGAAAAATGTCATTAGTAGGTCTTGTGATATGTAGAAAGGGTTTACCACTGCATGCCATTAAGGCATGAGGAATGGAGGGTACATCCCTATAAGGGAAAGCGGAATACCATGTCTGATCTGATGATGTCAACTTCCCCCCATGAGCTTCGCCTCCCCCCATGTGATCCTCCCTTGCATAGCAGCCAACATGGCCAGGATCAGGTACAGGCTGCCGTCCCTAGGCCACATGAGGAGAGGCCACCCCTGTGAAAGAAGTGATGGCATCATCATCAGATTGATCATAGTAAATAATACTAGGGACTATCTGGAATATCTTGCCATTATAAGATTTAATCAAAAGAATTAAAGCTAAGTGACAATGGCAGGATTTTAGACGCTTCAATTGGGCTGTCAAGAGATTCATTTTAATAATCAATGTGTTAAATAATTATTTGTGATAAGACCAGATAACCTAATTAACTTAGAAAACTAACTACCTCAAGCTTTATGCTGTCAATATTCAAGAAATATCTCGAAATATCCTTTTATTAGAGAAACAAATTACTTTTGTTTTTATTTTGTTTATTTCCAGCTGGTCATTGCTAGTAATGTAATTGAAAAAAAAAGCAATCAAGCTCTGCAGTCCTACAGGAGTGCCAGCCAACGTAAACTTAATTCTGTCAACCTAGGTGTAAAACAGTGAACCATATCTAGTTTCTTAACCATATCGGAGATGTACAGTTGAAAAGGCAGGGTTCTAGAATGCAACCCTGCCTTAAGCCTCTGGAGGTAGGGATATGATATGATATGATATGGCATTTATAGCGCGTCTATACACAAGTGTTTCAAGGCGCGACGAGGCGGGGGGAGTGGGGGACAAAGGCAGACCGACAAAGATCCTACTAGGCCAGGTGTCATTCAGATCGCGCAAGTGCAGGGTGGAGGGGAAGGGAAAAGTGCAAGGGGGAAAGGGAGAGGAGAAGTGCAGTACAGGTTAGTTAGAAACAAGATAAATAATAAGGGCCAGCTGATGGCAAGTGCAAGATAAGTGCAGACAAGTGCTGGGAGGGGGGGCTCTAGGGATACAGAGACAGTCCCACGAGTGCAGGGTTGCCAGGGAGGCAGTGCAGGGGAGAGTGGCAGGGCCACGGACTGGGATAGGTGAGTGGCCCCTTTTCAGATTCATTGCAGTTACAGTAATATTAACAGGGTAGAGGGGGAGAGAAAGCGGGGGCAAAGAAGAAGGTTTTGAGGTGCTTTCGGAACCGGAGATGGTTCTCAAGTTTCAGAGAGGCAGGAAGGCTGTTCCAGAGGGAGGCCCCTGCTGCGGAGAGAGATCTAACCCCCAACTCGTTGCTTGGAGAAGCGGCTGACCCTGAGGGAGTTGGAGGTGGATGAGCGAAGAGCTCGAGAAGGAAGATATTTAGGAAGAAAGAGTTGAAGGTATTTTGGCCCCAGAAGGCCTTGTGGACAATGCAGAGGGTTTTGAACTTAATCCTCGCAGCCACTGGGAGCCAGTGTAGCGATTTCAGTCCTGGAGAGATACGTTCCCTGGGCTTGAGGCCAAGGACAAGTCTCGCAGTCCTGTTCTGGATGCTTAAAGAAAGTGTTCCCTGGCTGTTGAGTCTTACAATGTATTGGTTTGTATATGAATAAGAATATTCAACAGTCAGGAAGCAAACCCCACAAGTCCAGTTTTTTCCAAAGTCTAGAGCGATTCACTTTACAAGTGCAGCGCTCAGATCAACCGAGGCTACAAAAAATACGTCTTTCTGCCATGTGTACTGCCATTCAAATAAGTTACGATCCCCCTTTTGAACCGGGTCTGAAATTTGGAACTCAAGCCTTTTCAGTATGCTCAGCCCTCGAGTTCCTGCAAGAGGACGGCTGCAAAAATCTTGCTGCTCCCAAACAAGCGCGCAATAGGTCGGTATTAGGTGGGCTAGATCAATAGCCCTTTTTATAAATAGGCACAATTCGAGCAATGGTTCATGTCGATGGGAACGATCTAATTAAAATGATTTGCTGGAACAGGGTCGTTAAAATGAACGCCCCACAATTCCCAATCAGATTTCATAACAACATTATACATTCGGTTTGGCCCAGGGGCTCTAGCATTTTTTTTTATTTTAATATTAGGTGCTCGATTTCTTGTATGCCAATATGTAATGACTATTTCTTGTATGCCAATAACTATTGACGTGAGTATCAGGATAGTATATTGGGCTTAGAATATAACGTTTCAAAGTGTTGAACCCAAACATCCTCTAATAAGGAGTGAGGTTGCAGATACACCTGTGTTCCTGCATCTTTGTTCAGAAGTCTGTATTTTGTTTGCTGGGTAATGTTTTTAACATCAACTTGCTATACAAAGTAATTCTGATTTATACCTACAAATCCATTTTTTTTAAAATTTCTGATGGGGGTCAATGCTTTTCGTTCAAATAAATATCTCCCTGTAAATTAGATCTTATTAGACTTCGGATTAGACAGAGTTTTTCTTTGCAGACCATTTCATTGTAATGTGTCTTTTTAAGAAGGGCCTATGTAATCTAGTTAGGTGTAATTTGCAAGGTTTTTTCTGAAATAAGTGAAAAGCTGGTGGAGAGAATAGCCACTTTTTTCCAATGCCGTCAGAGCAGCCATCGATGTAGATATCATTCTATTTTATATATTGTGATTTGGTTTCGAGAAAATGAAACCTTACACAAATAGCTTTCACGTATGTCAGATTTTGCCGTTAAATCTCATTCACTCAGACCGTTTGGCAGGCATAATTGTAATTTGTGTACTCATGATGTATCGTATGGAAACATTGCTTGACCTCATAGCCTACCTACCTCTCTTAATCTCCCTAATAGTGCTTGGAAGCAGGGTAGAGGCACTCTTTGGGGCTGATTAACAGAAACGTCTTTATAATAAGGCCCCTTATAACCTTAATCTAGCTGGGCATTGCCCCATTTTCCTCACCGTCTAACTCTTTCTTTAGGACCTGTCTTCCATTCTTCCCATGGAGCGTTTGTAACGACCTCTGAGAACTGTGTTGACTCACTGAAGAGAGCTATTGGGTCTTGCTACACATTTCATCGAAATTGTTGGACACATTGTGCATCATCAATAGTGCCCTTCATATAGATACCAATTAACATAAACATGGGATAATGAAAATGAATTCCTGATTGTAATATTGTTGCATATGATGTCTACTTATTCATTTTAAGACAAACTGATAATTAAATTGCTATGCTTTAATAATGTTGGAGATGGAGTGCAGCAGTAGAAAAGCAATGTGAGGGGCGCATTACCCCAAACAAAAACAAAAGAACACACACACAGCCCCCCGCTCCCGGTCTGTGCGGACTTTAGTGTGATACTGTGTCCGTATTGTGTTGTTGTCTGTCAAAGGGCGGACTCATGTGGTGCTGGTATTTACTCAAACACTGTCATTGTTTATATTTAATATCTGTCATTTGCAATTGAAATGTTGTTACGTGCACATGTATACCTATCTGTCGAATGTAGACTTTGTTCATGGCTTTTCGGTGGATTTCCTCTTTAAAACTTAAATAAAATACTTGAACACACAAGTCCTCTGTGGAGCTCTGCATTGTCGTGCATAAAACGATAGTAAACAGGACTTGCTCCAGCAGGTGGCAGCATACTCAAAATAACAACCTGAAAATTGCTGAAAATGACCGCAAGGCATACAAAGAGGCTAATTGAAAAGGATGGCATTTAGTTGTGGCTTTACGTTTCAACAAGCAATATATAAGTATATTTAAATAAAACACAGGATACCATAACTAATACCTTATAACATATCCTTTGTCCTAGAATACGGATCAGCTTGGGTCTAGGTAGAGGATCCACAATGCCTTCATCCAGCCCTGCTGTGGAATGCACACAAAGGGCCTCATTACGAGTTTGGTGGTAGTCCCCATACTCGATTTTAACCGTACCTCCACACGTATCGTCAATAAATCGACCAGTGGTGGTAAACGAGTAAGAGGCCCTATTTATTGAGTCCATAGGAATCCATTTGGGGTGTGTCGCATTTACAGCAGGTGGGTAATTCCACCCACTGTTAATACACAATTCTTTGCAAGTAAAGTGGAATTAAAACGTTCAACTATGTGCTTGTGGTTTTCCTCCAATTTATCGTCAAACTCAGAATATGCTGCTGTGGTAAAAGTGGAAGCAATTCCGGTATTAACACTTTTTTATAACGCCACCATGCACATAATGAGGCCTAAAGCCTTGTATTTTAATTCTTATGCAAAATTCACAAAAAACTCTCAGTTTAATCACACTTTAAAAAGAAGAGTTAATACATTATTCAAAACGACAGCTACTGTTGAAAAGACAACAACAGTTTCTTTATGGATCTTACAGAAGATATAAAACACTTCATACAAAATACCGTTTTCCAAATCCATTATCCTTTTAAACAGTAACTATTATACAACACATTTGGTGGAAAACCACACGGATCAATAACTAAACTAGAAGCAGTAAAAACATAATACAAAATAGCAATCAAAATGCACTAAATGTTAAAAACCATAATATATAAATGTTCAGCCATGAAGTTAAATAGCTGTATCGCTAAGCACAAGGAGACCACCTTCACTGGTAGGTGCTGAATGTTACACAAACTCTCCCGCCATGCACCTACTAGTAAGCTGCAGTGGAGATGCCAAATGCAAGACTGCCAGGGGACTCAGCAAAGACATTGGTTTAAAAGACAATGGGCCTCATTACACGGATGGCGGAGAACCATGGCGCTACTAGCGCCATGGTTCATGCCGGTAAAATACCGGCACCGCCTTGGGGGAAAGGGGAATTACCGCCCCATTCCAAGGTTGGCTGGGCGGTAATTCCCCCTTCCACCATTGCCCTTCCCCATTCCCATTTTTGCCCCATAGGGCAAAATGGGACTGGGGAAGGCGCTAATTACGGTACTGCAAATTGCGGTACCGTAATTAGCTCCCTGGGTCCCTTTGCGGGTTGGTTTTTAACGCCTGCAAAAAGCAGGCGTTAAATCCCCCAACCCGCAAAGGGACCTCGTAGTAAGGCGGTAAGGATTTACCGGTATTTTACCGGTACCGGTAAATCCTTACCGCCATCCGTGTAATGAGGCCCAATCTCACTAGCCAACTCTGCTACAACCAGCTGAATTGCGGGCAACTCAAAAATGGGCGCAGTTTACAGCTTGGAAAAAATGAAATAATTAAATTGATGTGATGAAATGTAGTTATGTTTCTATTATGTGTTAAGTTTGTTGTAAACTGTAGCAGACAAATAAATAAGCAAAATAATAAAAAGCACATGAACGTCAGAGTGTGAGGCGTAGTACAGGTACTTTCCCCCAGATTGCTAAGCAGAAGTCACATTGGATCTGTGGCACTGGCATAACCTGCATGCTTTAGCCGTTCGAGGGTCCTGACCTGCGCTGCCTGGATTCATTCGCCTGGTAACCCCTCCCTCTTCTACGCGAAAAAGAAGAATTGCTGCAGAGCAGGGGACCCAAAGGTAGGTACTTTTCAATGTACGCATCCATGTGTGTTTGTGAGATAGAGTTGAATGAGGCTGTAGCTGTGCGTCACATGCCTGCGTGTCTGTGTGTTTTAGTGTCAATGAGTGTGTGTGCATGAGTGTCTGCGAGTGTCTGGGTATGAGTGTTAGAATGAATGCAATGTGTGCATGTGTTTCCACGATGGCAGTAGCAAGGCTGACCCCCCATACAAGTGATTTACAGTGAACATTACTATACTATTGAGCATAGGTTCTGGTTGCAGCCACATGCACATGATGTACAGTGACCATTATTACTGGCATACATCGTTTATAAATCACATTCATGATGCTGCGGCCATGATGATCATTATTTACTGGAAAAGAAAGCTTGTGGCCGTAGCCTCAGGAATGTGATTTACAGTGACCTTTACTTGAATAGAAAGACTGTGGCTTCAGGCTCATGCAAGTGATTTGATGTGACCATTATTATAGTCGCAAATAGATTGCGGCCGTAGCCTCATTAAAATGTTGTAAAATGCTACTGTGTAATGTTGGTGAAATGGCATTCACTTGATGGGTGTATAGGTTACCCTAGAGAACCAACTATATATTGCTGGGCTTCAAATCCCATTTTGTCAAAAATGTCAACACAAATTATTTTTAAAAAATTCTCAGGCGGAAAACCCCCCTGAACCCTTCTACATTATGCTGGGCTCCCTTGCTACACTTGGTCACGTGTGCTAATTTGGGGAACTATTTAGGCCCCTCCACTGAAAATAGTCACCAGCTGTCACAACCTGACCGTGAATTATGGCATATACTGGATTTTTTTCCATGTGTAACCCTAAAGAATCAATTGCATATTTTCTCAAAATGTGTGCTGTAAAATGCATAATTTCCACATATTACATTTAAAAAAATTCTCGGGAAGGAACCCAACATCCTCCAAAACCCCTTTAACTATTTTGGGCTCCCTCACTACGCCGAGTCTTCCGCTCTAATTTGGGAAATAATTAACCCTTCACTGAAAATATTCACCAGCCATGAGTGATTCTTAATAATGTATAATCCTGGTGTCCCGTCAGGAGCTGTCTGGACCCCATGGCATCCAAAAACCTATCTACCAGTGACCAGGGTGGTCAATAGCATATGCAAAAACCAAAACTTTGGATCTCTTTGCAAGTTTGGTGGTATTAGCAGTACTAATAGTGGCAAACTGACTTACCATTAAGGCTGGTGATTAATAGTAATTCACTGCCTGATTATAGGTGCTTGTTACTTGCCCAACTGAAGTCCCATACTGCATAATAATAATACTACCAACACCATCACCGTCACAGTAAGAGGAGGTAATACCCATTCGCAATCAACACTCAGATGGAATTAACTTCAGTCTCTACTCTTAACAAACCTAAATGAGTACAACTCATTGAGCCACAAATTCACGGAGGGAGCAATTCAAGGCTGCCCCAACTAGCTAAGCCAGAGCACTGCCCCCACATGTCAGCAGTGCACAATACGGTGGGAGACAACCTTTTCATGAGGAAAATACACAAGGCCTCCACCGTCCTTCAGTTAACGTCTAGAACTAGCTCAGGCTGCCTACACAAAGGAGTTTCTGCTTTTGGCTAACTGGCACACCCAGGTACTGCGAGCCAATGGGAGGACTTCGTTATGAAAAGGTTTGTTGAAAAAATATGCAAGCAAGTGATTTCAATTTCAAAATCACAAAGCAGTATGATAACGGTAAGTGTTGGACTGAGCTTAAGACGTTTTGTAGATTGTCATGCAAGTTTACTAACAGGCTCAAGTTAACAGAGGGGTTCTAGGTGATTTATTCACTTTTTTTTTCAGTCTCCTAACAAAAAGACCGTTTTTTTTCAGCCGAATTTAGGTGACCTACAAAAAATTTAAAAAAACACGCCTTGCCCCCCCTCACCCTCTGCCGCCCTCTGGGGGGATTATCTCAAAGTCAGGGGGGTTTCATCCCCCAAACCTGACCTCCCTCACTCCCTCAGCCCCCTCCTCACCCAAGACTACCCCAATTTTAAAACATACACAAACACCCAACAAACACACACACAAACACAAACACACATATACACACACACACACACACATAAATACACTTACCTCTCCTCCTTTGACGCTGCTTCTGGGTCCTGGTGTGCCTGTCAGCCCCTGCGCACACTCGTGTGCATCACAGGGGCTGACAGTTCGATTTAGAAAGACTGCTCCGTGGGGTCACGGAGCAGTCTTTCTAAATAGATTTTTTATGAGGTCGTTTTTTTAAAAAAACGCCCTCTTCACTAAGGACCAATGGAGGATCAACTAAAATTCAGAAAACCTCTAAAAACCTGGCTCTTCACCTCCGAATAGGTTGAAAACGACCGAGCAACATCTACGCCACACAAAGCAAACACGCACACAGCAAAGCAAAGGACGGAAAGAACACACCCGACATGAACCGAGAACTAGCAAAGGAACCGGCCCCATCAAAGCAACAAGCCAAACCAAACAAAACCTGCCATGAATAACAAGCCTGATAAAAGGGAACACTAGCACTAAAGTTAGGGTGACCAGACGTCCCAGTTTTCCAGGGACAGTCATGGGGAAATCACCCTTTGTCCCGGTTTCCCGGGAGCTTTTTCAATTTCCAAACCACATACGGGGATTGGAAGGCTGGCAGGCTAAAGGTCCCTGTTTTTGCCGGGACCCGATTTCGAAATCCCGAAATCGGGCCCCCAGCTTGACTCTTACTGCACATAAATGGGGGCGTGAATACTTTTCACGCCTCCATTTCCTCCCCCTTCCCCTCGCGGCGCTCTCCTCCAATGAGAGGAGTGCGCCTGTGAGCACTCCCTCTCCTCGCCCACCGCAACAGGCCAGTGACATAGAAGTAGGACTACCATTTTATTGTAGTCCGACTTCCATGTCTATGGCCTGTCCTGGTGTTTTTTTTCAAAATCTGGTCACCCTACTAAAGTACCCCGGCAAACTCACTCCTCAAACAATCTGTAACCATCCTCCACCAGCATTTAATCCACCCCCGTAGACCGGCCTCACCAAGCATACACAATATTTGTGTAAATCAGCCACTCTCGCACTTAGCAGGGATCGGCAGGTTAACCACTTAAGCCTCCAGTCTAGCAATATAGCGAAGACTTATTCCCCTTGCCACGCCCAAAAAGATAGCAGAAATTGACACAAACCCCTACATATGAATAAGAGTGGGGAGTGTGCCGCATCAGAGTGGGGGGCAGGGGTGAAGAGAGGCTCCCAGCTTGGAAGGGTGGTTGGAGATGAGAAATGTATCTCATCCGTATAGACAGCCGAAGGGAGGAAACAGGGGGAAGGAAATGTGTCACACTTAATCGGACACGAGGGTGTGAAATGTGTCACGTATAAAGGAATTTGTTGGGGGGCAGATACCGTGCAGCTCACGGATTGACCACAGGGAACACATGGGGGTGGTAATTGGTACATACTAGAATGAATGACAGTGTAAGGGATATGGGTTGCATTAAGAACATTGGGGTAGGAAATGTATTGCCACTAACTAATCGTACTAAAAATTCATACACCTTCTCAAACTCTGAACTAAACACAACCATACCTCTACAGCAGCACAATCCGCACACACTTCACAACACCACAATGATACAAACCAGACATAATCCCACCCAACACCACACGACGACTACCAACCGAAAAACACCCCTATGCTCAATTACCAAACTCTCTAAACTGAAGCTGCCAACAGCACATCACAGCTCTCTTGCTCTTTGTCCCGCTCAGTTCTACTAACAAACCCTGCCACCCTCCTTGCAGTACAGATCCGCCAGAGCGCCAAGAGACCACGCAGGTGGCAACAACAGTGTGCGGTACAAGAACAATTAACATAACATCATTCCTGACAGCCACACCCATAGCAGTTTCGCTCACTACATCAACAATCGATGCATGAGCAAGAGGATGGAAGTCATTCTGCAGCTTAATATGTATGGATATGCATTTGTATTTATTGAAGGTACACAAAGATTCAGGCAGAAATAATTACAAAATCAAATTACACTCATCAGGACAGTCCTGTATCGGAAGATGCAATAGTTGGAATGCTAGAGATCAATTGACCAATGGGTGATAAGGGGATGATGGTACATGAAGCAGGGGCAGTACACACTTGATACAGGCAGAAGTTCAGGGGAGTGGTTATATATAGGAAGACAAACTAAGAACGTAGGGGGTGCTGGAATTTGAGGGAGGAGTGTTGATGTAGGAGTCTGAAGACGGTGCTCCATCAAGGTTCAGGAGAGGATTTGAAGGAGTGAATAGTAGTTAAGCTTTTGATGTGCAAAGTAAGGGAGTTCGAGTGTAAAATAGCCAGGAGGGAGAAGAAGCAGAAGCGAGAGGAGGCACAAAGTGGACAGGGGACAGAGATTAGTGAGAGTGCCAGAGCACAGACAATGTGATTGGAGAGAGTGTCCACAAGGAATGGGGTGCATGGCCGTGAAGAGATTTGAACACCAGTACAATGAACCTAAGAAGAGATCAGTGTTTCACTGAAAGCCACCTGGCATGAAGGAAGAGTTTGGGGGTGGGGCGAGATGGGGAGATTGTAAAGGGGACAAAGTTAAGAACTCATGCAGGGAGAAAGGGTAGAGGGGAAGGTCTAAAAGGAGGCTTGCACAGTATATGAGGCAACTGAAAACCAATATTAGAATGAGGGTTTTAGTGCATTGATAAGAGAATAGTGGGAAAATGTTCCAAATATCTAGCAGCTGAATCATGGCAACAGTCGAAGTACAAGTGTGAGTGTTAGAAGTCAAGATAACTGTCCAAAGCGACACGTAATTTCCATGCCTGGGATAAGGCGAGAGTTTGTCAGGTGGGAATGAGATAGGTGACTGGAGGTTAGGTGGGGCCTTGGAGGCAGTTAGATAGATGACTTTAGTGCTGGATGAGTACAGCCTAGATGACTTTAGTGCTGGATGAGTACAGCCTGAGACAATTATGTGGGTTATAGGTTAAAGGTGCGAATGAAAAGTAATAGGTTCGAAACAAAAGGACCGAAAACAAAAGGTTCTACATTTTTTTTTGGTATTTTTTTTTTCACCCCCCGTTTTTGTGGTAAAAACCACTTTTTTTTTACCTATACGGAAACCCAAAAATAAATATATATAAAAAAAAAAAGAACCTTTTGTTTTCGGTCCTATGGACCCGAACCTATTGCATTCGAACCTTTTTCATTCGCACCTTTAACCGGACACCAACTATGTGACATCCAATGTCGGATTGCAGATACTCACATATTCAGAGGCATATGAAGGGAGTGAGATGAAGATTTGCGTCTCATCAGAGCAATAGGTGGTAGTAGAATCTGAGGCAAGAGATCATTTGTTGAAGGAAGAGCAAAGGGCTAGGTTGAATCAGCAAAAGCCTGTATAAGGGAGGAGGCCATTGGAACAGCAAGAGAGAGTATGGGGGACACGACATTGGTGAAGTATTGGGGCAGGGACTGAAATTAACCTTTATTAATGAGAGAGGTAGGAAGTGTGGGAGATACTGCAATGCCGGTCCGAGATAAAGGAGTTGAAAGAACCCGGGGATCAGTAAATAAGGAGAGTCGTCATTGATTTGGGTTGGATTTGGCAGTGAATTCAAAGGATAGAGGAAGGAAGTCAGAAGCAAGGAGAGAACTGAGGGGGGAGTCAGATTGATTAATAGTTGAACACCACTGCCTTTTTGGGTAGAGTGGGAGGAGTGAGAGAAGGTAGAGTAATTGGTGTGGAGGGCAGCAGCAGTAGCTGAGTCAAGAGGGATAATCCAAGTTTCAGTGCTAAGACTTACTGCCTGGGGTGGGCAGTAAGAATCAAAGTGGTTGGTGATCAAGGACATTTTGTTACAGATGGATTGGGCAGATGGATTGGGCATTCCATAGTCCATAGTCCAAATCTGAGGGTAGTGGGAGATGTCGAGGGGAAGAGGGTTTGTTAGCGTGACGGTGCACAGGGTAGATGAGATTAGAGAAGCAGGGATGACTAGTAGGTTTTTTGATGGATGGGCAAAGGACAATGAGTAGGAGGGGATGGAAGGAGGAGATGATAGGGTATAGCGCATGCAAGGAGTTACAAAATGCTACGGCGAGGGAGAGAAGTAACAGTAGGGGGAGTGAAAAGGAGGAGGAGGGGAGACTAGCTGAATAGGTATAGGTAAAGTAGGGAAGGTAGGAAGCTAGGCGTATATTCTCAAAAGTGTGCAGGTGATAAAATGGGGGAACTACCAGTGGGTTGGGAGTACCGGAATACAATAATGCACAGATGCAGTATATAAGGGGGCATGGGCAACTGAAATGCAAGTTTTAAAGTGCATGCAGGCAGAAAACACAGAGGCAATGGCCCATTCAATGTAGGAAGGTGCAAGGGTAGGGAACGAAAGGGACACTGGGCAGTCCATATGAAGTGATGCGGTAAGGAAGGGGAGGATTTATATAGAGGAGAGGGTCCAAGAAGTCATTTATATCAGCAAAGCTAAAAGAATACAGGAAGGGACACTGGCCCTTGATCGTAAAAGGCCCCAAGAGTTGCGGCAGAGCCAACAGCACCTCCATAGTTGTTCTATCTGCACTATGCTCTCTTAGGTGTGCAGTGATGATGCTTCACTGGGCTTGTGCTGCCATTTTGAGGAGCAGCATACCCGGAGGCCATGTTCAGAAAGGGGGGACCTCCTAGAAGATCGTCAACATGGTCTCATTGAATGGCTGCCAATCCTCTGGATGCACAGGCAGGAAAGGGTTTTTGACTTGCCACAAAGAGTGACAGTACAGCATCACTCGAATCAGACGTCAGAGACTGGGATCTGTTGTGGTTTTCATATAATCAGGAAGTGGAGACACTTCCTTTTTTTGCTCCCCTCCTCTGACCTAGAAGAATACTCGGGAGCTGTGGTCTATGGCATGGACATGGGAGTCGGGGACTGGAGCTTTGTTACTCATTGCCAGAAACACCATGGCCACATGATCGCTCACTTCCTCAGGGTGCATGGAGGGCTCAGACCACAAATCTGTTACATGGTCATTGCAGAGGCACCGGAAACAGGAGAGATGCGTGTACAATACCAAGATTGCCTGGCAGCATTCCTTACAAAGCTTGAATCAGGAGGTTACAGTCTCACAAAAAGAAGACGAACCAAATGTGACTGTTCCCGAATAACATTAAGTTTGACTTGGGGAAAAGGGAGGGCACTAGAGGTGTCTGGTATATGTACTTATGATATCAAATGTGGTGCAAAAGGGCAACGGAAACCATGACAAAGTTGCAGGCATTTTCTGTGCTGCGTTTGAAGAGGATTTTAAAGATTAGGAATCTGTGGAAGGAATGTATCCATTGGGAAGTGTTTACAGTAGCAAGTTGCTCTATATTTCAAGAGACTTTTTTCACATTACTTGCTGCACTGTGTGCCCTTTTTTAAATTGCAGCCAGTATTCTTGTTTGTGCAAATTTGATCCTTTCAGTTCGGCAACAGCACCAGTCAGTTAGCCAAGTTGCTAATACCCATATTGCCTGCAGCCAGAGAATAAACTGGCTCCTGAAGCCCCTCAGCCCTCGTTAATGGCCTTCATATGCATGAGCCTGTTAACTCTGGTTTCAGGCCTTTAACAGCTGGTACAGACCTCTGCTGCAGACTATAAGATTACATTAACATCCAGAGTTGAACCTCTAGATCCTGACCTCCAATCTAGTTATGATGGTTCCACACAATAGGAGACAGGATCCTGTGGACTGCCAGAATGTCCCTTTATACTGTGGGTGTCCGACACTAATCCTTTGCCACCACATATACCTAACTGTTGTTGGTAAGGAAATGAACCTCTCCCATCCCGCTAGGCACTTTAGAGTAAGGCATATCCCACAACTACACTTGCAATGTAGCAGGGGGCAGGGGTGTGTGCTAAGAGACCCTGCACGAACAAAATATTACACAAAATATCGATGCTTAGATTTAGTGCACATATAAATAAGTGCCATTTTTGTAGCTGTGGTAGAAACATTCGTCCCTGCATGGCTGCGTGGTAAACACAGACCCAATGTAGAAACCTGAATAGGTACAAGTGCTGATGAAAGAGAGACCCAAGTTGTTAGCTCCCATGGAAACTTTCTTTTGTTCTATAATTGTCGCTAATACGTGTTATCCAAGAATGAATGTGGCCTGCAAGGACGCAAGACAGCATCAGGAGCCTCACAGTGCACGTTTATCGCAGCCAGGCCGAAAGCAGACCTCCAACCCCCACCCATCTCACCATGAGTTATGACACCCACTACTGTCCCAGTCCAAGACCCCTGAATTCCGCGATAGTATGTGACCCCAGACCACCAACCATAAACCCAATGAATGGTCATAAAAAAACTAAAAGCACACAACCATTCCACCTTATTTCATAACGACACATTTTGTAATATGAGGTACAGGGTGGAATAGATTAAAGTCCAAAGCGAGGGTGGAAGCCTTGGGTGCGGAGAGTGCGATAACTGAATGAGTGAGGAATGTGTGGGTCAGCACGATCTTAAGCCCACCTTGTGCCAGTCCCCCATGCTCCCAGGTGTTCGCCATGATAATGTAACATTGTCTTGCATAGTAACTAATTGCGAACTTGACCTTGGTTCCCTGGAGATGATGAGCCCAGCAGACCCCACATGATGGAAGAAGGACGGGGCTGGGACCAATAGCAGCCTGGTATCCCCTATGGAGCAGACCGCTGATGTATAGGGTCTCACCAACCAGCCACATGGGTTTCGTACTGTATATGTGTGCATCAATGATGATGGTGTTCTTCCCTATAACATTCTGTTAATACCATTTTTCGCCAGAACGTTCCTGAGCAGCAGAGTTCTTTGCTGGCATACTTATTTTTTGGTGTGATTAAAAATTGCTGGGATTTGCAAGAATCTCGTGGCCTTTTTTTCCCTAGCGGGTTGTATTTTTTGTGGCATGAGCGTTTGTGGGTTTGCCTTCATTTGGTGACCCAGACGTAATCCCAGCACCCCCGTACCTGCAGAGGTGTCCAGGTGGCCTCTCTGAAGAGGCCGTGCCCACCTACAGGGTCTAGTCCCAAAAATGCATATTTCCTAGTAGCCACACAGGAGCCGTCTTTGAAGAATTCCTGTCTGCTCTTTGGACAGAGGGGTGCGGCTCTGAGGAGAAGTGCAGGCCGGTGTTGTTAGAACCCCGTGACGGAGGAGTTCGGGCGAACACGCGCACGTGAGTATAACCTTGCAAGGGATAACTAGTAAGGGATAGATTTATGGGAGAGTGTGAACAGCGTGAACACGCGGATATTGAAATTGTAGGTGTGGCATACATTTGGATTGTTTTGTTTTTTGGTATTATTAATTTTTTTAGGAGAATATTAAGGAAAGGGAAATGGAATGGTAGGGAGCCTCGCTGAGTGAGTCGAGAAGGCGCCACCACTCATACTGTATAACAGAGAAAAAGGAAATGTATAGGAGCCCTGCATAATTGCAGGCTCGAGAATAGTAGCTGTTATTTTAGCTTGTTATTTTAGCTTGTTTTATTGGTGTTTTTATTGCGTAGGGTGGAGGTCGAGGAGGGGCATTGTGTGATTTGTGGTATATTTGAGTGTGTGGCCTGTGTGAGCAACAGTGTGGAGAGAAAGAAGAGGGAAAGGAAAAGGACACTGTTTCAATTATGCTCCCTGCACCATCTGTGATGAATCCTGCAGAGTCCTCAAAAAGACCCAACCTAAAGTCTCCTGACAGGTGGCCAGGGGAAGGCAGCCGCTCGCTGATCCTAAACCCTGGGGGTGGTATCAGCTGGGAGGTTTACCTGGGAGAAGAAGGGCCCAACGGATTAGGAAGACTCTGTTGAGAAAGACGTAGTATTTTTCTTCCTCAGAGAGAGAGGGATGTCCGTAATAACAGAATATGTAATGGCTTGTTGTCAGAGTGAAGATTCCTCTCCCAAAGCTATCCATCTGGTAGGTTGTGAAAACTGTCATAATCAACTTGGGAAACAGAACATTAATACTCTGGCCACTTGATTCCCCCTTGAAGCTGAATCCATCACTTATTAAGAAGAAGACTTCCCTTCATAATGTTTCCCACATTTATAGTAATAAAACCTCTTGCAATGAACAGGAGATGGATAGATGTGGACATCAGAACAATAACATCTTAAAATCTGATGAAGCTAACTTACCTTTAAATTCGAAGCAACCATTCAGTCCTTTTAAAACCCTTTCTAAAAGTGCCATTTATGATAAGAATAAAGCGAGTAAAGTTGAAGATAAGGTTCAGAAAACAAGAGATAATTTGAACATTGGGGACAACAAGTCCCACAAAGCCCAAAGTACTGGGACGAGGAAGAGGGACCCGGTGGTGCTAGACTGCAAGTTGCAGTCAAGTGATTCTAATGACCCACACCAGAGCCGGACTTTTGAGTATATAATACCCCCCTCAGGTGCAGGCCATTAGAAGGAGAAGTAGAAGGTGGAGTGATTTCTGTGACTCCACATTGCAGTGGCAGCAGAAGAAGAAGCAAAGCAGAGCTGCCGGAGCCACCGCTTTCTATAGAGCGGTTGTCAGTCCCGAGAGGGTCTCTACCTTTGATGGCCGTGTATGGAGAAGTTGCGTGAAGGGAAGCTTTGTAGTCAAAAGCTTTCCCCCTGAAGAAGTGTTCTCTGGTAGCTGCGAGCACCAGAGTGCTCCTGGAGCAAGGAAGGCTCCTTTCCCAGTCGGCCCCGGCCACAGGATGTGAACCGGAGGAGTTTGCTGTGTAGGAGGCAGCAGAGGAAGCAGAAAGCACTGTGGCAGCAGAGCAAGCGGACGCGTATGCAGCAACCAGTGAGTTTACCAATATTAGGTAACCCTGGTACTCCATGTAATTGCCCGCTGGCCACTAGTGCTTTTTTGAATACCAAACTGATGTAAAAAAGTTGAAGTTGCATGAAAAGAACATTTTGAGCAAACAAGAAAGGAAAGGTAATGATTGTTACCCTGAAAGCCAACGTTATTGCTAAAACCAAGAAAGTGCAATATTAAAACCAATTAACAATAACTATCATTGCCAAAGTCAAGAAAGGAGAATACTACGGCAAACTAACAATAAACACCATTGCCAAAGCTAAGAGAGGGCAATATTAAAATAGGTTAACAATAACCTGCATTGGCAAAGTCAAGAGAAGGCAAGGCCGAAGCAAGCTAATTATAACCTTTATTGCCAAAGTCAGGAAGAAGTAATAGTTGGAAAAGACTCCAACATGCCTTGTCTAAGCCGGAGAAGAGCAAGTGTGTTTGAGAGCAATTGTCAGCAATTGTTTGATATAAAAGTGGGAAAACGAGAGTGGCAGGAGAGAAGCCCTCCTAATAGGAAGCATTCAGGAGGAGAAGAGCATAATCTGCATTGCATGTGGAAATCAAAAGGGTGGTACACATAGCACCAATATGTATCATGTCTTCCCAGAAGAAGTAGTAACATTTGATGTTGTTGAAAGTCAAAGATTTTACTAAACTGTTTGAAGCAAACTTTACCACAGAAGTACTTGTAGTAGTGTTAGGAGCTTTTAGTCCTCACAGGCGAGTATACCAGGGCAAGGCCTTTGTAGCGGTAATCCTGGCATGTTAGTGGACCAGGAAGAAGTTATTTAAGTGCTGTGGTTAAAGGCGGTGAAGTGGCAAGTCCACTAAAAGCATTTTGTGAACTGTTGTGATATCATGCGGACAAAACATTGTTGTTGAAACAGTGTGGAATCATTCTGACATTGCTGTTGATGCAGATGAACTGTGGAAGTGTTTTGATTCCCAAGGAGAAGAAGTTGTGTTGAACTCTTTGCTACAAGTGGCGAGAAAGAGTTGTCGTCTAGTTGAATTGTTGATAAAAGCCAAGTGGAAGTCTGTTTGGAGCAAGAAGAATTTTATAATTAGAACTTGGTTTCAAAGTGGAACTCTATTGATTTGGAACTTTGAATTAGAAACCCTGCTTTGAGTCAGGGGAAGGGAATGCGACCCAGGTTACAAGGATATACAGTTACTATGTCTGAGTCGGCTGTGGGCAAACCAGTAAGTATCGTCAATGAGCACTCCTTATCTGCCACCACCTTCAGCTTTGGGCTAATATGACAGGCTCCCAATCCCAAAACTCCTGATATTGACTGGAGTCATTACCGCAGAATTATGAAATTTAAAAAAAGTAAACATTCCATCACTGACAATGTGCAAGTGGGAGTAAACTGCTACTAATGCATACCCCAGTCACGAAGCTCAGGAGGAGCAACATGAGGCAGACACAAGTAGTTACAGTTCAAAAGATTAATTAGGGCTAGTTCTCGGGTTGGGCCAAATCAGGGAAAATGCTACGTAAAAAGCCAATAACAACAAAAGGATGACTTCTCTTGTTTTGCAATAGCTCAAGTTTTTCTGATTGTGGATCTCAATCTAGGTTTCCCCCTAGTGTACCAGGGGACCTTAGTCAAAGGTAATAATCCCTGGAAAGAAAAGGTAATCCAAAAGAAGCATCCACCAAGCAAGACGTAACGCAGATTTATTGGACCCAAACAGCTGGGAGATCCGTATCAGACAGCCTAGTGGAACTGAACCGAATGACGCCACCCTCTCCGGCAGTATATTTTATACACAAATTACAAAAGTTACTATTCAACATTTAAGTTACATTTAAGTTACATTTTTGGGGCAGGTCACAGGAGCTGATTGGTGGAAATACGTCAAAACCCTATAGTGTTCCTTACATTAGGTGGCTTTGATTGGTTAAAACATTTATGGAAAGAAAATCACATCAACACCCCTCGTGACGTCACAAACCTTCCCACACCACCCCGCAATATTGTTATTGTGCTGATTGATTAAAAAGCACTTAATGGTCATTGGATGATATTGTTCAATATACAAAAGGATAACCCGTTGCATACTGATTGGACATGGCATCTCGAGATGGCACGGGGAGAGACTTCTCATCGAGTCTAACCAATGATATGCCTCGCGGACATAAGCGAAGACACTTTACAATGTTCCACCCTAGGAACACCAAAACCTCTCTCCACCGATTGGCTCCCAGTCGCGTGCTCTACAACCCCACCCATTGTTCTAGCCCCTCAGCTCCCAGCTCAAGCCTCATGGGCAGGCATGCTTCTAAAAACGTATCCAATGCCGTGAATATATTTTAATTAACTTTATTTGATTTCTTTTTCCCCTATCAATTCTTGTTGGACACCCAGGTCAGGTACCTAGTTCTGTGGTATCCAAAGTATTTCATGGAGAGACTTCGATAGGACTGCGTTCTCCGGAGAAACCTCAGTCATTATTGTGCACTTTTTCTGCTGAGTATTCAAAAATTAGCATTGCTGTCACAAAAGCCAGCAGCCCTATATTATGAGCTGTCTACAAAAACACTTTCCTAACATGGGTCTACATAACGTGGCTTCTCTAATTTTCGCATATTGCTCAAAAGCCCCCCATGCCCCATACCCTGTAAGACACCTTGCACCACCCCTATGTCCGCGCTGCACCAGCTACCCCATCACTAGATGAGTTACACATACTCCTGTCCATTCCCCGTGTGACTTCTTGCGCTGTGCCAGCTCCTATGTCTTCACAAACTATATCTATAGTACCTGCGTTGCACACCATGGCATCACCACTCCTGACGTCACCCACCACATCACTTTGATATCACCACGCCACTTGCGTAACTGGTACATGCGACCCCCCACCCCCTTGACAGCACTGGATCTGGACCTTTACAACACTAGCGTAGACTATCAGTTCAGTCACTCACAGTCCCAGGATTTGTAAGTGTTCCCCACTCGTCTTTCTTGCTCTCCTTGGTTCACCGTCTATGGCTGTCTGCACCTCATCCTTGGTTTTGGTGAGTCCCCTCTTCTGAGGTTTCTGGGCCATTTGTGGGCTGCATGTTAGGCTTCAGTTGTAGCAGGGTAGCAATGAACAAATCCCAGACCCACCCCAAGAGAGAGGCAGTCTGAGGGAGTCTATCAGCTTCAATTCTGCTTTCACACCCCATCTCTGTCTCAGGCCTTTGGCAGTGTTCCCCAATGCCCGGTCCTTACATTCCTCTTCAGTGACTCGCAACATTCCTATACCTGATGGAATCACTCCTACGCCTCCCATTTTCTCCTTCCATACCCGTCTCTCTTCCTGTACCTTTTTAATGCTCTGACAATTTGCTCATACTTCCACCCTTCTAGGGATCAGGTTGGCCTGTGTCTGATCCTCCATCCTCCTTTATGTTTCTCTTCTGCTTCTGCTGTCTCACCTCTAACTTCCTTTGTTTTCGCTAATATCTCCTCCCAACTCCTTCTGGGTTTGCCTGATAAACTTCTATCTCTTTCAATTTCCTCCTTGTATTTCCACCCAACCTCCGCCTGGTGTTACCTTCCAACATCATTACTTGTTCTCTATGTTATCTCCTCTAACCTCTTCCTGGTATTCCATTTTTACCTCTCTATGGAGTTCTTTACAAATCTTTTTCTCTTGCCAATGCTTCGTGTAATCTCTTCCAGATACTTTATTCCAACCAACTCTACACTATCTCCTCGAAACTCTGCTTGATTTCTTCCTCTAACCTCCTCCTGTTGGCTTTCTCTTTGTCTCGTCCTATTACATCCTCAAGGCTTCCTTCTCTTTGACCACTCCACCTCCGTCCTGCTGTTCCAATGGCTGATCTTCACGCCGCCACCTGCATCTATATGTTCTTGCTTCCTCTTTATAAACTTCTCCCACCTCTTCTCCTCTTGACCTGACCTCCTACTGCCACATCTTCTGAACTGATTCTACCATTCCCGCCTCCCTTTGTTATTTCCTCATACTCCTCCTTACCTCCACCTCAGCTGCCTCTTTCCATCGCCTCCACCCAAGTTTCCTCTTCCCTTCTCCTCTGTACCGGCAACTCAGCATCCTCTTTCCTTTTCCTCTGTGCCTTTACAACAGTCTCCTTCTTCCTTTTCCGGACCACCCACATCACTCAATTGCCAACTCCTTCCACCCACATACTTGTCTAATTGTACATTCCCTTTATAGGGACCTAGCCTCCTAACCACTCCCCTTAGGCCACTTCATTCAGGAGTGCTACATGTGTTGATTTCAGCCACAATGGGATTGAAGCAGTGTTTTTCTGCATTTGATCTCACCTGCGTGCAATGGAATTACACTCTGATATGCAGTGATGCGGTCAGAAACAATTTGAGGCTCAGTTGCCTTCATGGAGATTAAACCTGGATTTTGAATGCCAAGAGCAGATCACCCTTGCATTCCCTCCTGTGCCCTGTCAGCGGCTGTACACTCTGACTCGGCTGCTGCCGGCAGACCATCAGAGTTCACTAGGTCCTGTTAGCCTCTCTGCAGTTCTTCTCCAGTTACAGTGACATAAAGGGGGTCTGTAATGAACGGGCCACAAAGGAAGATGTCCGACCGCCACAAACACACACACACGAAAATCTCCTAAAGTCACATGAAAACTAAAGGTACTCCAGAACCAACATCACAACCCTCATGACCATCCTATCCACCACCCATAGGTATCGGCAAAGGCCTTGGTGTGAGCTGAAAGGTTTTCTAGTTGGGTGGGGGAATGGCATGTATTGATCCAGTTTTTTGACACACAACGGCTACTTGTGAAATTGGAGAAGAGGACCTTTGGGAGATAATTCCTTCCACCCGACAATGAACCACATGTGGCAACCTATGTTATGTTAGAATTTGTGTAGCTTACATCTGCCACTTGTTTTATCTAGCAGTGCTGTTGTCTTTTCTCAAGGGGTTATAGACCAGAGCATGGGTGAGTGGATGCAAGGGTGCCTGGATGGAATGGGTGTATGTGAATCATGCTGGGTGCCATGTGTGAAGGCTAGATATGAGTATCAATTGAGGTGCTGCACTATTGTAGCTGCGCCTCGTTCATCCCTGTTTAGGTGTTAAAAACGTTAGGCACTTTATAAAGACACTCTGCATAAATCCATTAAAACCTGAGGAGACCCATCTCCGGTTCCGGAAGCACCTCAAGATCTTCCTCTTTGCTTCTGCCTTCGCTCCCTCTCTCCACTGCTGATCTGCTGCTCTCTCTTGGCACTGTGCACCTGGCCACCTTCTGTCCGCTGGGCCGAGGTACCTGCTCACCCTGCCACCCTCCTGCACTTCCTCTTGGCCATCCTCTGGCCATCCTTACACAGGGGACTGTATCTGTTCCCATACAGGGCCCTGCCCCCCCCCCCCGACCCCTTTTTTTTCTTCATTTTCTGCACTTAGACTTACCCAGTCTGCTGCCTTAATACAGCAATTGCCACTTGCTGGCTGCACTACCACTTTATTGCCTCTATTATCTATTTATTTTTATTTATTATTAATTCTATGTTTCTCCTCTGCTCAGCACTTTCCACTCACCCCTTCCATGCACTTTTCCCCTGTCCCTCTTCCATGCACTTGCGCATTCTCAATGTCACTGGGCCTAGTAAGATCGTTGTTTTTGTTCTCCCCTGTACCCCTCCCTTGCCTTGTCGCGCTCTGAAACACTTGTGTACGAGCACGATATAAATAAATTATCATATCATCCAGATAGCTCATGCTGGGAGGCCAAGGTGCAGGGCACAACATAAATGCATGCTATATGTGGCATTAGCAGGAGCCATTATTTAGAGCTGTGGAGGAGGTGCATTAGCCATGTGCTGGGTCACTGCCTTGAGGAAGGAAGCTGATTGAGCGCCACTTTCCTTTGGTGTCTGGTGCAGCTACCTGGGAGATTACAGTGGTACAGACCAATGCCCTGGTGGGGTGGTGCATCTATTAAGCCAGGGACCACAGTGATTTGAATGAGCCATAACAGTGTGAACATGGTTAACACCCATTTCTGACCTCTGTTGTGAGCTGTATGGCATAATTGATAAACCTTGTGAGATCAGCCACAGTCAACAGAGACACGCACAGTATTTACTGCTTTAAACTTGGCATGAACATAAACTACCACTTCGCAAATGAAAATACTAAATAGCCCAAATGAAAAACGTCTACACTTAAAACGCATTGAAGTAAGAAACCTGGCAAATGTTTAACAAACGCCATAAATTCCAGTCTCTTTTTAGATGGTGAAAAAAAAGTAAGTAAGGATGAGTCTCTTAAAGGTTATACATTAGGATTGGCCTTATATAAGAACTACTGCTTATGAAGGCAATCTTACTTGCATCGCTATAATGAATTAAACACAGATCTGACAGGTCTGCCACCACCAAATTTCCAATAAATTGGAAATTTAAAGGAGGCATGTACACAAGTTACCATAAGCTGTAAACTGGTATGGACCACAATGATTGTCTGAAAATATCTCTTGCTGTGTGCAAAGTTAGAACTCTAATGAAAAAGCTGCCTATGCATACTTTTTGAAGAATCGTTATCTTGTGGGTTTGTGCAAGGGACATGCATAGAATTCTACAGGAACATTGCCTGAACCAAGATGGCAGATGGGCAATGCCCACTTTCAAGACATTTTTCCACAACAGTCGGCATTTGCTGAAGGGTGGCATGTCGGGAATTAGCACACGCGTTTACCGCGCATGTATGCAAGGTGCAGGGAGCACCTCACAGGACGAGGGAGCAGAAGGGCAACCCCAGAAGGTTAGAAGTGAGCTACGGGGGCTGGGTGAAGAGACTGCAGGCATGCCGATGAGTGGGTAGCAAGAGGACCAGGGGAGGTGGCTGAATAGCAGGAGGGTTAAGCCCTAGTGGCTACAGGGCTATGTCTGCAAAGGAGTAGGGAGCTAGGAGCGCACGTGATGATAGGGCTCTAGGATGGTTGCAGATATCTTTTCAGCACACGAGATGGCATTGGAGGGGTTGTGGGGGGTATGGGCAGGCAGTGACCATGATAGATGGATTCGGCAGACACAGTACTTCATAGTACCTTTCATTACCAACATTGAGGGTGCCCTTTTCCAGTTTGTTGGCGGACTTGCAACGCTGATTCTTGTCTTAAACTGTTCTGCTGCAGGCTGCCCCGCGGCTCAACACGTCAGGGTAGTGTATGCATTGCTTGTCCCCGAGTTTACTTGCTTCCTGCGTGCTGCAATTTTGGTGCCTGGATTCGGAACTAGTTTCAGCTGAGTTTGTCAAGTTATTTTCCATGCCTCTCTGCCTTCCTTGGTCTCCAGTTTCCTGTCTCTCTTTGCTCCAGTTCTTCCTCATCTCTGTCTTCCTTCGTTCCCTGTAATCTGTCTTCCGAAATGCATGGTCAGTTCTACATCTTCGCCTTCATCCTGTCTGAGAATCCTCTACTTCCTCTTGCATCATGCCTACTGAGAAGCTTGCACTGAAACAACCTCCAGAAATACGTCTGGGAACTTGTGCAACATCCTTGGAGTCAATAGGAGTATTTCGAAATCTAGAGTTGTTACCTTTCCCTCGGTTTTTTCCTTTGTCTTTAAGGCTTAATTCCCAGGGATCCCTTGCCAGCAGGTGTTCAACTATCTGTCAGCACGGTGGTTTCAGGAGAAGGAAGACCTGGGTTCACAAAGGCGTGATCGCAGGTAAGAGCTGCCCTTGTCAATGTCTATGTATGTGCACAGACATCCTTAGCCTGAGACCCAGCCCCTACCTCTTCTAAACTTCTGCACAGCTATCCAACGGGGCACTTGTAAAGACGGGAGGGGGGGGTCTGCACTTCCGCTCTCTATATGGTAGAGGGGAGGCACAGAGACCCCTGCCAAGATTCTCTATTATGTAATGTAGTCGAGCAATCAAGGCCTAGCTTCTCAGGAGGTGATGCAGGCTGGTTCTTAAGTACAGTGTAGTCCCCAAGCACCCACGAAGGAATGTCCACACACTGTATCGGTTAAAACACAGTCTTTATAAAATTAATATTCAAAGTCATATACACGATAACTCATTTTGTGCTCTGAAAATCAACACTACCATATACAGAACTTCCACCCAGCAGCCAGTCAGGGGGGAAGGGACAGAGGTAGGGCTTCCCGGGACTTCGGGAAGATCAGGGTAACAGGTGATGGAGGGCAAGAGGCCATGGGGGCCATTTTGTTCTCCATCAGGAATCTACCGATTCCAATGACAGGGCCTGGGCATCCCAAAATGGAGGATGCTCAGGGCACCAGTCATTTCAGCACGGAGCTGCCACCAGCCCGTACCCTGCTCTGTGGGTCACACAAAGGCGCCCAAAAACATACACTAAGGGCACAGGGTTGTACCCCTACCCATGGGTGCCATAAGGGTATCCCACAGGTCCGTTCACCAAAACAAAATGAGAGAGAGCTGCACCGCCAGGAGTCCCACATGAACTCCTGCGCGAAAAACACGACAGAACACACGATAAAAAGCAGTAAAGGACAAGGATACAGAGGCCCTGTCCCTCCGATGCATTTCCAGCATCACATTCGCCCCCCCAGACTGAGGAAGAGGGTGCCTAATCTCCCACGGGATGGACACCCTCATCGTGACGGTCAACATACCTTCTGGAAAGGCCATCTGCATTATCGTGACCCTTCCCTGGTCTGTGCTCAATGTAAAGTCTAGTCCTTGCATTCTAATGGACCACCTGAGCAGTTCCGGATTTTCACCCTTCATCTGCATAAGCCACTTCAGGGGCTTATGATCGGTTTGGACATTGAAGGTAGACCCGGTAAGGTAGGGTCTAAAAGGTCTAAGGCTCCAAACAATACTAAAACATTCCTTTTCAACAGTAGCTCACCTAAGTTCCCTACCCTTAAGTTGTCTACTGATGAATATGATTGGATGTTCTCTTCCTTTGTCATCTACTGGGACAAGACAGCTCTAATTCCGGTGTCGCAGACGTCAGTTTGAACGATAAAGGGCTTGCTCTAATCAGGCGCACACAGCACGGGTGCCCGACACAGACTTCCTTTCAAGCCATCAAAGGCCCTCTGACAGTCTTCAGTCCAATTAACGTTCCGAGGTTGTCTGGGCGAAGTCAACGCTGTCAGGGGTGCAGCTATGGTTCCAAAGTCTGCCATGAAATTGCGATAATACCCAGTGAGGCCCAGAAAGGCTCTCACCTGGGTTTGAGTAATGGGAGTCTCCCAGTCATGTACATCCTGTACTTTACTGGGGAGAGGTTGGATTTGACCCCCTCCAACCTCATGACCAAGATAGGTGACTTTCCCCTGAGCTATCTGGCACTTGGTGGCCTTGATAGTGAGGTTAGCCCTTTTTAATGCCTGCAACACTTTATCCACATGAGTCAAATGCTCTTCCCAGGTGAAACTGTAGACGGCAATGTCATCTAAGTACGCCACGCAAAAGGCTTCCAGCCCACTGAGCGCATGGTTGACTAATCTCTGGAAAGTGGCAGGGGCGTTCTTCAGCCCGAAAGGCATGTCTCTAAACTGGTAGAGTCCCTCGGGTGTTGAGAATGCCGTCTTTTCCTTGGCATGGTCCGTCAGAGCTATTTGCCAATAGCCTGAGGTAAGGTCGAAGGTGCTCACAAATTTGGCAGCACCTATGGTGTCCACGAGCTCATCCGCCCGGGGCAAAGGGTGCACGTCAGTTTTGGTGATAGCATTGACTCCTCTGTAGTCCACACAGAACCTCAAATCCTTGGAACCTGCCTGGGAACTTGCCTTGGGGACAAGGACCACGGGACTGGACCAGGGACTGGTTGAGCGTTCAATAACACCCAGATCCAACATCTTGGCGACCTCAGCCTGGATGTGGTTCTTGACGGTATCTGACATACGGTAGCACCTGCTTTTAACAGGCACACTGTCACTAGTGTCAATCTCGTGCCTACACCATAGTGTAAGGCCTGGTGTCAGTGAGAACAGAGAGGCGTACTGCCGGAGAAAAGCCCGGCAGGCCTTCTGCTGCTCTGTCATCAGATCGGGAGAGAGATGCACTCCCTCCACTGAGCCATCCTGAGGGTTGCTATGCAGCAAATCAGGAAGGGGCTCACTCTCATCCTCTTCTTGCCCGGAAGCTAGCAAGCGACATGAGACTTCGGCCCGCCTGCGGAAAGGCTTGAGCCTGTTAACATGGAATATCTGAGGGGCTACCCCAGCGGCTCCCATGTCAACCAGATAATTGACCTCGCCCATCTTGGAGATTATGCTGAAGGGTCCAGTCCATTTATCCGCCAAAGCCTGGGGCTTGGTAGACTCCATCACGAGGACCTCCTGTCCCGGAGTCCAGTCCACTTGCGATGCTTTAAGGTCATGCCAGTACTTATTCAATTCCTGTCTGGCCTTAAGATTCGCTGTTGCCTGACCCATCATCTGTGTCATCCTTCGTCTGAGGCCTAACACATAATCCCCCACTTGCTTGGCGGGAGCTGGAGGGGTGGCCTCCCAACCTTCTCGGATCAAGGCGAGGGGCCCCCTCACGGGATGCCCAAAGAGTAACTCAAAGGGGCTGAAACCAACACCCACTTGAGGTACCTCTCTGTAAGCAAACAGCAGGCATGGCAGGAGAAGATCCCACTTCTTCCTGGGGGCTCTTTCAAAGCGCTTAACATGGCTTTGAGAGTTTTGTTAAATCTCTCAACCAAACTGTTGGTCTGAGAGTGGTAAGAGGTGGAGAATTTGTAAGTTACCCCGCATTCTCTCCACATGGTTTTCATGTAACTCGACATGAAGTTGGATCCTCTATCAGAGACAACCTCCTTAGGGAATCCAACCTGGGTGAAAATGCCCAGGAGAGCCCTGGCAACCACCTTGGCCGTAACCGTCCGAAGGGGTATAGCCTCAGGGTACCTGGTGGCATGATCTACCAAAACGAGGATGAACCGATGTCCACCCGAAGTGGGAGAGTCAAGGGGACCGACGATGTCGATGCCAACCCTCTCAAACGGTGTAACCACCACTGGCAATGGTTGCAGTGAGGCGATGACTCTGCCTCCAGTCTTGCCAGACAACTGACAAGTTGGGCAGGTCCTGCAGTGGGACTCCCCTTCTACTCCCATCCGTGGCCAGTAGAAATGGGCAGAGAGCCTCTGCTTAGTCTTCTTGGTACCAAGATGAGCGGCCAAGGGCACCTCATGCGCCAACTGCAGCAGGAAGGGCCGGTAAACCTGGGGTACCACCAACCTCTTGAGGGCACCAGGTTCAGGCTTAGTGGGCTCACTAACAAGGAGCTCACCCTCCCAATAAATCCGAAATGTCCTAGGCACTTCTCCCTGTGCCTGGGACAGGGCCTGTGTCCTCAGACCCTCGAGAGAGTGGCACTCTCTTTGTCCCTTACAGAAGTCCGCCCGGGATGGTCCCCCTTCAGCCAACAAGCATTGAAGGTCGGGATGATCCTCTGGGTTAAGAGCCTCTCCCACAGGAAAGTCTTCTGGCTCGTCTCCCACAGGAGTTGAGACGGGATTTAGCACTGAACCCAGCCCGTCCGGAGCATGGATCCCAATGGGTGCTGTCGGAACAGCGGGAGGAGTAGGGGCTCCCTCTACAGGGGCGGCCTTCTTACTCCTCCGTGTCTTTCGTGCCTTGGGTTTCCCCATTGGCAAGGATACCGGGCTCGCAGCCGGACCCTGTGTGACCTGCGATCGGGTGATCGCCACAGCAGCCATGGGTAGACCATACGTGATCATCCCCAATTCGACCAAATCGTTTCCCAACAAAATATTCGCAGGCACGTTGTCCTGAACCAGGACCGGAAGCTTTGCTGTCTTGTCTCCAATCGTAAAGTTGACTAAGGCTCCAGGCGATAATTTGGGAGGCCCACCAGCTAACCTGGTGGTTCTCAGAGGAGCTCCTACATAGTTCTCTGGCTTGAGCAGGGTCCTGTCCAGCACTGTCATGCTTGCCCCAGTGTCTCTCAAACCAGTAGAAGGCTGGCCATTCAGGAGGACACTTCTCAAAAACCTACGAGTGTTTTGCGGGATAGTTGCCAGTACTTCTGCATACTGGTCCCAGGGCCCCAAGGGACACTAAGGAAATCTCTACGGGAGCGCCGAAGGTGATTCCAGTAGAGGAGGGGAGGACGGTGGCCTCCACCTCAGGTACGGAGTAGGGATAGGTCAGGCTGACAGCCTGGACTCCAAATGCCTTACCCTTACACTTGGGGTCACCCCTTCGGTGATCCAGAGCCCCACAATCCCAGCACATGCCGGGCGTGCGGGGTACGGTACTGGATCCACTGGGACCCTGCTTTGCAGCAGGCGGACCACTACTCTTACTCCCACCCACAACAGACTTATCCCCACTAGGTTTTTGGGTCTTCAGAGAGGAAGGTTTTGGTTTACTCGACTGTGATTGCTTTTGGGACTCCTCAGCTTTCTGAGAGGCCCCCTTTTCTTTGTCCTTGTCCTTCCCACTGGAGTCCTTAGGGGACACCCGGTGGGAGACCCACTTGTCAGCCAACCTAGCCAGTTTAAAGGGGTCCAAAATGTTCTGGTCAGCAACATACTGATGCAGCTCTGGTGAACAGGCTTCCGAAAAATACTCAAAAAACAAGGGGTGAGACAATTCAACAAACATTTTCACTTTGTAACCATCAATCCACCCTATCATGTTCATGTGCGCAGCACTCACTCAGTCAACCCAAGACACATTCTATTGTTTCTTAAAATCCCTGAACCGTTTAAGATATTGGGTAGGCGTTTTGCCAAACTTGGCGATTAAGGCAGACTTCATGCACTCATACTGACCCCTTTCTTCCACACTCAGTTTCAGAATAAGTCATATCCAGTTTGAGGCACTCTGCTTAACAAACACTTAGCCCAATCTCTCTTATCAACATTGTGAATTGCACAAGCCATTTCAAATGCTTCAATCCATTGGAGGATATCCGAACCCTCCGCATACACACCAACCAAATCTTTCAAAAAATTGGTTGCTGGGGACCCGACACTCTCAACTGGTTTCGCTGAAGTCTCCACTTAAGCTTTCTCTAGCTGGATTCGCTGACATTCAGTGTCCCGGTTCTTGAGTTCAAGATCCCTATCTTTTAGTTTAAGATCCCAATTCTTGAGCTCCACTTGCTGTGCAAACTCCTCTTTCTTAAGCTCAGCATGTAGTTCCAACTTGCGATATTCAAAGGCTAACTTCATCCTCAATAACTCAAGCTCTAAAGAACTGCTGGGGTTCGGAACAGAGGCAGCAGGAATGGTGGCATTCCCAGAATCAGTTTTGGCGACAACCCCCGGGGTAGAGTCCTCATTGGTTGCATCCCCCCCTTCAAGAGTTTCACAATCGATCTGGTAGTCCACCAGGGCAGCTATCAGCTCGGCCCTAGACTTATCCACAAAGTCTAATTCCCTGGCTTCACAAGCACTCTGGAGAGCCTCTAAGCTCATCCGAGTCAATTTACCATTCGCTATAGATTCCATTGCTTGTAATGCAGTTAACTTGTACACGACTAAACCTTAATTTAACAAAGTGCAGATATCCTTCGTAAGTGGCACGTTATACACTGAGTCTTAAAACCATAAGCATCCCACCGCTGCCACCAGCTCTAAAGACCGGAGGGGGAGGTCTGCACTTCCGCTCTCTAAATGGTAGAAGGGAGGCACAGAGACCCCTGCCAAGATTCTCTGTTATGGTAACATAGTAGAGCAATCAAGGCTTAAAACACAGTCTTTATATAATTAATATTCAAAGTCATATACACGATCACCGTAACTCAATTTGTGCTCCGAAAAATCAACATTGGTAAATATGTACAATTCTAAAGTGGTACCACTAACGTTATTAGATCTTAGTAAAGTGCATACGGTCAGAATGACAAACAGATCAAAATAAAGAGGAAACCAGCACTAGAGAGAGGAAGGAAAGCAGAATGGTTGAGCAATAGGCAGAGCACTGGTAACTACCGTTAAACACAGCTCTGGGTGGAGTTCCCCCCCACCTGGGCAACCTGTAGAAGAAAGATACAAGCCCAGTCCATATATTGTTCACCCTTAGACTTCCCAGTAGTTCTGCAACCCCAAAGCACCTTGGTGTTGTAGCGTTCCCCGACGGGGAAATAAACAACCCTTCTTGAGTGTCTTCCCTTTCAGGCAGGATTCACGGGTCGTTGAACGTCCGACGGAGGACAGGTCGAGGCACGACAGTGAAGTGGCCGCGTCGTTCCTAGCGGTGCTCGTTGATGGGGGAAGCGTAAACGTCCTGCCAGGAAGAGGCGTGCAGGGCATCTCGGTGTCAATAGTTCTGGACCGCAAAGAGTTGAACTGTGGCCCAGCAAGGGCGTCGAGTCATCGGCGTCTCTGTGGTCTTTGGGTGGCGGGAAACCCACCAGTGGAAGCTCCTCGGCGCGTCGACGGTCAGGCCTTCTCCAACAAGATACAGCGGCGATGATGCAGATGAGAGCGTCCTTGGATCAATGAAGTTCTTAGCCAACGGGAGCACGGTGGCTCCGGTCGCCGATGGCGGTCGGTGACAGTAGCGGACAACAGTCCGGGCGCTTCTCCTTGGAGTTCCGCAGCAGTCCCCGTATCGGGTCGAAAGCCTGTCTAAGGTCTGTCTATCAGGGAGCTTAGGCAAAGGTGCACAATGGTCCCTTGTGGCTCGGGAAGAGGGCGCCTTACAAGGTCCTCTCTGGGTCAGTTCTTGAAGCACAGCAGCTTTCAGATTCCGAAGGAGAGCAACAGCAATTCTTCTTGTCCAGCAGGACTCAAGGTTAAGCTTCACTCCAGTTACTCGACGTAGTGGACTTCAGCTTCTGAACACGATTCCTAGCAGTGAGAGGTCCCCAGATATACTGTTGATCTCCCATTCATTCCGCTGGGTCGCACTCAAGCATCCAATCACGACTTCGGGCATTCATGCAAGCAGGCAGCCAATCAGGCACACAAGGTATTCAGGCCATTCACTTCTCTCCAGACACTCACAACAAGATATGTGTATTGGGACAAGTACCGAGCCATTCAACACTCCAAGCTGCATTCATACCGGTTTCGAGCAGGGCTGTCCCAACCATTGTGTCAAACACCAGATACTAGACAGTCACAACATAGAATGTATTTTCGTCACACACTCCATTCACCCAGGTCCCACCCACAGGCGTACCCACAACATACGGTCGTTGAGAAGGCTCCAGCCAGTCTGGTCGGCACATCCCCATACTACCATATACGGAACTTCCACCCAACAGCCAGTCAGGGGGGGAAGGGACAGAGGCAGGGCTTCCTGGGACTTCGGGAAGATCAGGGTAACAGGTGATGGAAGGAAAGAGGCCATGGGGGCTATTTTGTCTCCATCAGGAATCTACCGATTCCAATGACAGGGCCTGGGCATCCCAAAATGGAGGATGCTCAGGGCACCAGTCATTTCAGCACGGAGCTGCCTCCAGCCCGTACCCTGCTCTGTGGGTCACACACAGGTGCCCAAAAACATACACTGGGGCACAGGGTTGTACCCCTACCCATGGGTGCCATAACGGTATCCCACGGGTCCGTTCACCAAACCAAAAGGAGAGAGAGCTGCACCGCCAGGAGTCCCACATGAACTCCTGTGTGGAAAACACGACAGAACACACGATAAAAAGTAGTAAAGGACAAGGATACGGAGGCACTGTCCCTCCGATGCATTTCCAGTATCACATCACTCCTCAAATATTTTAACCTCATATCCAAATCCTGAGGCTGCCTGAATGACTATATATGGTTCAGTGCTACAATCAATGTACTGGTAGGATGACGGTTGTGGAAAATAAAATGGGTGTCTAGCCCAGTGAGCATTATGTACTTAGTGATTCAAGCATGCAGTCCGTTGCCATTTTTGAAAGCAGTATTTCAAAAGAGTACAAATAGACTTTCAATCTTGGAATGATGATGTTAACTCAAGAAAATAATGTATACAATTAATCTAGGGTTTTTATAATAAGCTTTGATCAGAAAGTGAAGTGTAACATTCTTATTATGACCACAATATATATTAAAACTAATCATTAGACGTTAGCATTTTAAATTTTAAAAAGAGCTTGTTTGCACTGGTAATATAATTAAACATATATATTTGTTTTAACAGCTTCTTTTGTCAAGAAGATGTCTAATTTTGGCTCTCAAAATGTCCTTCCTTCTTGAGAAGGGTTGCCGTCAGATAAAAAACCTCTGAGTACGAAGGCAATGTTCAATTTTGCGTGCTCATCACTAATTGGTTGGTAGCGCAGCCTCCATCCTTTTCCACCTCACCTACTGCTGTACAGACGTAAAGACCTTACTTGGACGGTGACATTCCTGCAAGACACACACAATGTCAATGTATGTCTTCAAGTTCCAGTCCGGACCCCACCTTGGGGAATGTCACTGCCACTTCTGCTCTCATTCTACTTTTAATCATATTAAGAAAACACTGTACCTCTGCTTCAATATATGTTTTTTTTTCTGTTCGTACTGCTGCTAGCAATGCTGTGGTGGCTCTAGCAAACAAACTCCTGAATACACAATTTTCATCCACTGAGGGAGACGGAGACAAAGTAAGAAAAAGGAGAGAGAGAGAGAGAGAGAGAGAGAAAGATGCTCTGGAGCACCGGCTCAAAATGGCCACCACCATGCATGTCCTCGATGCCGTCGAACTACGGCTCAGAGCACCAGCTCCTACCCAAGCTTCTCCTCAAGGGTCAGCTGATTGACCATTCGACTGGAAAATCTGGGCCCCCGACAAACGCCGGCTGGTGAAGCCACCCCTCAGCGAAGGCCCGCAAGGTCATCAACACCTGTCGGGGCCTGTCCAGGACAGAAGGACCTAACATCCTACCTGAGCAGGATCCCAACATGCAGCTATATTCCCCCCTTCTCCCTACCACCAGCAACACCATTCTCCCCTAGGCTCTTACCATCACATACTACTATTCCACCAACCAGGTTCCTCCCGCCCCGGACTTTGTGCCTGAAACAATACCTACCCACCACACCTATCACTCGAGCAAACACTCCTAGTATACCAGGCCCCCTCCATGCTGCCCCTTGCTCTAGCATACCAGGGCTTGGCCAGTCACCCTGCCTGAGCATAATCCGATGTAGCCAACTCTCCTCATGTACGCGGACCCCCTCGCCACCCAAAATATCTCCCCCTACCACTTCCATCGAAACAGGTTCCTATGCCTATTCACTGTTGCCCCCTACCTCCTTAGCCTCGACACTATACCTACTCACTGTTGCCCCCTACCTCCGTAGCCTCGACACTATACCACCCTCTAGTCCAATCCGTACACCTCTCATTCACACAACATCCTTAACAGCCCATGCTGACGTCATCCCTACCAACTCTCACTAGAATCCTCTCCCTCCCTTAATATGCACACTAATCAATGCTAGATATATGTCATTTATAACGCGCCTATACACAAAATCCATCCTTGCGCATGCGCCTGACATACATGACCTAGTCACGAACAACCTTGACATTCTCGCTATATCTGAATATTGGCTCCACGCTGCAGCTGGCCCTGCCTTATCCATCGCGATCCCAGCAGGATACATTATCCTACACAGAACTGCCAGCCGAGGCGGTAGTGTAACTCTGATCTATAGAGACAACCTCCCTATTAAGGCTTTCTACACTAGCCCCCCCACCCATCTGCGATCCCCTATCAGCCAAACTCTCCCTCTCCCCTACTACCACCATCATCCTGCACCTCACGTACTGAACCTCAAGTACTAGCTTCTCATTCGAAGAAAGCCTCCTGCATCTCCTCACCACCAACCTTAAACCCAATTCTGGAATCCTACTTCTAAGCGATCTTGGGGGAAGCTTTGGAGTTTGTGCTGACATTCCACTGTTGGAAGTTTGGGTTGAGTGTTTTGGTTGATTGGTCTGCTTTGTATGGTTCAGTGGATGCCGCTGATTTTATTTTTGAAGTGGTCTGCAAGGTAGTTGCATAGTTTCAGTGAGGGTATCAATCAACCCGCTGTTGTTTCAACCAAGTGGGTTCTTCATTTTGTTTATGATGCTGAATAGTTCTTATTGGGTGTTCCTGGCTTTTTTAATTAGATTGTCGTAGTATCTCTTTTTGGCCTTTTAAATTTCCTTTTTGTATGCTCGAATTTGTCGTTGATATTGTGATCTTTTTTCCTAGTCGTATTTCTTCCTCTATTCTAGTTCCAGTTTCTTGTTGTTTCTTTTCATGGCACCAAGGGGGGAGTAAACCATTTTGCCATTGCTTTCTTTCGTGATGGGGTGAAATGTTTTTTCTGGGAGATGTTGCTGATTGCTTTGATGATCCATTTATGAAGTAGGTCTGGTTTTACATCGAGGCCAGCTTCATCCAGGTTAGTGGTTGATAGTTTCGTGAGTTCAAGTTGTTCTATCAAGTTGCTACCTTTGATGGTCTTCCAGTTTCTTTTCATGACAGTTGGAAGTTTTCTGGGTTGGCTGGCTGCTTTAGTAGATAGCATGATCACAAATGGGATGATCAGGTGGTCGCTCCAGAGTATCTGTATTAGTGGTGCAGTGGTGATAAGGTTTTTGTTGGCGAAGATTGCTTCGAGCGTGTGTCCCGCTGTATGTGTTGCTCCTTTAACTAATTGGTAGTGTCATTGCCTTGAGTTGCTCGACCAACGATTTTTGCGAGTTTGTGTTTTCTTCTTCAAATCAGATGTTGAAGTCCCCGAGGATTATTAGGTGTTCATGTTTGATGGCTAGGTTAGTGATGGCTTATGTAAACGTGTTGATGAATGCTGCGGCGTTGGTCAGTGGCTTGTAAACCAGAATGAATTTGAGGTTTTGTTTGGGGTTTACTTTCAGGTGGAGGATTGGGGTTTTGCAGTTTTTGATGTTGAGTGGTTCCTCTGCTTTTATTTTCAGATGCTCCTTGTGTGCTATTGTAAGTGCTCCTCCTTTTTTTTCTTTCCTGTTTACCTGTAAGCATTTGAAGTTGTCAGGGAGGCAGTTGTATTTTGAAGTTGTCATCTAGCCATGTTTCTGTGATGAAGAAAATGTCGATACCGCCGTCGCAGAGTAGGTCGTAGATCTATGTGGCATGTTTTGACATTCATCTCGCGTTGATTAGGTTGCAGTGGATCCTTTCAGCAGGGTTTAGTTTAGTTTTTATTCTTAGCTTTGTCTCTCGGTTGTCAGGTTGGTCTGCTTCCATGTAGCTTTCAGTTTGTGATGGTTTATAAGAGCGCTCTGATTCATCGTCGAGTAGGTTTGCTAGATTAAGTATTGGGTTGCTCATTTCTTTGGGTTCCTCTTCTAAGATTTGTTGTATTTCGTGCAGGTGTCCATGTGTTTTGTGATGGAGACCTTTCTCTTCTCATGACATTTGTTATGTTGCCCACTGTGATTGTTGCGGTGGGTTCTGCATGTTCTGCATTCATGGTTATGTCAATTGTATGAGAGACGTGGTGTGGTTCTATTTGGTTTATTCCTTGTCTTGTTTTTCTTTGGCGTCGTCCTGTTCTGTGTCACAGCATTTTACGGTCCTTCATGGTGAGTTGGTTTTGAAGTTCTGAGTTTAGGTTGCAGGGGCGGTATCCCACGTGCAGCTCCTTGAAGGGTTGGGTTTGTGGCGGTCCTTGGCATCTTTGCAATGTGATTATAGTTATAACGGTGTAGTCTGGGCGGTCTTGTGGCTTGATATGTGGGGTGATAGTCCGGCAGGGGTGGTGGTTGCCAGCAGAGGAAATTGTCTGGGGTGCCCTTACCCTGCAGATTAGTTTGTCTTGGGGGTGGGGTAAGAGGAGTCCCAGGGTTGAATGGGATTCTAGGGTTGTTGTTGTTGGAAGAGTTACCCACGTTGTGAGATAGAGTTCTAATGTACAACTTTCCTGGCTAAGGTGGACCCAAAGTGGAGAGGAGTTCCGAGTTTCTAGGGTATCAGTGAGAGCAACTCACTTGGTGGTTGTTTGGTTTGGAGGGGGAGAGAGGGCCTGACTTACGCTTCAAATTAGTTTCCGATTGAGATCTACCTACAATCAGTAATCTTCTGCGGTTAGTTGCTAGTGGGTCTGATGTCAGAGTATAGTAGTTGGGGAGACTTAATACTATAGCGTCGATTCATGAAATTAATGTGCGCCGAAAATTCCCGCGCAGAGGTGCCAAAACGTGCGAATCGCAGTAAAAGTGTGAAAATCGCAGTGCAAGTGCGAAAATCGCAGGGAAACCAGCGCACATTGATTCATGGAAGTCCGTGCGCGAGAAAAACATTGGATGTGCGCTGAAAAAGTGCGCCGCGCACGCCGGCGCACAGGTCATCCAACAGCGTGCGCCACGGCCAATGCGAAATCGCACATAGCGTGGCGCACATCACAAAAGTAGGCGGAACACGGGGCGTAACACTCGGAATGGGGAACAACACCTGAAAATATGGGCGTCACAGGGGAAGTACAGGAGGCAAGTGCGCGGAACGCCCACACGCTCGCCTACAACCCGTATTCATGGAATCGAATAGGGCAAACCAGCGCACGGTGAAAGGCAGTAGCGTCCCTGCGCCTGAAATAAATGTGCGCCAAAATGTGCGCTAACAAAAAGCACCCATATACAGCCATGATGAATGGTCCATTCAGTGGCCCTCTAGGACAAATGAGGTGCAAAGGGGTACGACAAACACAGACACCCGCTGTGTGAAAAATAGCGTGTGCGTGTGTTTCTGGGTGCGCGGGCAGTTCCACACGCGATTGGCCTGGGTACGTGTACTTTGGGGTGCGCGGGAAGTTCCACACGCGATTGGCCTGGGTACGTGTACTTCGGGGTGCGCGGGAAGTTCCACACGCGATTAGCCTGGGTACGTGTGTTTCGGGGTGCGCGGGAAGTTCCACACGCGATTGGCCTGGGTACATGTGTTTCGGGATGCGCGGGAAGTTTCACACGCGATTGGCCTGGGTACGTGTACTTCGGGTGCGCGGGAAGTTCCACACGCGATTGGCCTGGGTACGTGTGTTTCGGGATGCGCGGGAAGTTTCACACGCGATTGGCCTGGGTACGTGTGTTTCGGGATGCGCGGGAAGTTCCACACGCGATTGGCCTGGGTACGTGTACTTCGGGGTGCTCGGGAAGTCCCACACGCGTTTTCAGCAGGGTACGTGTATTCCGAGGTGCGCGGGAAGATTCACACGCGATTTCAGCAGGGTACATGTATTTTGGTGGTGCCGGGGAATGCTACACGTGATTTGGCCGTGTGGGTCCTCCCAGGTGTTCCCTCTACACCCTCCAAGGCCCCTGCAGGCAGCCCACACCACAGGGGACTAACCTGCACCCCTGCTCATGTCCCACAGGCAACCCATCCACCATGGCCGTGCCCCCCAGCCAACCCACATGTCACCTTGCACTACTGATCACCAACACATGTCTCCCAGCACCCCCACCCCCCAGCACTGTGGGGCACCCTCCACCAGCCCCCCACTCATGTATCCCAGCACCCCCACCCCCCAGCATCCAGGGGCACCCACTCATGTCTCCCTGCACCCCCACCCCCCACCAGTCAGGGGCACCCTCCACCAGCCCCCGACTCATGTCTCCCAGCACCCCCACCCCCCAGCATCCAGGGGCACCTTCCACCAGGCCCCCACTCATGTCCAACTCATGTCTCCCATCACCCCCACCCCCCAGCACCCAGGGGCACCCTCCACCAGGCCCCCACTCATGTCTCCCATCACCCCCACCCTCCAGCATCCAGGGGCACCCTCCACCAGGCCCCCACTCATGTCTCCCATCACCCCCACCCCCCAGCAGTGCAGGGCACCCTCCACCAGGCCCCCACTCATGTCCAACTCATGTCTCCCATCACCCCCACCCCCCAGCAGTGCAGGGCACCCTCCACCAGGCCCCCACTCATGTCCCCCTGCATCCCCACCCGCCAGCATCCAGGGGCACCCTCCACCAGGCCCCCACTCATGTCTCCCATCACCCCCACCCACCAGCATCCAGGGGCACTCTCCACCAGGCCCCAACTCATGTCCCCCGGCACCCCCACCCCCCAGCATCCAGGGGCACCCTCCACCAGGCCCCCACTCATGTCTTCCATCACCCCCACCCCCCAGCAGTGCAGGGCACCCTCCACCAGGCCCCCACTCATGTCCCCCTGCACCCCCAGCATCCAAGGGCACCCTCCACCAGGCCCCCACTCATGTCTACCATCACCCCCACCCCCCAGCAGTGCAGGGCACCCTCCACCAGGCCCCCACTCATGTCCAACTCATGTCTACCATCACCCCCACCCACCAGCATCTAGAGGCACCCTCCACCAGGCCCCCACTCATGTCCAACTCATGTCCACCTGCACCCCCACCCCCCAGCATCCAGGGGCACCCTCCACCAGGCCCCCACTCATGTCTCCCATCACCCCCACCCCCCAGCAGTGCAGGGCATCCTCCACCAGGCCCCCACTCATGTCCAACTCATGTCTCCCATCACCCCCACCCCCCAGCAGTGCAGGGCACCCTCCACCAGGCCCCCACTCATGTCCTACTCATGTCTCCCATCACCCCCACCCCTCAGCAGTGCAGGGCACCCTCCACCAGGCCCCCTCTCATGTCCCCCTGCACACCCACCCACCAGCATCCAGGGGCACCCTCCACCAGGCCGCCACTCATGTCCAACTCATGTCTCCCATCACCCCCACCCACCAGCATCCAGGGGCACTCTCCACCAGGCCCCCACTCATGTCCCCCTGCACCCCCACCCCCCCAGCATCCAGGGGCACCCTCCACCAGGCCCCCACTCATGTCTCCCATCACCCCCACCCCCCAGCAGTGCAGGGCACCCTCCACCAGGCCCCCACTCATGTCCCCCTGCACCCCAGCATCCAAGGGCACCCTCCACCAGGCCCCCACGCATGTCTACCATCACCCCCACCCCCCAGCAGTGCAGGGCACCCTCCACCAGGCCCCCACTCATGTCCAACTCATGTCTCCCATCACCCCCACCCCCCAGCAGTGCAGGGCACCCTCCACCAGGCCCCCACTCATGTCTAACTCATGTCTCCCATCACCCCCACCCCCCAGCAGTGCAGGGCACCCTCCACCAGGCCTCCACTCATGTCCCCCTGCACCCCCACCCACCAGCATCCAGGGGCACTCTCCACCAGGCCCCCACTCATGTCCAACTCATGTCTCCCATCTCCCCCACCCACCAGCATCCAGGGGCACCCTCCACCAGGCCCCCACTCATGTCCCCCTGCACCCCCACCCCCCAGCATCCAGGGGCACCCTCCACCAGGCCCCCACTCATGTCCCCCTGCACCCCACCCCCCAGCAGTGCAGGGCACCCTCCACCAGGCCCCCACTCATGTCCCACTGTACCCCCACCCCCCAGCATCCAGGGGCACCCTCCACCAGGCACCCACTCATGTCTCCCATCACCCCCACCCCCCAGCAGTGCAGGGCACCCTCCACCAGGCCCCCACTCATGTCCAACTCATGTCTCCCATCACCCCCACCCCCCAGCAGTGCAGGGCACCCTCCACCAGGCCCCCACTCATGTCCCCCTGCACCCCCACCCACCAGCATCCAGGGGCACCCTCCACCAGGCCCCCACTCATGTCCAACTCATGTCTCCCATCACCCCCACCCACCAGCATCCAGGGGAACCCTCCACCAGGCCCCCACTCATGTCCCCCTGCACCCCCACCCCCCAGCATCCAGGGGCACCCTCCACCTGGCCCCCACTCATGTCTCCCATCACCCCCACCCCCCAGCAGTGCAGGGCACCCTCCACCAGGCCCCCACTCAGGTCCCCCTGCACCTCCACCCCGCAGCATCCAGGGGCACCCTCCACCAGGCCCCCACTCATGTCTCCCATCACCCCCACCCCCCAGCAGTGCAGGGCACCCTCCACCAGGCCCCCACTCATGTCCCCCTGCACCCCCACCACCCAGCATCCAGGGGCACCCTCCACCACGCCCCCACGCATGTCCAACTCATGTCTCCCATCACCCCCACCCCCCAGCAGTGCAGGGCACCCTCCACCAGGCCCCCACTCATGTCTACCATCACCCCCAGCAGTGCAGGGCACCCTCCACCAGGCCCCCAGGCATGTCCAACTCATGTCTCCCATCACCCCCACCCCCCAGCAGTGCAGGGCACCCTCCACCAGGCCCCCACTCATGTCCCCCTGCACCCCCACCCCCAGCATCCAGGGGCACCCTCCACCAGGCCCCCACTCATGTCTCCCATCACCCCACCCCCCAGCAGTGCAGGGCACCCTCCACCAGGCCCCCACTCATGTCCCCCTGCACCCCCAGCATCCAAGGGCACCCTACACCAGGCCCCCACTCATGTCCAACTCATGTCTCCCATCACCCCCACCCCCCAGCAGTGCAGGGCACCCTCCACCAGGCCCCCACCCATGTCCAACTCATGTCTCCCATCACCCCCACCCCCCAGCAGTGCAGGGCACCCTCCACCAGATCCCCACTCATGTCCCCCTGCACCCCCACCCACCAGCATCCAGAGGCACCCTCCAGCAGGACCCACTCATGTCTCCCATCACCCCCACCCCCCAGCAGTGCAGGGCATCCTCCACCAGGCCCCCACTCATGTCCAATTCATGTCTCCCATCACCCCCACCCCCCAGCAGTGCAGGGCACCCTCCACCAGGCCCCCACTCATGTCCAACTCATGTCTCCCATCACCCCCACCCCTCAGCAGTGCAGGGCACCCTCCACCAGGCCCCCACACATGTCCCCCTGCGCCCCCACCCACCAGCATCCAGGGGCATCCTCCACCAGGCCCCCACTCATGTCCAACTCATGTCTCCCATCACCCCCACCCACCAGCATCCAGGGGCACCGTCCACCAGGCCCCCACTCATGTCCCCCTGCATCCCCAGCATCCAGGGGCACCCTCCACCTGGCCCCCACTCATGTCTCCCATCACCCCCACCCCCCAGCAGTGCAGGGCACCCTCCACCAGGCCCCCACTCATGTCCCCGTGCACCCCCACCCCGCAGCATCCAGGGTCACACTTCACCAGGCCCCCACTCATGTCCAACTCATGTCTCCCATCACCCCCACCCACCAGCATCCAGGGGCACCCTCCACCTGGCCCCCACTCATGTCCCCCTGCACCCCCACCCCCCAGCAGTGCAGGGCACCCTCCACCAGGCCCCCACTCATGTCCCCCTGCACCTCCACCCCGCAGCATCCAGGGGCACCCTCCACCAGGCCCCCACTCATGTCTCCCATCACCCCCACCCCCCAGCAGTGCAGGGCACCCTCCACCAGGCCCCCACTCATGTCCAACTCATGTCTCCCATCACCCCCACCCCCTGGCAGTGCAGGGCACCCTCCACCAGGCCCCCACTCATGTCCCCCTGCACCCCCACCACCCAGCATCCAGGGGCACCCTCCACCACGCATGTCCAACTCATGTCTCCCATCACCCCCACCCCCCAGCAGTGCAGGGCACCCTCCACCAGGCCCCCACTCATGTCTACCATCACCCCCACCCCCAGCTGTGCAGGGCACCCTCCACCAGGCCCCCACGCATGTCCAACTCATGTCTCCCTTCACCCCCACCCCCCAGCAGTGCAGGGCACCCTCCACCAGGCCCCCACTCATGTCTAACTCATGTCTCCCATCACCCCCAGCCCCCAGCAGTGCAGGGCACCCTCCACAAGGCCCCCACTCATGTCCCCCTGCACCCCCACCCACCAGCATCCAGGGGCACCCTCCACCAGGCCCCCACTCATGTCCAACTCATGTCTCCCATCACCCCCACCCACCAGCATCCAGGGGCACCCTCCACCAGGCCCCCACTCATGTCCCCCTGCACCCCCACCCCCCAGCATCCAGGGGCACCCTCCACCAGGCCCCCACTCATGTCTCCCATCACCCCACCCCCCAGCAGTGCAGGGCACCCTCCACCAGGCCCCCACTCATGTCCCCCTGCACCCCCAGCATCCAAGGGCACCCTACACCAGGCCCCCACTCATGTCCAACTCATGTCTCCCATCACCCCCACCCCCCAGCAGTGCAGGGCACCCTCCACCAGGCCCCCACCCATGTCCAACTCATGTCTCCCATCACCCCCACCCCCCAGCAGTGCAGGGCACCCTCCACCAGATCCCCACTCATGTCCCCCTGCACCCCCACCCACCAGCATCCAGAGGCACCCTCCAGCAGGCCCCCACTCATGTCTCCCATCACCCCCACCCCCCAGCAGTGCAGGGCATCCTCCACCAGGCCCCCACTCATGTCCAACTCATGTCTCCCATCACCGCCACACCCCAGCAGTGCAGGGCACCCTCCACCAGGCCCCCACTCATGTCCAACTCATGTCTCCCATCACCCCCACCCCTCAGCAGTGCAGGGCACCCTCCACCAGGCCCCCACACATGTCCCCCTGCGCCCCCACCCACCAGCATCCATGGGCACCCTCCACCAGGCCCCCACTCATGTCCAACTCATGTCTCCCATCACCCCCACCCACCAGCATCCAGTGGGCACCGTCCACCAGGCCCCCACTCATGTCCCCCTGCACCCCCAGCATCCAGGGGCACCCTCCACCTGGCCCCCACTCATGTCTCCCATCACCCCCACCCCCCAGCAGTGCAGGGCACCCTCCACCAGGCCCCCACTAATGTCCCAGTGCACCCCCACCCCGCAGCATCCAGGGTCACACTCCACCAGGCCCCCACTCATGTCTCCCATCACCCCCACCCCCCAGCAGTGCAGGGCACCCTCCACCAGGCCCCCACTCATGTCCCCCTGCACCCCCACCCCCCAGCATCCAGGGGCACCCTCCACCTGGCCCCCACTCATGTCTCCCATCACCCCCACCCCCCAGCAGTGCAGGGCACCCTCCACCAGGCCCCCACTCAGGTCCCCCTGCACCTCCACCCCGCAGCATCCAGGGGCACCCTCCACCAGGCCCCCACTCATGTCTCCCATCACCCCCACCCCCCAGCAGTGCAGGGCACCCTCCACCAGGCCCCCACTCATGTCCAACTCATGTCTCCCATCACCCCCACCCACCAGCATCCAGGGGAACCCTCCACCAGGCCCCCACTCATGTCCCCCTGCACCCCCACCCCCCAGCATCCAGGGGCACCCTCCACCTGGCCCCCACTCATGTCTCCCATCACCCCCACCCCCCAGCAGTGCAGGGCACCCTCCACCAGGCCCCCACTCAGGTCCCCCTGCACCTCCACCCCGCAGCATCCAGGGGCACCCTCCACCAGGCCCCCACTCATGTCTCCCATCACCCCCACCCCCCAGCAGTGCAGGGCACCCTCCACCAGGCCCCCACTCATGTCCCCCTGCACCCCCACCACCCAGCATCCAGGGGCACCCTCCACCACGCCCCCACGCATGTCCAACTCATGTCTCCCATCACCCCCACCCCCCAGCAGTGCAGGGCACCCTCCACCAGGCCCCCACTCATGTCTACCATCACCCCCAGCAGTGCAGGGCACCCTCCACCAGGCCCCCAGGCATGTCCAACTCATGTCTCCCATCACCCCCACCCCCCAGCAGTGCAGGGCACCCTCCACCAGGCCCCCACTCATGTCCCCCTGCACCCCCACCCCCAGCATCCAGGGGCACCCTCCACCAGGCCCCCACTCATGTCTCCCATCACCCCACCCCCCAGCAGTGCAGGGCACCCTCCACCAGGCCCCCACTCATGTCCCCCTGCACCCCCAGCATCCAAGGGCACCCTACACCAGGCCCCCACTCATGTCCAACTCATGTCTCCCATCACCCCCACCCCCCAGCAGTGCAGGGCACCCTCCACCAGGCCCCCACCCATGTCCAACTCATGTCTCCCATCACCCCCACCCCCCAGCAGTGCAGGGCACCCTCCACCAGATCCCCACTCATGTCCCCCTGCACCCCCACCCACCAGCATCCAGAGGCACCCTCCAGCAGGACCCACTCATGTCTCCCATCACCCCCACCCCCCAGCAGTGCAGGGCATCCTCCACCAGGCCCCCACTCATGTCCAATTCATGTCTCCCATCACCCCCACCCCCCAGCAGTGCAGGGCACCCTCCACCAGGCCCCCACTCATGTCCAACTCATGTCTCCCATCACCCCCACCCCTCAGCAGTGCAGGGCACCCTCCACCAGGCCCCCACACATGTCCCCCTGCGCCCCCACCCACCAGCATCCAGGGGCATCCTCCACCAGGCCCCCACTCATGTCCAACTCATGTCTCCCATCACCCCCACCCACCAGCATCCAGGGGCACCGTCCACCAGGCCCCCACTCATGTCCCCCTGCATCCCCAGCATCCAGGGGCACCCTCCACCTGGCCCCCACTCATGTCTCCCATCACCCCCACCCCCCAGCAGTGCAGGGCACCCTCCACCAGGCCCCCACTCATGTCCCCGTGCACCCCCACCCCGCAGCATCCAGGGTCACACTTCACCAGGCCCCCACTCATGTCCAACTCATGTCTCCCATCACCCCCACCCACCAGCATCCAGGGGCACCCTCCACCTGGCCCCCACTCATGTCCCCCTGCACCCCCACCCCCCAGCAGTGCAGGGCACCCTCCACCAGGCCCCCACTCATGTCCCCCTGCACCTCCACCCCGCAGCATCCAGGGGCACCCTCCACCAGGCCCCCACTCATGTCTCCCATCACCCCCACCCCCCAGCAGTGCAGGGCACCCTCCACCAGGCCCCCACTCATGTCCAACTCATGTCTCCCATCACCCCCACCCCCTGGCAGTGCAGGGCACCCTCCACCAGGCCCCCACTCATGTCCCCCTGCACCCCCACCACCCAGCATCCAGGGGCACCCTCCACCACGCATGTCCAACTCATGTCTCCCATCACCCCCACCCCCCAGCAGTGCAGGGCACCCTCCACCAGGCCCCCACTCATGTCTACCATCACCCCCACCCCCAGCTGTGCAGGGCACCCTCCACCAGGCCCCCACGCATGTCCAACTCATGTCTCCCTTCACCCCCACCCCCCAGCAGTGCAGGGCACCCTCCACCAGGCCCCCACTCATGTCTAACTCATGTCTCCCATCACCCCCAGCCCCCAGCAGTGCAGGGCACCCTCCACAAGGCCCCCACTCATGTCCCCCTGCACCCCCACCCACCAGCATCCAGGGGCACCCTCCACCAGGCCCCCACTCATGTCCAACTCATGTCTCCCATCACCCCCACCCACCAGCATCCAGGGGCACCCTCCACCAGGCCCCCACTCATGTCCCCCTGCACCCCCACCCCCCAGCATCCAGGGGCACCCTCCACCAGGCCCCCACTCATGTCTCCCATCACCCCACCCCCCAGCAGTGCAGGGCACCCTCCACCAGGCCCCCACTCATGTCCCCCTGCACCCCCAGCATCCAAGGGCACCCTACACCAGGCCCCCACTCATGTCCAACTCATGTCTCCCATCACCCCCACCCCCCAGCAGTGCAGGGCACCCTCCACCAGGCCCCCACCCATGTCCAACTCATGTCTCCCATCACCCCCACCCCCCAGCAGTGCAGGGCACCCTCCACCAGATCCCCACTCATGTCCCCCTGCACCCCCACCCACCAGCATCCAGAGGCACCCTCCAGCAGGCCCCCACTCATGTCTCCCATCACCCCCACCCCCCAGCAGTGCAGGGCATCCTCCACCAGGCCCCCACTCATGTCCAACTCATGTCTCCCATCACCGCCACACCCCAGCAGTGCAGGGCACCCTCCACCAGGCCCCCACTCATGTCCAACTCATGTCTCCCATCACCCCCACCCCTCAGCAGTGCAGGGCACCCTCCACCAGGCCCCCACACATGTCCCCCTGCGCCCCCACCCACCAGCATCCATGGGCACCCTCCACCAGGCCCCCACTCATGTCCAACTCATGTCTCCCATCACCCCCACCCACCAGCATCCAGTGGGCACCGTCCACCAGGCCCCCACTCATGTCCCCCTGCACCCCCAGCATCCAGGGGCACCCTCCACCTGGCCCCCACTCATGTCTCCCATCACCCCCACCCCCCAGCAGTGCAGGGCACCCTCCACCAGGCCCCCACTAATGTCCCAGTGCACCCCCACCCCGCAGCATCCAGGGTCACACTCCACCAGGCCCCCACTCATGTCTCCCATCACCCCCACCCCCCAGCAGTGCAGGGCACCCTCCACCAGGCCCCCACTCATGTCCCCCTGCACCCCCACCCACCAGCATCCAGGGGCACCCTCCACCAGGCCCCGACTCATGTCCAACTCATGTCTCCCATCACCCCCACCCACAAGCATCCAGGGGCACCCTCCACCTGGCACCCACTCATGTCCCCCTGCACCCCCACCCCCCAGCAGTGCAGGGCACCCTCCACCAGGCCCCCACTCATGTCCCCCTGCACCTCCGCCCCGCAGCATCCAGGGGCACCCTCCACCAGGCCCCCACTCATGTCTCCCATCACCCCCACCCCCCAGCAGTGCAGGGCACCCTCCACCAGGCCCCCACTCATGTCCAACTCATGTCTCCCATCACCCCCACCACCTGGCAGTGCAGGGCACCCTCCACCAGGCCCCCAATCATGTCCCCCTGCACCCCCACCACCCAGCATCCAGGGGCACCCTCCACCACGCCCCCACGCATGTCCAACTCATGTCTCCCATCACCCCCACCCCCCAGCAGTGCAGGGCACCCTCCACCAGGCCCCCACTCATGTCTACCATCACCCCCACCCCCCAGCAGTGCAGGGCACCCTCCACCAGGCCCCCACGCATGTCCAACTCATGTCTCCCATCACCCCCACCCCCCAGCAGTGCAGGGCACCCTCCACCAGGCCCCCACTCATGTCTAACTCATGTCTCCCATCACCCCCACCCCCCAGCAGTGCAGGGCACCCTCCACCAGGCCCCCACTCATGTCCCCCTGCACCCTCACCCACCAGCATCCAGGGGCACCCTCCACCAGGCCCCCATCCATGTCCAACTCATGTCTCCCATCACCCCCACCCACCAGCATCCAGGGGCACCCTCAACCAGGCCCCCACTCATGTCCAACTCATGTCTCCCATCACCCCCACCCCCCAGCAGTGCAGGGCACCCTCCACCAGGCCCCCACTCATGTCTAACTCATGTCTCCCATCACCCCCACCCCCCAGCAGTGCAGGGCACCCTCCACCAGGCCCCCACTCATGTCCCCCTGCACCCTCACCCACCAGCATCCAGGGGCACCCTCCACCAGGCCCCCACTCATGTCCAACTCATGTCTCCCATCACCCCCACCGACCAGCATCCAGGGGCACCCTCCACCAGGCCCCCAATCATGTCCCCCTGCACCCCCACCACCCAGCATCCAGGGGCACCCTCCACCACGCCCCCACGCATGTCCAACTCATATCTCCCATCACCCCCACCCCCCAGCAGTGCAGGGCACCCTCCACCAGGCCCCCACTCATGTCTACCATCACCCCCACCCCCCAGCAGTGCAGGGCACCCTCCACCAGGCCCCCACGCATGTCCAACTCATGTCTCCCATCACCCCCACCCCCCAGCAGTGCAGGGCACCCTCCACCAGGCCCCCACTCATGTCTAACTCATGTCTCCCATCACCCCCACCCCCCAGCAGTGCAGGGCACCCTCCACCAGGCCCCCACTCATGTCCCCCTGCACCCTCACCCACCAGCATCCAGGGGCAGCCTCCACCAGGCCCCCACTCATGTCCAACTCATGTCTCCCATCACCCCCACCCACCAGCATCCAGGGGCACCCTCCACCAGGCCCCCACTCATGTCCCCCTGCACCCCCAGCATCCAGGGGCACCCTCCACCTGGCCCCCACTCATGTCTCCCATCACCCCACCCCCCAGCAGTGCAGGGCACTCTCCACCAGGCCCCCACTCATGTCCCCGTGCACCCCCACCCCGCAGCATCCAGGGTCACACTCCACCAGGCCCCCACTCATGTCTCCCATCACCCCCACCCCCCAGCAGTGCAGGGCACCCTCCACCAGGCCCCGACTCATGTCCCCCTGCACCCCCACCCACCAGCATCCAGGGGCACCCTCCACCAGGCCCCCACTCATGTCCAACTCATGTCTCAATCACCCCCACCCACCAGCATCCAGGGGCACCCTCCACCTGGCCCCCACTCATGTCCCCCTGCACCCCCACCCCCCAGCAGTGCAGGGCACCCTCCACCAGGCCCCCACTCATGTCCCCCTGCACCTCCACCCCGCAGCATCCAGGGGCACCCTCCACCAGGCCCCCACTCATGTCTCCCATCACCCCCACCCCCCAGCAGTGCAGGGCACCCTCCACCAGGCCCCCACTCATGTCCAACTCATGTCTCCCATCACCCCCACCCCCTGGCAGTGCAGGGCACCCTCCACCAGGCCCCCACTCATGTCCCCCTGCACCCCCACCACCCAGCATCCAGGGGCACCCTCCACCACGCATGTCCAACTCATGTCTCCCATCACCCCCACCCCCCAGCAGTGCAGGGCACCCTCCACCAGGCCCCAACTCATGTCTACCATCACCCCCACCCCCAGCAGTGCAGGGCACCCTCCACCAGGCCCCCACGCATGTCCAACTCATGTCTCCCATCACCCCCACCACCCAGCAGTGCAGGGCACCCTCCACCAGGCCCCCACTCATGTCCCCTGCACCCCCACCCACCAGCATCCAGGGGCACCCTCCACCAGGCCCCCACTCATGTCCAACTCATGTCTCCCATCACCCCCACCCACCAGCATCCAGGGGCACCCTCCACCAGGCCCCCACTCATGTCCCCCTGCACCCCCACCCCCCAGCATCCAGGGGCACCCTCCACCAGGCCCCCACTCATGTCCCCCTGCACCCCCACCCCCCAGCATCCAGGGGCACCCTCCACCTGGCCCCCACTCATGTCTCCCATCACCCCCACCCCCCAGCAGTGCAGGGCACCCTCCACCAGGCCCCCACTCAGGTCCCCCTGCACCTCCACCCCGCAGCATCCAGGGGCACCCTCCACCAGGCCCCCACTCATGTCTCCCATCACCCCCACCCCCCAGCAGTGCAGGGCACCCTCCACCAGGCCCCCACTCATGTCCCCCTGCACCCCCACCACCCAGCATCCAGGGGCACCCTCCACCACGCCCCCACGCATGTCCAACTCATGTCTCCCATCACCCCCACCCCCCAGCAGTGCAGGGCACCCTCCACCAGGCCCCCACTCATGTCTACCATCACCCCCAGCAGTGCAGGGCACCCTCCACCAGGCCCCCACGCATGTCCAACTCATGTCTCCCATCACCCCCACCCCCCAGCAGTGCAGGGCACCCTCCACCAGGCCCCCACTCATGTCCCCCTGCACCCCCACCCACCAGCATCCAGGGGCACCCTCCACCAGGCCCCCACTCATGTCCAACTCATGTCTCCCATCACCCCCACCCACCAGCATCCAGGGGCACCCTCCACCAGGCCCCCACTCATGTCCCCCTGCACCCCCACCCCCAGCATCCAGGGGCACCCTCCACCAGGCCCCCACTCATGTCTCCCATCACCCCACCCCCCAGCAGTGCAGGGCACCCTCCACCAGGCCCCCACTCATGTCCCCCTGCACCCCCAGCATCCAAGGGCACCCTACACCAGGCCCCCACTCATGTCCAACTCATGTCTCCCATCACCCCCACCCCCCAGCAGTGCAGGGCACCCTCCACCAGGCCCCCACCCATGTCCAACTCATGTCTCCCATCACCCCCACCCCCCAGCAGTGCAGGGCACCCTCCACCAGATCCCCACTCATGTCCCCCTGCACCCCCACCCACCAGCATCCAGAGGCACCCTCCAGCAGGACCCACTCATGTCTCCCATCACCCCCACCCCCCAGCAGTGCAGGGCATCCTCCACCAGGCCCCCACTCATGTCCAATTCATGTCTCCCATCACCCCCACCCCCCAGCAGTGCAGGGCACCCTCCACCAGGCCCCCACTCATGTCCAACTCATGTCTCCCATCACCCCCACCCCTCAGCAGTGCAGGGCACCCTCCACCAGGCCCCCACACATGTCCCCCTGCGCCCCCACCCACCAGCATCCAGGGGCATCCTCCACCAGGCCCCCACTCATGTCCAACTCATGTCTCCCATCACCCCCACCCACCAGCATCCAGGGGCACCGTCCACCAGGCCCCCACTCATGTCCCCCTGCATCCCCAGCATCCAGGGGCACCCTCCACCTGGCCCCCACTCATGTCTCCCATCACCCCCACCCCCCAGCAGTGCAGGGCACCCTCCACCAGGCCCCCACACATGTCCCCCTGCGCCCCCACCCACCAGCATCCATGGGCACCCTCCACCAGGCCCCCACTCATGTCCAACTCATGTCTCCCATCACCCCCACCCACCAGCATCCAGTGGGCACCGTCCACCAGGCCCCCACTCATGTCCCCCTGCACCCCCAGCATCCAGGGGCACCCTCCACCTGGCCCCCACTCATGTCTCCCATCACCCCCACCCCCCAGCAGTGCAGGGCACCCTCCACCAGGCCCCCACTAATGTCCCAGTGCACCCCCACCCCGCAGCATCCAGGGTCACACTCCACCAGGCCCCCACTCATGTCTCCCATCACCCCCACCCCCCAGCAGTGCAGGGCACCCTCCACCAGGCCCCCACTCATGTCCCCCTGCACCCCCACCCACCAGCATCCAGGGGCACCCTCCACCAGGCCCCGACTCATGTCCAACTCATGTCTCCCATCACCCCCACCCACCAGCATCCAGGGGCACCCTCCACCTGGCACCCACTCATGTCCCCCTGCACCCCCACCCCCCAGCAGTGCAGGGCACCCTCCACCAGGCCCCCACTCATGTCCCCCTGCACCTCCGCCCCGCAGCATCCAGGGGCACCCTCCACCAGGCCCCCACTCATGTCTCCCATCACCCCCACCCCCCAGCAGTGCAGGGCACCCTCCACCAGGCCCCCACTCATGTCCAACTCATGTCTCCCATCACCCCCACCACCTGGCAGTGCAGGGCACCCTCCACCAGGCCCCCAATCATGTCCCCCTGCACCCCCACCACCCAGCATCCAGGGGCACCCTCCACCACGCCCCCACGCATGTCCAACTCATGTCTCCCATCACCCCCACCCCCCAGCAGTGCAGGGCACCCTCCACCAGGCCCCCACTCATGTCTACCATCACCCCCACCCCCCAGCAGTGCAGGGCACCCTCCACCAGGCCCCCACGCATGTCCAACTCATGTCTCCCATCACCCCCACCCCCCAGCAGTGCAGGGCACCCTCCACCAGGCCCCCACTCATGTCTAACTCATGTCTCCCATCACCCCCACCCCCCAGCAGTGCAGGGCACCCTCCACCAGGCCCCCACTCATGTCCCCCTGCACCCTCACCCACCAGCATCCAGGGGCACCCTCCACCAGGCCCCCATCCATGTCCAACTCATGTCTCCCATCACCCCCACCCACCAGCATCCAGGGGCACCCTCAACCAGGCCCCCACTCATGTCCAACTCATGTCTCCCATCACCCCCACCCCCCAGCAGTGCAGGGCACCCTCCACCAGGCCCCCACTCATGTCTAACTCATGTCTCCCATCACCCCCACCCCCCAGCAGTGCAGGGCACCCTCCACCAGGCCCCCACTCATGTCCCCCTGCACCCTCACCCACCAGCATCCAGGGGCACCCTCCACCAGGCCCCCACTCATGTCCAACTCATGTCTCCCATCACCCCCACCGACCAGCATCCAGGGGCACCCTCCACCAGGCCCCCAATCATGTCCCCCTGCACCCCCACCACCCAGCATCCAGGGGCACCCTCCACCACGCCCCCACGCATGTCCAACTCATATCTCCCATCACCCCCACCCCCCAGCAGTGCAGGGCACCCTCCACCAGGCCCCCACTCATGTCTACCATCACCCCCACCCCCCAGCAGTGCAGGGCACCCTCCACCAGGCCCCCACGCATGTCCAACTCATGTCTCCCATCACCCCCACCCCCCAGCAGTGCAGGGCACCCTCCACCAGGCCCCCACTCATGTCTAACTCATGTCTCCCATCACCCCCACCCCCCAGCAGTGCAGGGCACCCTCCACCAGGCCCCCACTCATGTCCCCCTGCACCCTCACCCACCAGCATCCAGGGGCAGCCTCCACCAGGCCCCCACTCATGTCCAACTCATGTCTCCCATCACCCCCACCCACCAGCATCCAGGGGCACCCTCCACCAGGCCCCCACTCATGTCCCCCTGCACCCCCAGCATCCAGGGGCACCCTCCACCTGGCCCCCACTCATGTCTCCCATCACCCCACCCCCCAGCAGTGCAGGGCACTCTCCACCAGGCCCCCACTCATGTCCCCGTGCACCCCCACCCCGCAGCATCCAGGGTCACACTCCACCAGGCCCCCACTCATGTCTCCCATCACCCCCACCCCCCAGCAGTGCAGGGCACCCTCCACCAGGCCCCGACTCATGTCCCCCTGCACCCCCACCCACCAGCATCCAGGGGCACCCTCCACCAGGCCCCCACTCATGTCCAACTCATGTCTCAATCACCCCCACCCACCAGCATCCAGGGGCACCCTCCACCTGGCCCCCACTCATGTCCCCCTGCACCCCCACCCCCCAGCAGTGCAGGGCACCCTCCACCAGGCCCCCACTCATGTCCCCCTGCACCTCCACCCCGCAGCATCCAGGGGCACCCTCCACCAGGCCCCCACTCATGTCTCCCATCACCCCCACCCCCCAGCAGTGCAGGGCACCCTCCACCAGGCCCCCACTCATGTCCAACTCATGTCTCCCATCACCCCCACCCCCTGGCAGTGCAGGGCACCCTCCACCAGGCCCCCACTCATGTCCCCCTGCACCCCCACCACCCAGCATCCAGGGGCACCCTCCACCACGCATGTCCAACTCATGTCTCCCATCACCCCCACCCCCCAGCAGTGCAGGGCACCCTCCACCAGGCCCCAACTCATGTCTACCATCACCCCCACCCCCAGCAGTGCAGGGCACCCTCCACCAGGCCCCCACGCATGTCCAACTCATGTCTCCCATCACCCCCACCACCCAGCAGTGCAGGGCACCCTCCACCAGGCCCCCACTCATGTCCCCTGCACCCCCACCCACCAGCATCCAGGGGCACCCTCCACCAGGTCCCCACTCATGTCCAACTCATGTCTCCCATCACCCCCACCCACCAGCATCCAGGGGCACCCTCCACCAGGCCCCCACTCATGTCCCCCTGCACCCCCACCCCCCAGCATCCAGGGGCACCCTCCACCAGGCCCCCACTCATGTCTCCCATCACCCCACCCCCCAGCAGTGCAGGGCACCCTCCACCAGGCCCCCACTCATGTCCCCACTCATGTCCCCCTGCACCCCCAGCATCCAAGGGCACCCTACACCAGGCCCCCACTCATGTCCAACTCATGTCTCCCATCACCCCCACCCCCCAGCAGTGCAGGGCACCCTCCACCAGGCCCCCACCCATGTCCAACTCATGTCTCCCATCACCCCCACCCCCCAGCAGTGCAGGGCACCCTCCACCAGATCCCCACTCATGTCCCCCTGCACCCCCACCCACCAGCATCCAGCGGCACCCTCCAGCAGGCCCCCACTCATGTCTCCCATCACCCCCACCCCCCAGCAGTGCAGGGCATCCTCCACCAGGCCCCCACTCATGTCCAACTCATGTCTCCCATCACCCCCACCCCTCAGCAGTGCAGGGCACCCTCCACCAGGCCCCCACACATGTCCCCCTGCGCCCCCACCCACCAGCATCCATGGGCACCCTCCACCAGGCCCCCACTCATGTCCAACTCATGTCTCCCATCACCCCCACCCACCAGCATCCAGTGGGCACCGTCCACCAGGCCCCCACTCATGTCCTCCTGCACCCCCAGCATCCAGGGGCACCCTCCACCTGGCCCCCACTCATGTCTCCCATCACCCCCACCCCCCAGCAGTGCAGGGCACCCTCCACCAGGCCCCCACTCATGTCCCCGTGCACCCCCACCCCGCAGCATCCAGGGTCACACTCCACCAGGCCCCCACTCATGTCTCCCATCACCCCCACCCCCCAGCAGTGCAGGGCACCCTCCACCAGGCCCCCACTCATGTCCCCCTGCACCCCCACCCACCAGCATCCAGGGGCACCCTCCACCAGGCCCCCACTCATGTCCAACTCATGTCTCCCATCACCCCCACCCACCAGCATCCAGGGGCACCCTCCACCGGCCCCCACTCATGTCCCCCTGAACCCCCACCCCCCAGCAGTGCAGGGCACCCTCCACCAGGCCCCCACTCATGTCCCCCTGCACCTCCACCCCGCAGCATCCAGGGGCACCCTCCACCAGGCCCCCACTCATGTCTCCCTTCACCCCCACCCCCCAGCAGTGCAGGGCACCCTCCACCAGGCCCCCACTCATGTCCAACTCATGTCTCCCATCACCCCCACCCCCTGGCAGTGCAGGGCACCCTCCACCAGGCCCCCAATCATGTCCCCCTGTACCCCCACCACCCAGCATCCAGGGGCACCCTCCACCACGCCCCCACGCATGTCCAACTCATGTCTCCCATCACCCCCACCCCCCAGCAGTGCAGGGCACCCTCCACCAGGCCCCCACTCATGTCTACCATCACCCCACCCCCCAGCAGTGCAGGGCACCCTCCACCAGGCCCCCACGCATGTCCAACTCATGTCTCCCATCACCCCCACACCCCAGCAGTGCAGGGCACCCTCCACCAGGCCCCCACTAATGTCTAACTCATGTCTCCCATCACCCCCACCCCCCAGCAGTGCAGGGCACCCTCCACCAGGCCCCCACTCATGTCCCCCTGCACCCTCACCCACCAGCATCCAGGGGCACCCTCCACCAGGCCCCCACTCATGTCCAACTCATGTCACCCATCACCCCCACCCACCAGCATCCAGGGGCACCCTCCACCAGGCCCCCACTCATGTCCCCCTGCACCCCCACCCCCCAGCATCCAGGGGCACCCTCCACCAGGCCCCCACTCATGTCTCCCATCACCCCAACCCCCAGCAGTGCAGGGCACCCTCCACCAGGCCCCCACTCATGTCCCCCTGCACCCCCAGCATCCAAGGGCACCCTACACCAGGCCCCCACTCATGTCCAACTCATGTCTCCCATCACCCCCACCCGCCAGCAGTGCAGGGCACCCTCCACCAGGCCCCCACCCATGTCCAACTCATATCTCCCATCACCCCCACCCCCCAGCAGTGCAGGGCACCCTCCACCAGATCCCCACTCATGTCCCCCTGCACCCCCACCCACCAGCATCCAGAGGCACCCTCCAGCAGGCCCCCACTCATTTCTCCCATCACCCCCACCCCCCAGCAGTGCAGGGCATCCTCCACCAGGCCCCCACTCATGTCCAACTCATGTCTCCCATCACCCCCACCCCCCAGCAGTGCAGGGCACCCTCCACCAGGCCCCCACTCATGTCCAACTCATGTCTCCCATCACCCCCACCCCTCAGCAGTGCAGGGCACCCGCCACCAGGCCCCCACAAATGTCCCCCTGCGCCCCCACCCACCAGCATCCAGGGGCACCCTCCACCAGGCCCCCACTCATGTCCCCCTGCACCCCCAGCATCCAGGGGCACCCTCCACCTGGCCCCCCACTCATGTCTCCCATCACCCCCACCCCTCAGCAGTGCAGGGCACCCTCCACCAGGCCCCCACAAATGTCCCCCTGCGCCCCCAACCACCAGCATCCATGGGCACCCTCCACCAGGCCCCCACTCATGTCCAACTCATGTCTCCCATCACCCCCACCCACCAGCATCCAGGGGCACCGTCCACCAGGCCCCCACTCATGTCCCCCTGCACCCCCAGCATCCAGGGGCACCCTCCACCTGGCCCCCACTCATGTCTCCCATCACCCCCACCGCCCAGCAGTGCAGGGCACCCTCCACCAGGCCCCCACTCATGTCCCCGTGCACCCCCACCCCGCAGCATCCAGGGTCACACTCCACCAGGCCCCCACTCATGTCTCCCATCACCCCCACTCCCCAGCAGTGCAGGGCACCCTCCACCAGGCCCCCACTCATGTCCCCCTGCACCCCCACCCACCAGCATCCAGGGGCACCCTCCACCAGGCCCCCACTCATGTCCAACTCATGTCACCCATCACCCCCACCCACCAGCATCCAGGGGCACCCTCCACCAGGCCCCCACTCATGTCCCCCTGCACCCCCACCCCCCAGCATCCAGGGGCACCCTCCACCAGGCCCCCACTCATGTCTCCCATCACCCCACCCCCCAGCAGTGCAGGGCACCCTCCACCAGGCCCCCACTCATGTCCCCCTGCACCCCCAGCATCCAAGGGCACCCTACACCAGGCCCCCACTCATGTCCAACTCATGTCTCCCATCACCCCCACCCCCCAGCAGTGCAGGGCACCCTCCACCAGGCCCCCACCCATGTCCAACTCATGTCTCCCATCACCCCCACCCCCCAGCAGTGCAGGGCACCCTCCACCAGATCCCCACTCATGTCCCCCTGCACCCCCACCCAGCAGCATCCAGAGGCACCCTCCAGCAGGCCCCCACTCATGTCTCCCATCACCCCCACCCCCCAGCAGTGCAGGGCATCCTCCACCAGGCCCCCACTCATGTCCAACTCATGTCTCCCATCACCCCCACCCCTCAGCAGTGCAGGGCACCCTCCACCAGGCCCCCACACATGTCCCCCTGCGCCCCCACCCACCAGCATCCATGGGCACCCTCCACCAGGCCCCCACTCATGTCCAACTCATGTCTCCCATCACCCCCACCCACCAGCATCCAGTGGGCACCGTCCACCAGGCCCCCACTCATGTCCCCCTGCACCCCCAGCATCCAGGGGCACCCTCCACCTGGCCCCCACTCATGTCTCCCATCACCCCCACCGCCCAGCAGTGCAGGGCACCCTCCACCAGGCCCCCACTCATGTCCCCGTGCACCCCCACCCCGCAGCATCCAGGGTCACACTCCACCAGGCCCCCACTCATGTCCCCCTGCACCCCCACCCCCCAGCAGTGCAGGGCACCCTCCACCAGGCCCCCACTCATGTCCCCCTGCACCTCCACCCCGCAGCATCCAGGGGCACCCTCCACCAGGCCCCCACTCATGTCTCCCATCACCCCCACCCCCCAGCAGTGCAGGGCACCCTCCACCAGGCCCCCACTCATGTCCAACTCATGTCTCCCATCACCCCCACCCCCTGGCAGTGCAGGGCACCCTCCACCAGGCCCCCACTCATGTCCCCCTGCACCCCCACCACCCAGCATCCAGGGGCACCCTCCACCACGCCCCCATGCATGTCCAACTCATGTCTCCCATCACCCCCACCCCCCAGCAGTGCAGGGCACCCTCCACCAGGCCCCCACGCATGTCCAACTCATGTCTCCCATCACCCCCACCCCCCAGCAGTGCAGGGGACCCTCCACCAGGCCCCCACTCATGTCTAACTCATGTCTCCCATCACCCCCACCCCCCCAGCAGTGCAGGGCACTCTCCACCAGGCCCCTACTCATGTCCCCCTGCACCCCCACCCACCAGCATCCAGGGGCACCCTCCACCAGGCCCCCACTCATGTCCAACTCATGTCTCCCATCACCCCCACCCACCAGCATCCAGGGGCACCCTCCACCAGGCCCCCACTCATGTCCCCCTGCACCACCACCCCCCAGCATCCAGGGGCACCCTCCACCAGGCCCCCACTCATGTCTCCCATCACCCCACCCCCCAGCAGTGCAGGGCACCCTCCACCAGGCCCCCACTCATGTCCCCCTGCACCCCCAGCATCCAAGGGCACCGTCCACCAGGCCCCCACTCATGTCTACCATCACCCCCACCCCCCAGCAGTGCAGGGCACCCTACACCAGGCCCCCACTCATGTCCAACTCATGTCTCCCATCACCCCCACCCCCCAGCAGTGCAGGGCACCCTCCACCAGGCCCCCACCCATGTCCAACTCATGTCTCCCATCACCCCCACCCCCCAGCAGTGCAGGGCACCCTCCACCAGATCCCCACTCATGTCCCCCTGCACCCCCACCCACCAGCATCCAGAGGCACCCTCCAGCAGGCCCCCACTCATGTCTCCCATCACCCCCACCCCCCAGCAGTGCAGGGCATCCTCCACCAGGCCCCCACTCATGTCCAACTCATGTCTCCCATCACCCCCACCCCCCAGCAGTGCAGGGCACCCTCCACCAGGCCCCCACTCATGTCCAACTCATGTCTCCCATCACCCCCACCCCTCAGCAGTGCAGGGCACCCTCCACCAGGCCCCCACACATGTCCCCCTGCACCCCCACCCACCAGCATCCAGGGGCACCCTCCACCAGGCCCCCACTCATGTCCAACTCATGTCTCCCATCACCCCCACCCACCAACATCCAGGGGCACCGTCCACCAGGCCCCCACTCATGTCCCCCTGCACCCCCACCCCCCAGCATCCAGGGGCACCCTCCACCTGGCCCCCACTCATGTCTCCCATCACCCCCACCCCCCAGCAGTGCAGGGCACCCTCCACCAGGCCCCCACTCATGTCCCCGTGCACCCCCACCCCGCAGCATCCAGGGTCACACTCCACCAGGCCCCCACTCATGTCTCCCATCACCCCCACCCCCCAGCAGTGCAGGGCACCCTCCACCAGGCCCCCACTCATGTCCAACTCATGTCTCCCATCACCCCCACCCCCCAGCAGTTCAGGGCACCCTCCACCAGGCCCCCACTCATGTCCCCGTGCACCCCCACCCCTCAGCATCCAGGGTCACACTCCACCAGGCCCCCACTCATGTCTCCCATCACCCCCACCCCCCAGCAGTGCAGGGCACCCTCCACCAGGCCCCCACTCATGTCCAACTCATGTCTCCCATCACCCCCACCCCCCAGCAGTGCAGGGCACCCTCCACCAGGCCCCCACTCATGTCTCCCATCACCCCCACCCCCCAGCAGTGCAGGGCACCCTCCACCAGGCCCCCACTCATGTCCAACTCATGTCTCCCATCACCCCCACCCCCCAGCATCCAGGGGCACCCTCCACCAGGCCGCCACTCATGTCTCCCATCACCCCCACCCCCCAGCATCCAGGGGCACCCTCCACCAGGCCCCCACTCATGTCTCCCATCACCCCCACCCCCCAGCATCCAGGGGCACCCTCCACCAGGCCCCCACTCATGTCCAACTCATGTCTCCCATCACCCCCACCCCCAGCAGCGCAGGGCACCCTCCACCAGGCCCCCACTCATGTCTCCCTGCACCCCCACCAGTCAGGGGCACCCTCCACCAGCCCCCCACTCATGTCCCCCTGCACCCCCACCCACCAGCATCCAGGGGCACCCTCCACCAGGCCCCCACTCATGTCCCCCTGCACCCCCACCCACCAGCATCCAGGGGCACGCTCCACCAGGCCCCCACTCATGTCCCCCTACACCCCCACCCCCCAGAAGTGCAGGGCACCCTCCACCAGGCCCCCACTCATGTCCCCCTGCACCCCCACCCACCAGCATCCAGGGGCACCCTCCACCAAGCCCCCACTCATGTCCCCCAGCACCCCCACCCCCCAGCAGTGCAGGGCACCCTCCACCAGGCCCCCACTCCTGTCTCCCAGGACCCCCACCCCCCAGCCGTGCGATTTGCCTGGGTACGTGTATTCCCGGGGTGCGCGGGTAGTCTCGCATGCGATACCATCAGGGTACGTGTATTATGGGTCCGCATGAACTTCCACACGCGATACCCGCAGGCTACGTGTATTACGGGGTTCGCGGGAAGTTCCACACGCGATTGCCCTGGGTACGTGTATTTCGGGGTGCATGTGAAGTTTCACACGCGATTTTGCAGGATACGTGTATTTCGGTGTGCGCGTGAAGTTCCACACGCGACTGGGCCTGTGAGAGTGGGGTACGTGTATTCCAGGGGTGGGCGGGAATATTTACTCGCGACTGGGCCTGGGAGAGCGTGTTACGTGTATTCCTGGGGTGGGCGGGAAGATTCACACGGTCGCCTACAACGCGCCAAAAAATAAATGGTCCAATCCTGAAACACGTACGCCAGCATGAAGCAGGTGTACGTCGACCCGCGCAGCATAAAAGTGCGCGCAAGCAACAAAGAAGCTCAGACGCCAGGATGAATATACCGTTCCTAGCAGCAGTGGCCGTGGGTTACCAAAGGAGGAGGAGGAGGATAGTGAGGGCCCGAATTTTCACTCCCAGAACCAGCCTTTTTGGGATGCCTGATGACCAGGTGTATGGGAGGTACAGGTTTCCACCACACATAATACTGGACCTGGTCAGTGAGTGGGAGGATGACCTCACATCACCCACCCTGTGCTCCCAAGCACTCAGCCCCCTGGAGAAGGTCCTTAATGTACTGCACTTCTTAGCCACTGGGTCATTTCAGCGGACAAGTGCCATAGTGGGTGGTGTGTCACAGGCCACGCAGTCACGCTGCCTACACCAGGTCTTGAACATCATCACTGCACGCCCATCAGTCCGCAGGCACATATACCTGCCCAGGACACCTGCAGAAAGGCAGGCTGCCGCCCTGGATTTCTACGGTGTGGCACAATTCCCCAAAGTGCTAGGTGCCATTGACTGCACCCATGTGGCACTACGTCCCCACAGGGCATCTGAGCACATCTATAGGAACCGCAAGCACTGGCATTCCATCAACGTGCAGGTAGTATGTAATGCCAAGGGAATCATCACCTCAGTATATGCCAACTATCCAGGGTCCACCCACGACAGTTTCATTTACCGAATGTCTACCCTAAGCCGGGACCTAGAAGCTGGGCGGCATGGCGATACATGGCTGCTTGGTGAGTATGAATGCCACTGCACATGCAGCATGTCAGATGCAGAGTTATGTCACTACCCCACTAATGATACCCATCACCTCCTCACCAGGGGACAGTGCCTACCCTCTGAGCACCCACATGATGACGCCAATTCGGAACCCCATCATGCCTCCCGAGGTAAGATACAACACAGCCCATATTGCAACCCGGGGCATAGTGGAGCGCACATTCGGAGTGCTCAAATCACGCTTTTGCTCCCTTGACCGTTCTGGCAGGCAGCTGTTATATGCGCCCCCAGTAGTGTGCAGGATCATAGTGGCAGCATGTGTCCTGCACAATGTTGCAACACGCCGGGGCCTGGCTGTGGACATGGTGGTGCCCCCACATCCCCAACCACATGCACGCCCGCTGCGCATTGGAGGGGAAAGGGCACGGGATGAGGCAGCCCGTACGCAGCTGGTGGCTAATTACTTCACATAGAAATCACACCCCTGTGGAGTGCACACAGCCCTGGCACATACCATCTGATAAGCAATGATGACTCGACCTGACAATTATGACGAACAAAGGGACAGTCAGCTGTCAGAACCATAGTAGCCTGAGATTGTTCATGTGGAAGTGTCAGAATGTGTGCATCCCTACCTACACAAACACCACCAATGCAGTGTCATCAAAAGACACACTTCCATGCTGCAGAAATGAATACCCACTTGCAAAATACTACATGAGAACAGTGCCATGTCACCCAAACTCTCCCCGGCACGGCCACACAACACACCATGGCATGTCATGCAATGTGAGAGCAAACAAATTAATCCCCACAACATGCCCCAAGTGTCACCAACTACAGTGTCCCTAATGGAAACTGGCCACACATAAAATGCTCACAGTAATGCAGGACCTACAACACACATTACCAAATACTTACCAAGAATACCAATCAACTACACAACCTCCAACCTACCTTAAACATGACATTACAGACTTAAAAAATTGGTAGCCTCACTACCTGATAATGCCAGCACTTCGAACACTTCCAAGTATACAGTGTTAGCGCCACGCAAGAGTGTAGGTGCACTGCTTACAACATGGACTCCAGTTCCAAGGTAGACCGCCTTGTGAAGACATGAGAAATGGACCTGCAAATTAGGAGGATGAGATGGATGCAGAGGCACATATCAATACACCATGCAGTGTACAATACAACAACAATATGCACTATGAATGTATACACAGTATTGACTACAGACTGCCCACACATCAAATGGGAGTCCAACGTCACCATGTACGTCAATGTCACTTGGGCACACCCTTTGCAAGCCCATGGAAACGGGAAGCAGGAGGGGTGTGTGTCACACAAACCCAAGAATCTGAACCAAATTCATGACAAAAGGGTCTGGTTGGCTCTAGGATTGGAACCTGCCCATGCTAAGCACCATTTATAGGTTGGAAGGTTTGTTCTGGTGTCGCAAGATCACAGGAGTGGTTAGGGGTTTAGCCAGGACCCCAATTTGGTGCGTATGAGAGGTGGGTTTACTCCTGGTTATCTTGTCTGATTCGGTATCAATAATCCTTCTAACACGGTAGTTAGTGCGATACAGGTTCGCTTTTATTGATGGTTTATGAAAGATTCCACTTGATACAATGATTAGTGTGTAGAACACTGTTATGGCATTTTATGCCTTGGTGCGGTCAGCCGACACGTGTTTCAACCCAAACGGTCGCCAGTGCCGCCCGCCTGTCCCTGTCGGACGCCAACATGTCCTCCGTGTGTGACTGGCAGATGGAGTCTGTTGCCTGCTGTAGTCGCTCCATCAGCCTTTCGGGGGGGACAATGGAAGTGGCCACCCTATCCATGGCCTGAGCCATCATCTCTGATGATGCTGCCTGTTGGGTTGCCATACCGTATATGGATTGCTCCCATTCGGTATTGCCAGGTGGCGTACGGCCACCACCTCCGCGGGCACCACACCTGTCTGGGGCAAGGCGAACTGCGCCTTGCTGTGCTGGCACTGCCTGAGGCTGCAGGACTGCATTCCCCCTCTGATCTGCTGGCCCAGAAACAGGATCAGATGTTGCGGAGTGTGACCCTGCATCCGTAACCACCAAAGGCGTACCTGCCAACACTGACATCCCCATTGAGGGTTCTAACCCTGGTGCAGGTGGGTCGGACAGAACAGAATCCCTCCCAGGAACACTCACCTGCGACGGCACATAGGTCTCATCATCCGAATCGACACCTGAATACAGCTTGGGGGAGGTGCAGCCAGAGACACCCCTTGATAGCACGACCTGCAGCAGTTGTGGGTTCTCACCCACCACCACACCACGTCCCTCACTGGTGGTCGGTCGGGCCTGAGACCCATCCTGGGTCTGCACCATCTCCACAACCCCAGCAGTATCAAGTGCGTCATCCCCTGCAAAGACATAAAAGAAAACCAATGGAAACAGGCACTAGCACTATGGCACACAATTAGGGCTGAGAAGCTACAGAAACACTACTTGATTGACACAAGTCCCACATGACTAAAACCCTCCCATGCATGCACCGTCACTGCGTGTGAAGGGGAGGCAGATGGCACACATTGATGACACCAATATGGAAGATGAACACATTTGCTGCATGCTGCCTAGCAGTGGCATCACACATTGGCCAGTGATTGGCAGGTCAAATACACATGCCATCACACAGATGGCATGTACCCTAGCCATAAAGTGAAGAGGGAGAGGAGGGCACCAATTGTACATTCAGTCTAGTTTGCTCATGAAATTGATTTTTTCATTGGAATGGTTCAAATGTTTAACCTGGAGCTGCCAGTCCAAAATGGTCCTATAGCACAGGGACATGTCTAAACAAATCATATCCAGTAAACAAAGCCAGTCCACTGTACCATAGCCATGTCAGACATGTAACAATAGGACTGAGAAATGCCTAGTAAAAGTGGTGGTATGCAAACAATCTGCCTGAATAAACAGAGGAAAATAGGCAACAATGTTGTGGCAAGATGACACTTCAAGGGAAACTGGCGTGGTGTTGGGCTAGATGTCTAATGTTGGCAGAAGGGATACTGCTATACACAAATGCTGGTGCGCAGAATGTATTGGATGAGGCACATGGGTGACCCACCACTCAGGCACACACACCCTCACCTGGCACCCAAACAGAAGCCTTCACACACACACCATGCACATGGATGGCACACACATGCATGTGCACTCACCGGACAATGCCTCGTAATCTGCCAGTTCTCCCACGCCTTGGATCTGTTCCTCCGTGACGTAGGCCCCAGCAACATGCTCATGTGGAGTGAGTTCTATGTCCTCTGCTGGAGACCCACCTCCAGTCACTAGAGTAGCGGCATGACTTGAGGCCAGCTTATTCTTTGCCCTGCGCTTCAGGTCATTCCAGCGCTTGTAGCATTCATTAGCTGTGCGCCTCACGATTCCAAGGGCACTTATGATGTCCGCGATGGTCTGCCAGTGTGCCAGACGTTGTTCAGGTGCGGTCTTGGATCCTGCAACAATCACCATTTCGTGGTCATGTGCGGACACATACTCTACAAGTGCATTCAGTTCGGCCTCATTGAAGCTGGGCTTCCTTGACGGGCCGGACTGTGTAGCCGTGTCTGGGGCATCACCCTCTACTGGACGAGCACTCTTCCTCTTCCGCTTGGAAGGTGGTCGGGATCCTGAGTGTCCTACGCCGCTCTGGACACTAGGGGCAGGAGCCCCGGTGGACTCTGTACTAGGAGTGTGGGATTGCACACTCAGCATGGGAGTTGGTGCAGGCATTAGCTCAAGTGTGATGGTGTCAGGGGGAATGTCAGCAGGATGGACTTGGACCGACACTGTCCTGGCTGGGTGTGTGAGAGGTGGGGTGGATGGAGCCGCAGCTGCCCCTGCAGCCTCCCCAGCCTGCCTACGCGGGGCAGCAGATGACCTAGCTGCCCTTGCTCCACGTGGCCTGATGACACCAACGTGCACCGGCGCATGTGGCCTAGACCTGCTGACCTGGAAGTCAGCCATGGAGTCACCCTGTGCCAGGTCTGGTTCCACAGTGGGCTGGTCCAACAAGGGCTGAGCATGGATGGTGTCAGCCACATTACCCTCAACCAGGGGGGGGGGGGCATGGGTGTCCCTGACTGCTCCTCCACACATGGGGGGCTAGGGGCACCCTGCAAGTCACGGCCACGTCCCCTACCGGATCCACCACGGCCACCACTTGGGGCTCGGCCACCTGTGCCACCCTTACAGCTTGTTCGCCTCCCAGCCATGGCACTGATGTTATTGTGCGTATGGGAGTCGCTGTGAACTATTGTCCTGGGCAATTGGGGGTCAAAGGGGTTGGGTACCAGATGGTAATCGTACCCTAGTGCTCTAGCAAGGCTGTATGTCACCCCTGGGGAAAGATGACGGGTCACGCAACGCACAGGCACCCCAAAAAAGGGAAGTAAGGTGCACGCAACCCCTCCTAGACCACGTGTGTGGAAAAATAAACCTGCACTACGATGTGGCACCCAGAAACACAAGAATGAACGTATGCGTGTCACACTCAGCCTAGAATGACCTCTGAAGGGGTATGCGACACACGAGGCAAGTACAGATGTTAAATACGTGCGCGACTCACCGTCTGCCAGGAACAAAAGCGTGAAAAATATGCGCGTGTGCGCGTTGGCAACACCCCCGCCAAAAGAAGAATTGTACGCTGTCTGAGGAGACAGGACAACAGTAGAAGGGAACGCTGTTTGAGGAAATAGGCCCAGGAAAAAGAGGAAAAGAGAAAAAGCTGTCAGAGGTAACAGGGAGTACGAACTTGGAACGCCGTGAAGTAAATCGCGTGTGAACCGACAAGAAGTACAGATTTCAACCACTCGCTCTCCATGAAAAGCACGTACAAGGAAATGGCGTTCTACACGTACCTTTTATACACACGTCACAGACGCGCATACGCGATGAGGCCATTTCCACCAATTACATGCTTTGACACTCGGACGTGTATCTTTTTTTTTTACACGCCATTCTCTACGCCCATGCGCGTGATGTCATAGATGCGCATAGGGCCTTTGGGCCAATGAAATTGCGTATGCGCGCAGACGTGCTTACGCGCTAAGCTCCTTTCCTCGAATTACACGCAGACGTGCAGGATTTTCACGTGCCAAATCACTCCGTATCAAGCTGGCCACGCGTAAGCACACGGAAGACCACGCTCCTGCCCAGAAAGCCGATTTACTGCCCCCCAGAGCCCCGAGCACGCTCCCACCTGCCATCTGCTGCTGCCTGACTGCCTGCTGCCCACTTGCCCTGCCATTTGCTGCCTGCACATCAGCCAGGGGTGCTGTTGCTGTGACCACCCCTGCTGGAACCGAAGACTCCCGACTGGGATTCCATCGCTCCACAGCCCAGCCCCAGGACCCAGTTGCCCACCCACTCCTGCCTCTGGGGTTGTCATGTCAGGCACTGCAACATCTGGCACCACTGACAACCCCCGGCCAGAGAGGCTGAGGGGCACCAGCTTCACTGCCACCGAAGTTGGTGTCCTGGTGGAGCAAGTCCTGGGGCAGTATGATGCCCTCTTCGGAAGTGTGCGTGCCGACAAGGAAGGACGGACTCGGATCTGGACAGACATCGTGACTGCCATCAACGCGGAGGGGGTGGCAGTCTGCGACTTCCAACATGTCAAGAAGCGCTGGGAGGACTTCAGGTCCAGGACCCTCAACAAGGCCCGGCGCCTCTTGAAGGCAGCGGATGCTAAGGGGCGCCGTGGCCACTTGTCGGAAGATTAGATGAGGGTCCTGGAACGCATATCCCCAGCGCTCCAAGTCCAGGTCCTTGAGAGGCAGACCCGTCTGGAGTCGAGCAGTAAGTGTACATGCATCATGATTGTAAGCTGTGCGTGTGCTGATGTGCCAGTAGTGTGCAGGTTGCACATCTGTTTGTATGGGGCCGAGTATGGGTGGGGGTGTACAGGGCCGTGAGGCTAACACATGCGAGGGCTGTCATGTGTGAGACATGGATGGTGCTTGTGGGAATAGGCTTGCATGCCAAATGCAGTTGTGTGGGCACACATGTTTGGATGAATGTGTATATAAGTAGGCATGTTCGTGATGTCACGCATGTATGTTGTTTTCAGCTGCATGTATCAGCACTGTGTACATGTGCATGTGTGTGTATTTGACAAGGGTGCAACAGTGATGCAAAATGGATGCATGTGACAGCGGGATGTGGTAGCCTGATTGGCAGATGTGACATGGATGCCCATCTGAACACTGCGACAGTTGGCTGAGGTGTACACATGCATGCAAGTGTGGTGGTGTGCGTGCATGTGTAGTGCACTCCCTGTGTTGCATGTGATGTCTGGCTCACCTTTGCCTGCTCATGCTGTTGTATGTGTATGGATGGTGCTGGCAGTTGCGATATGGCTGTGGTATGGCTCATGTGTGCAAGTTGAAATGACATGTGTGTTGCCGATTGTGATGCCATGTCTGAGGTTTGCCAATGCCACTCATGTGCAACTGTCATGTGTGTATGTGTCCATTGTACAGTGCCCTGATGCCTGTGTTTTATTTCTCCCTGTCTGCAGCGTCAACTGATGAAGAGGGCGGAGAAGGTGCTGTGGAGCACAGCGGCGGGGATCGCACCGCCAGCCGGAGACACAAGGCCCGGCTCCCCTCCCAGGTTGTGATCTCGTCGGGGAGTGAGGAGTCCGGTGCCGAGTCCCAGGCCGCAGCTGCCGGGGGGAGGTCCAAGAGGCGGAGGTCGGAGTTGGACTCCTCGGCAGCAGAAGGGCAGCTGGGACCCCACAGACCCCAACGGGGGAAGATGGCACGGAGTCATCCAGGTTGGTGGGGGGTTTGTTGAAGGAGGAGGCCGTGCAAGCAACAGAGACGGGGTCTGGAGGTGGGGATTCCACTAGTACTAGTGGTGCAGTGCAGAACCAGGGACAGGAGGCAGCACAGGTCGCCGCGGAGGTGCAATCCTGTCCCTGATCCTGTCACTGCATCATCTTGCACCAGCAGGGATGCCTACGTCCAGACCCGTTTTCAGGCAGGGGATGAGCTCACGACAACTGGCCTTCCTCTGCCTGCGGACGTGGCTATCCAGGTCCGGGTTGAGCCTGTCCTGACTGGTGTGGCATTGCGTCAACGGGCCATGCGAGGTGACCTGCAGTCTTTTCATGAGGAGACTGCACGCAATCTCGAATGGCTCGTTGACCGCGTCGGCCTACTGGGACAGGTCACCCAGGCCGGATTCCTCCGTTTGATGGGGCTTGCTCAGACCCCCTCCTCAACTGAACCCCCTATGCGCCAGTCGTCCTCCGTGCCATCTTCCCTCCCATTAGTCACCTGGGTGCCCTGTGGAGCTGCCTCTGACGGTGCGGCCAGGCTGGTGTAGGAGGCATCCCTGCCACAGTCGGGAGTCGGACGTCCAGCAGGGGTGGCCACATCAACGACTGCACCCCAGCCAGCGGAGGATGTGCAGGCAGCAGGAGGCAGTGCACAGACAGAGGCACAGCAGCAACGTGGTGGGAGCCATGATGGCTCGGGGCCTTCGACATCGGAGGGGCAGGCATCGGCCGAAGGGCAGGATGACACAGGACGGGAAGTGTCTTCCGTGTGGCAGCGGTTGGGCCACGCCATAGATGCGTAGCGGCAGCGGTCGGAAGAGGCACGGCTCACGATGGTCAGGGCGGATAACTCCATGCGGAGGGCCCTGAGGCGGGTCGAGTGCCTCGAGGCAATCCGCAGGGAGTTGGGGATGAACATGTCGATGGCCCTGCGGACCCTCGGGGCCATGGAGGAGGACCGCCTCCGGGACATTGAGCAGGAGTTCGATGATGCCCTGGCCCGGAACATCCCGAAGTGAGCTGTCGGACTAGCCCGCTGCCCTTGTAAATAGTTCTGTAGTTAGTGTTAGGTTACCTTTGGTTTTGCATTTTTTTTGGACCTTTTGGACAATGGGCCACATTTTTGTATATAGTTTTTTTTTTCAGGTAGTGTTATTAGATAGGTTTCATTTCTTCTGTTGGGATCATGGACCCTGGATTGTTTATCTGTATATAGTTGACTGTTGGATTTTCATTTTTTTTTATGATTTACCCATGGAGCAATGGTTTTCGATTTTAATTTTCCATTGGATTTACTTTTGTGGACTGTGACTTTGGACACCTTTCCTTTGGATTATGATTTGTGGTTTTGCATTATTTCACGGACATGCTGGTTTATTTTTTTTTAAATTTCCATTATTGTTTGTTTATTTTTGATTCAATTTCTGTTGCTTTTAATACATATTTTTTCTTCAAACTTCAATGTGTAGTATCATCTCATTGATTTCATGCATATCATGATATGGGTTTTGACATTCACTGACACCCATTGGGTGTATGTGAGGGACATGTGTTCATTTCCAAACTTGCAATTGGGGTTCTATCATGTTATTGCCATTTCTAAGTGGGTGGATGCAATACTCGGGTGGGTGTTTGGCATTTGGAGGCTCACCATAAGGGCCAGGGATCTAGATTGTGATGACATGTTGGCTGGGGGACATGAGTGGGGGCCTGGTGGAGGGTGCCCCTGGATGCTGGGGGGAGGGGGTGCAAGGGGACATGTGTGGGGGCCTGGTGGAGGGTGCCCTGCACTGCTGGGGGGTGGGGGTGATGAGAGACATGAGTGGGGGCCTGGTGGAGGGTGCCCCTGACTGCTGGGGGATGGGGGCGATGGGAGACATGAGTGGGGGCCTGGTGGAGGGTGCCCCTGACTGCTGGGGGGTGGGGGTGATGGGAGACTTGAGTGGGGGCCTGGTGGAGGGTGCCCTGCACTGCTGGGGGGTGGGGGTGATGGGAGACATGAGTGGGGGCCTGGTGGAGGGTGCCCCTGGATGCTGGGAGGTGGGGGTGCAGGGGGACATGAGTTGGACATGAGTGGGGGCCTGGTGGAGGGTGCCCTGCACTGCTGGGGGGTGGGGGTGCTGGGATACATGAGTGGGGGCCTGGTGGAGGGTGCCCTGCACTGCTGGGGGGTGGGGGTGATGGGAGACATGAGTGGGGGCCTGGTGGAGGGTGTCCCTGACTGCTGGGGGGTGGGGGTGATGGGAGACATGAGTGGGGGTCTGGTGGAGGGTGCCCCTGACTGCTGGTGGGTGGGGGTGCAGGGGGACATGAGTTGGACATGAGTGGGGGCCTGGTGGAGGGTGCCCCGCACTGCTGGGGGGTGGGGGTGCTGGGAGACATGAGTGGGGGCCTGGTGGAGGGTTGCCCTGCACTGCTGGGGGGTGGGGGTGATGGGAGACATGAGTGGGGGCCTGGTGGAGGGTGCCCCTGACTGCTGGGGGGTGGGGGTGCAGGGGGACATGAGTTAGACATGAGTGGGGGCCTGGTGGAGGGTGCCCTGCACTGCTGGGGGGGGGTGATGGGAGACATGAGTGGGGGCCTGGTGGAGGGTGCCCCTGACTGCTGGGGGGTGGGGGTGCAGGGGGACATGAGTTGGACATGAGTGGGGGCCGGTGGAGGGTGCCCTGCACTGCTGGGGGGTGGGGGTGCTGGGAGACATGAGTGGGGGCCTGGTGGAGGGGGCCCTGCACTGCTGGGGGGTGGGGGTGATGTGAGACATGAGTGGGGGCCTGGTGGAGGGTGCCCTGCACTGCTGGGGGGTGGGGGTGATGGGAGACATGAGTGGGGGCCTGGTGGAGGGTGCCCCTGACTGCTGGGGGGTGGGGGTGATGGGAGACATGAGTGGGGGCGTGGTGGAGGGTGCCATGCACTGCTGGGGGGTGGGGGTGATGGGAGACATGAGTGGGGGCCTGGTGGAGGGTGCCCCTGGATGCTGGGGGGTGGAGGTGCAGGGGGACATGTGTGGGGGCCTGGTGGAGGGTGCCCTGCACTGCTGGGGGTGCTGTGAGACATGAGTTGGACATGAGTGGGGGCCTGGTGGAGGGTGCCCCTGGATGCTGGGGGGTGGGGGTGCAGGGGGACATGAGTTGGACATGAGTGGGGGCCTGGTGGAGGGTGCCCTGCACTGCTGGGGGGTGGGGGTGATGGGAGACATGAGTGGGGGCCTGGTGGAGGGTGCCCCTGACTGCTGGGGGGTGGGGGTGATGGGAGACATGAGTGGGGGCCTGGTGGAGGGTGCCCTGCACTGCTGGGGGGTGGGGGTGATGGGAGACATGAGTGGGGGCCTGGTGGAGGGTGCCCCTGGATGCTGGGGGGTGGGGGTGATGGGAGACATGAGTTGGACATGAGTGGGGGCCTGGTGGAGGGTGCCCCTGACTGCTGGGGGTGGGGGTGATGGGAGACATGGGTGGGGGCCTGGTGGAGGGTGCCCCTGACTGCTGGGGGGTGGGGGTGCAGGGGGACATGAGTTCTACATGAGTGGGGGCCTGGTGGAGGGTGCCCTGCACTGCTGGGGGTGGGGGTGCTGGAGGACATGAGTGGGGGCCTGGTGGAGGGTGCCCCTGGTTGCTGGGGGGTGGGGGTGATGGGAGACATGAGTGGGGGCCTGGTGGAGGGTGCCCCTGGATGCTGGGGGATGGGGGTGCAGGGGGACATGTGTGGGGGCCTGGTGGAGGGTGCCCTGCACTGCTTGGGGGTGGGGGTGCTGGGAGACATGAGTTGGACATGAGTGGGGGCCTGGTGGAGGGTGCCCTGCACTGCTGGGGGGTGGGGGTGCTGGGAGACATGTGTGGGGGCCTGGTGGAGGGTGCCCTGCACTGCTGGGGGGTGGGGGTGCTGGGAGACATGAGTAGGGGCCTGGTGGAGGGTGCCCCTGGATGCTGGGGGTGCTGGGAGACATGTGTGGGGGCCTGGTGGCGGGTGCCCTGCACTGCTGGGGGGTGGGGGTGGTGGGAGACATGAGTTGGACATGAGTGGGGGCGTGGTGGAGGGTGCCCCTGGATGCTGGGGGGTGGGGGTGCTGGGAGACATGTGTGGGGGCCTGGTGGAGGGTGCCCTGCACTGCTGGGGGGTGGGGGTGCTGGGAGACATGAGTGGGGGCCTGGTGGAGGGTGCCCCTGGATGCTGGGGGGTGGGGGTGCTGGGAGACATGTGTGGGGGCCTTGTGGAGGGTGCCCTGCACTGCTGGGGGTGGGGGTGCTGGGAGACATGAGTTGGACATGAGTGGGGGCCTGGTGAGGGTGCCCCTGGATGCTGGGGGCTGGGGATGCAGGGGGACATGCGTTGGTGGGCAGTAGTTCAAGGTGACATGTGGGTTGGCTGGGGGGCATGGGCATGGTGGATGGCTGCCTGCGGGACATGTGCAGGGTAGGCCCCTGTGGTGTGGGCCACCTGCAGGGGCCGTGGAAGGTGTAGAGGGTACACCTGGGAGGACCCACACGTGCAATTCACGTGTGGTGCTCCCCGCGCACCCCTGGAATACACGTACCATGATGGAATCGTGTGTGATACTTCCTGCGCACCCCTGAAATACACGTACCGTGCTGCTTTTGCATGTGATACTTCCCACGCACCCATGGAATACACGTACCCTGCTGCTTCTGCGTGTGATACTTCCCGCGCACCCCTGGAATACACGTACCCTTCTGTTTTTGCGTGTGATACTTCCCGCGCACCCCTGGAATACACGTGCCCTGATGGAATCGCGTGTGTTACTTCCCACGCACCCCTGATGTACACGTACCCAGGACAATCGCTTGTGAAACTTCCCGAGAACCACTGAAATACACGTTCCCCGCTTGGCGTTTGCTGTTTGGCAGCCCTGTGAACTGGTCCAGGGTTAGCGCAGCCCTTTGCGATGATTTGGGAATTTTGAAGGCTTTTCCTTGCGCAAGGGCGTTCTTGGGTGCGTAACTGGCGCTGCTGCAGGGTCGCTGCGCCACTCTGCGCCACGGCTGGTTACGGAGGCTAAAATCCATGAATTCGCTGTGCGATGAAAAGGATTTTTTCGCATGCGGCTGGCGCAGTGTATTGCACGGGGACACTGTGCGCCAGCCGCGTGCGCCACTTTTGTGCGAATTTCTATGAATTACCCTGTATATTGGTCGATGAGAACATGTCCAGATTTGACTAATCTTGGATGGTGGGAAAAATGCCTAGGTTTCAAAATACACACAACCAGATTTGCAAATCCTGAATAGTGGCAAAAAGGCCTAGGTTTCAGAATATAGCATTCATTGAAAACACACCTAGTTTTGAATATCCTCGATAGTGGCAAAAAGGCCTAGGATTCAAAATATAGTATTAATTGAAAATGCACCTAAATTTGAATATCCTGGATAGTGGGAAAAAGGCCTAGGATTCAAAATATAGAATTCATTGAAAACACACCTAGATTTCAATATGCTGGATAGTGGGAAAAAGGCCTAGGTTTCGAAATATAGCATTCATTGAAAACACATCTAGATTTCAATGTGCTGGATAGTGGGAAAAAGGCCTAGGTTTCAAAATATACACACCTACATTTGAAAATCCTGGAAAGTGGGAAAAAGGCCTAGGATTCAAAGTATAGCATTCATTGAAAACACACCTAGATTTCAATATGCTGGATAGTGGGCAAAAGGACTCGGATTCGAAATATAGCAGTGACTGAAATGAAATCACACCTAGATTTGCATAACCTGGATAGTGGGGAAAGAGGCCTGGGATTCAAAATATAGCAGTCAGTAACAGAACACACACCTGAATTTGCCTTTCTGATTGATTCAGCGGTGTGCTGTTTAGTGGAAAAGTTCGGTTTGTGGTGAGAGATAATTAAAGATTGTAGACAGGTGTGAGTGGTGGGATAGTTTTAATGATGAACAGGGATGGCTGTCCCCTCTGTTTGTACCTTGCCGACCTTGTCAGTTGCTGCTGGTTGACGCTGCCTCTTCTCCTGCTGACACCTGCACACACCATCTGGAGCTGCTTCTGCAGGAGCTATTGTTTGCCTCAGAGTCCTTTGCCACAGGGGCTGCAACGGGCAGGGGCCTGCCCTAGCGCAATGGGTGTTATAGGAGCTCTGGGCCACTCGGAACTGGGGGTGGTATTATGCCTCAGCAACCACAGAGACAGGTCAGGAGGGAGAAGGGAAGCACAGGGGGGGAAGCGGCCTGTACAGATACTGGAATTAAGCCACACAACACTAAAATGGGGGCACTAGGTGTTCAGGACACCCCTTACTTACGCCTTAAAGCTAAGGTGGCGAGAAGGATGAAAAAACTCACCTGCGTTGCCCAGATGCAAGTGTGCACCTCGAAGATGCTGCCGGGCTAGACCACTGAAGCAATACTATTCCAGATTGGGAGGCCAATCAGGGATGGTGGGCGGGCTGGGAGGATGAAAGGTAACCAACCAACTTGTGGATTGCAGAGCACAGGGTTTTAGAGCTCTGCAACGTCGGCCCTGGAGAGCGCGGTATACGCCAATCAGGTTTCTGTCCTGGTTTTGGTACCGAATCTGCACTTCTGGACTTAAAAAAACAATTTGCCGAAATTAGAGATGCTGGTAAATTGGAACTCCTTCTTCTACTAGACCTCTCTGCTGCATTTGACCTTGTCGACCACCCAACCCTCTGCCACAGCCTGTGTGGCAAACTTCTCCCTTGAGGCAACTCATTGGATTGCTTCTTTCCTTCCACTCAAGTCTTTGCGGGCGACTCTGCAGCCCACCCTACCCCAGTCATATGTGGCATCCCACAAGACTCCTGCATCTCCCCTTCTCTCTACAACATCGACACAAAACCCCTCTTTGATCACTTGGATGCCCTTGGCATATCATACACCAATTATGCTGACGACACACAGATCCTCTGCCCCCTAACGGGTGACTACCTTTGGGATAATTCCACGCTAAACAACACCTGAGAGATTATCCAAGCTTGGATGGCTTCCCATCTGCTCTGCCCAAATGATAGAAAAACAGAACTCTTACTTGTCGGCCTCCAAACCCTACTCAACAAACTTGATTCAACATACTGCTCCTTTGTCATAGATAGAATTACAATACTGGTCTTGTCGGCAGTAAAAACATTGGGTGTCTACCTTGACGCCACCCTTGACATCACAAGACAAGTAAGAGCCATTACTTTCTCCGCCACCCACACCATGAAGTTCATAAACGCCAGAAGACCTCTCCTATCCACCAACAACCGTCTCATTATTGCTCGAGCTATCATCGGAGCCAAGTTGGACTACTGCAACACCCTTTTAGCAGGCACCACAAAAAGAAACATCAGCAAACTGCAAGCCATCCAGAACACCACCCTCCGTGCTGCTCTCAATCTTTCCAAATGCGACCACATCACGGCAGTCAGAAGAGACACCAACTGGCTCCCAGTTCGTGAACGTATTAAATTCACAATTCTTTCCATCACTCACTGCTGCATTGCCAAGGTAGCCGCCTGCATACCTGTCACAAAGACTTAAAAGCATTTCGACTAGGCCTACCCGCTGCCCATAATGCCATTGCCTCTCCGTCCCGAGATTCAAACATAGCAGAGCAGGAGGTTTGAGTCTCACAGTCACAGCCTCCATGCTCTGGAACTCCTTACTGCTTATCTTCCAGGTGAACCATCCTACTGAGCCTTCAGAAAATTTTTGAAAACTCTGTTCTTTGTCTAACCTGAACAGTCCTCCTCTTCATCTCCTTCCCGCCTCCTTTCAACCTGGATTATGTCCTGTAACCAATGCCTAAGGTACCCATGGGTTTTGTGCGCTTTAAAAACGTAAAAATGAATAGATGAGTAAAATAGCACGCGAAAGAGCGCAAGACCAGTGTATAATATGCAGGGTACGACCTGATATATAACTGTTAAGCTGATCAGTTAACTAAAAAAATAAGTATATCAATTAGTGAAAATAATACATGGATGGTCAACAATTCAGCAAGTTAACAAGTTATATACAACGAGCTAACAAGTAAACTAGGATGTAACTAACACCTGTGTGAATAGGAGCAATTAAAATTTAAGGCATATTCAGCAAAGCTCAGAATTTGGAAAGAATGTTCATGAAGGAGGAACAGTATTTAGGCAAAACATCAATAATTATTTTAGAGCATATTTCTATGAGAGTTGGGACATGTCGGACCCACAGCAATAGCATTTCTTTCCAGGGCTCTCGAGAGCTATCCAGGCAACGTATTGAAAAAAACAGCAAATGATATTCTCAATTCTCTTCAACAGATCACATTGACTTTTGGTTTGATGATGCTTGCCATTTAATATCTCTTATTGACTCATAGAAGGTTAATAAAATATTCTCGAAGGTCTTCCTAGCAGAAGATAAACGAGACTCCAATGGCGCCGCTGCATTCTGTGCTGTCCTTCTGCATATTATTGCAATTGTTCCCCTCCCCTCACATAGTACCTTATTTACATCCTGCCTTCACGCAAGCACCAGGGAACCTTGGCACGTCGTGTTTGTTCATCCATTAATTGTGTACACATGACAGAGTCAGCAGGACATTTCTGCCCACATCCTGTTTTTAGAATGTAAAAAAACAGCTGGTGAAGAGCAGGATATTAACACGCATTTGGGCTTTTATTGTCAAGGTTTGAATGTAATGGAGTGCTGTAAGCCAATCACTTTTGCAAACAGCCCTGTGAAGGGAAGCTCCATACTTGTTTAGAGCTTGACTCATCTAACTGCTAAGGCTAAGGTTGGAGTCGGTGGGCACAAGTGATCGACTGATCGAGGAAACATTTAAATGTCATTGGCAGGAGGTGGACGTTGTACGATATGGCTCACATTAGTAATTTTGTTTTGTATACATTTGGTGTGTGCAGCAGTGGTTGGTTACATAAGTCATAAAGGGATGAGAGCACGTGCTCAGTAATCACTTAACATTGTATTTTTGAACATTTACGACATCCCCACACCGTGTTTCATTTAATTAGTATTCGTCGTTTAAATCGCATTTAATGTCAAACTTAACGTGCACCAGACAGTGGATCGGATCCATGTTGCATGGCATGTCTTGTTCCCAATGCGAGCGCGTTCTCTTGAGCTATCCTCCCCGCCTAAAAACCTCGACTTTTTTCTATTCATGCACGAGAATATGATCACGGCTAATCCTATGTGCAGTAATTACCACACCAAGTAGCTACGCTCGGTGACAGCGAAGAAATGCAAGATACCCACATGAGCCAATGACTCCGTGATCCAACAGCAGATCCAGCGACCAAAAGGGTCCCACGTTTCTCCTAGTGTTTATGTATCTGGGGTAATTGCAAAAGTACCTTTGTTAAGGCAGCGGGTGCAGTGAGTCGTGATCCGGGTAAACAACAGAGGATAGTGGCTATGAGTGGGCAAGCCCCTGATCTTTACCCACTGGCTTCCACAAGAGGAAGATGGTTAGTGATGGCCCAGGTGGCCCAAAAAACATCCGGAGAACCAACGCAAAAAGTCTGTCTACGGACGCGGAAACAGTGGGGGAAGCCGTTGCCTGGTTTGGTAAAGATAAGCAGAGCGGTGGTTCCAGCTTGCGTTGCCCTACTTTGCTGTCTACAGCCCAGCGTCTGTTCTAGTCATTTAGTCTTAAGGGCAGACAGCTTGGAAGGGCCATTACACTACACTGAATGCAGGCTCATAAAGATCAACTGTCTACAGGAGGAATTTCAAAGGATTAAGTAGACATCCACAAGTTAAATAAAAGGCTAACGCACCGTGCAGCGCTGCAAGTCCTTGGCATGCACATATTGACACCCAGGAAGAAAATTCAGTTATCTTGAGTCGGCACACCGTGCAGCGCTGCAAGTCCTTGGCATGCACATATTGACACCCAGGAAGAAAATTCAGTTATCTTGAGTCGGCATCCCGGACCATAGACTCCAGCAGAGCCCAGCAAACTTTGGGGTCGCACTCGCATGGGGAGACCAGAGGTTCTCGCCTGACCATTACAACGGGATGTACTTTCCAACCTGAATGTAACAAAGTTGCTGCTGAGACACTGGAAGGTATGAGCGGGGCGACGGATTAACCTCTGCCAGAGCAACCAGAAGTACTTAAACTGCACTTGTTAACACCCTGAAGACTTGCTATCAAATCTTGATTCCAAATGTCAGTCCGTTCTCATCCTTCTTTGCCTTTTCTCTGTCTTTGATACCTTCAATCATGCACCCTTATAAATCAGATCTGTGATATCTTTGGCATCACGGACCTGGCACTGGACTGGTTGACCACCTTTCTCTCTAACTGAACATCCCAGGCTCAACTGGGACCATTTCTCATCCCCATCACACTCTCCACCTGCGGTGTCCCTCAGGGCACTATCCTCTCACCATAGCTCTTAGACATCTACCTTGCCCCTCTAGCCCATTTCAGTCTTCTTTCCTCATTTCCAGTGTTATGCGGATGACAAGCAGCTCCCTGTCAAGCTTCCCTCCACTGCCTCCTCTTCTTCTTCACTGTCCGACTGCTATTCAAGCATGTGTGCTGGGGGTGGGTGGGGTACACAATCGCACTCACAGGGGGAAAGGCGGTGGGTGGACGGCTCAATCACACTCCCGGGGAAAGGAGGTGGGTCGGTGGGGGACACAATCACACACGGGGGACAAGTGGGTGGGTGGGGGGCACTATCACATTCACAGGGGCAAGGGGTAGGTGTGTGGCACAATCACACTCACTGGGGGCAAGGGGGTGGGTGGGGACACAATCGTACTCACAGGGGCCAAGGGGGCGGGTGGGGGACATAATCACACTCATGGGGGGCAAGAGGGTGGGCGGGGGGCTCAATCACACTCACGGCAGGCAAGGGGGTAGGTGAGGGACACAATCACACCCACGGGGGCAAGAGGGTCGGTAGGGGGCACTTGATTCTTTACTTTGTCAGCAGTTTCAATAAGGTTCATACACTCCCTTCTTCAGCCAGTTTTCTCTGTGCGTCACGTTCGTTTCTTGTGATGTCATCAGCTCCTTTTCTTGCTCTTTTGATATTTCTTCAGGGACTTCCTCCATGAGATTGTCATCGCTTCGGGAATACATCTGATAGGGTGTTCTTAGTGGATACCTTTTCTCTAAGATTCTTCATGAATGGTCCCAACCGCTGGTGTCAAGCATGGCACAATTTCAGGCTTCTAGTATACCGGTGGGCGGGGGTGGGACTTCCTGCAGAGGCATTTTCCTGCTCCTCTACATCGCCTGCTGGAATCCATGAATGGTGAATAACTCCACTTTACTATCACTCATCATAAGGCAATTTTACAGCTGATATGAGAGACAGTAACTGTAAACGAGTATTGCAGTTTACTGTGGAAATATTGCCATACTCGTAATAACTACCCTATCTCCTGCCATCCCATCCTTTAGTTTTACATCAGTGTTCAATGCTTTCTGCACAGTTGTCTTTTTCGAAAGCTACATTAGTACTATGTTCAATAAAGAGGAATTGAAATGCATCAAATCACATAATAAATCAACATGAAAATAAATAAAAGTATGATTCCCTCTGAACCTCTGAATGTGCAAAAGAGCACAACTGAGAATGTGCATCTGCAAAATGATTACAAGGCAATCCAGACAATCGTACTCACAGGGGCCAAGATGGTGAATTACAAATCTGTCAGTCATCTCTACACTACAATTCAAAGAAGAAAACAAGTGTGTCTGAATTAAAGTTAGCTGCCTACACTGTTTTACTATAACTAACTAAACACATCTTGGTAGGAAGCTCATTGTGCATATTGCTTCTGAGGTCTATACGACAATTGTCATAGCATCTATTTAGTGACATGCAGAGAAGATAACATCTAGGGGCCTGTTTATAATATGCAAAAATTCAGCCACTATACTCCTGTGAAAGACTTACTTACCACAAACTGCCACCTACTAGATCCAATCCCCTTTGTTCATGGGGAAACGCAGATGCTCATCTACAGGGTTATACTGGCAGGTGCATATCTGAGCCAGAAACCTTTGGGATGTACTTATGATGATATTTCCCAATTCCATTGTGTGGAAGCACTATAACTTGCGGCATAATAACAGTCTACAAGAAAATAAACCTCTGAGTAAAGAGCATTAAGAAGGCCAGCAATGTTGCCAAACTAATGACTGCTAACAAGTCCTTCATTTACACCAATTTCTAAAAAACACGCAGAACACAAGCCTTGGTGTTTGTCAATGATAGATACAAGATTGTCTGCTGGGCTTGTGTATTTTCTTTTAGCTGATGCCATGTCCCACTCTTACACAATAGTGAAGTTTAATTTTCCCACTATAAACACTGATCTACTATTAGCAGATGTACAAGGTGAAGCAGGCCTGGAGGCCATGGCTCGTGGATTATCTTAATGCTTGATGTTGGGACAGCCCAATATATACATCATACCTTTTACTCACCTTTTTTTACTGTTATCACCCAAGAACCATACACCTCCATGATTGTCAATGGGCTCTCACACATCAAAAACAATATATTTCACTTGCCTAGGAATCTCAAGTTGACAGATAGGAGATCTACAGAGAGGTACTGCATTTGGACAAAGCTTTGAGTATTACTAAGTGGCCGATGACATGTCTGACACCTCCGCCTAGAAATGGTTTTTCAGGCAAGAGCAGTTTGCATCCTCAGATTTACTTTCCTACCTCTACTTACTCTATCTGGTGGTTTTGAAGCGGAGATACATGTTTCCCCTCACCATGCCCATAACTTGTTAGTTTCTTTTCATGGGTGTCCCTGTAAAGTATGTTTCCCTATAAGCCCAAAACTACAGGTACCACAATGCAAAGAAAACACTAGTTCTGGACTGGAAAGCTCACATGTGACACTGGACAGCTTCAGTTGTCTGCAGTATGTGTAAAACAAGGTACAGGACACAATTAGACCGATGATGTATGCAACGGTTTGATTGATAAGGTTCTACACGCAACACTAGCTTTGGAGCACGTATAGATCTAATGACGATATACAACTATATTGCATTTTGGTTGTGAGTGATGCATCAACTGTTGTGCTGTTATCTGCATTATGATACTCAGAGTTTTGCTTTTCAATTATGAATGAAGTGCTGCAAGTGACAGAATAACAAAAAACTAGGTTGGGCTGAATGTCCTATTCCCATCATATGATGCTGGGGCAATTTGGGATGATCGTATAGCCTGCTGTGGGTTGGTTATAGTATCTATTATTGTTGCTTGTTTTTTCATTATTTGGAACAAACAGGAACACTGTTTTGCATTACGTGGATATAAAGTGCAGCCTTGCAAACATTCATATTTTTGCTTGTCAAAAAAGTAGGCAGATTTGAACACTATACAAACCTATTCAATTGACATCTTCTTTCATAAATTTACAATTCATCTAGTAGGGCTGCTGTGGGACTTAGTCGTAAAATACATATGGGCCAGGACATTTAACAGCACTTTTCCTAAAGTATTGGTAACACTGCCCTCTGTGACAGACACTTTCCTGGCGAAACAGGTTCACATTTGGGCTGGTTTGCATACCCACAATACCTTCCTGATGTCGCTTAGAACTGAAGGTGAACTTCCAGTGATGGCTACTAGATGTCATTGTGCAATGTGTGTTTTGGCTCAATTGACTATTACACTTTCGAATTTCGCCAATGAAAGAGAGGGAAACCCATTTATCATTAACTGCCATCTTCTGTGGAGCTCTTATCTGACAATAGAGCTCATAGGAACGAAGCCAGACAGAAAGCCTATTCATGATAACTCTGATTCGACAATTGAGTAAACATTGGGGCGGTGCAAACGCCCCCCATACTTCCGGAAGTTACATTCCTGATAGTTGCATTCAGAAAGAAGAAAAATCCAGGGGAGGCCAGTTCATTTATCAGAAAGGGTAGTGGAGAGTAGGTGTGATCAGAGGTGGCCTATACAAAAGTTCAAGTAGCCAAATCAGGTAATTAAAAAATAATTACCAGTATTTACATTACACATACCGTAGGTGGACCTTAGGCAGTGAAAAGGCTAAGCTGGCCCTGCCATGATTCAGAACTGCAGGCAGCTGGACGGGCGCTTAGAGTTACATTACACTGCATAACATCAGATTTACGTAATGCTTAAACAGGTTTGTAACTTGTTATGATATGGATATTAAGGGGACTCGGTATAGGTGACACTTGAAACAAATAAAAGAAAAACATAACAGAAGTCTAAGCCTACGATATTGCACTGCACATTGTCCAAAACGTTGTTAAAATGAATACCTGAAGTAAATAACCGCTTAGCTGGGTTGTAGAAATTGCAGTAGGAGGAGTACACCACTTGAATAATTGGTACCTTAAAGAGAGACAGAAAATGAGCATTACAAACTCAAAGTTCTAACACACACAACGTTAATTTGAGATGACGGGGTACAGTACATTCAGTAGCAAAGGGGTGCACAGACTCGTATTTGAATTTGTATTTTTGGAAGAACAGGGATGTTAATTTCGATCACAAATGACTTACAATAACACATTTATAGTTGGCAGAGGCATTCCCAAGAAGGATGCCTGTACAAGAGCACACAAATGAGAACAAGTGGTGAGCCAGTTTATGAGGGTGTGAACAAGTGTGACATAGACCAACAACAACAACAACAAACTGGTGACTTACAAAGGTAGCATTAACCAGTTGGGTATTCGGGGGCTGGGCATTGAACAGGCAGGGGTGACACAAGTCCTGCAAACTAAAGAGTATTGTACACATATACACAATTAAAATATTAGAGAGCATTGGTGGAGTGGTGGGGTCAAGTAGGGAGAGTGGGGAGGGCTCCCTCACTGACCAGTATGTGCAGTTTAAGCTGAGCTTTGAAGAATCTTCTGGTTTGAATCATGTTCCTTTTCACAAAATAGTACACCCCTCTCCAAACAAAAACATGAAGCAGATCAAATGAACTCTGGCATCTGATAAAGAAAAAGTGGTAAAGGACAGATGATTCAGATTATCAGGGATTATGGTGCAGATCTTTGCCCTGAGGATGGACTCGGTCGGAAATACATTGGCACATTCGATAAGACTTGAAGATGCTTCCTCGCTATGTATTTCCATTAAACCACGGAATCATCATTGTGATGAATGTGTTGCTATTTTTTAGATTTTTATATTCTCTGGACAAATTCAGAATATTATGAAATATTGGGTGTGCATACTATCTTGAAAAAGGGTCCTTGAGACTCAATGGTGAGCATGCAGTACCTAGGGAGGCTCTCTAGGCAGCTCATTTTTCATAGGCTTTTGCCCTAGTGCCAGGGACATTTTCTGTGTACTGCTCTATATGTTATTTACAATTAACCAAAGCATTTAGGACATTTGTTGTTATGCAAAGGTGGCACCCACCTTAATGTTTATCAACAAGGAATGCTGCACACAAATAAAAAGACACAGAAAGATGTTGTATTGGATTCCCAGCAACAAGAAGTGGGAGTGTTGCGTATGTTATGTTATGTTACTTGGCATTTGTATAGCGCCTTATGTATCACTGGTATGATCTCAAAGCGCTGGTAGGTTGAACGCCCTCGGGAACCGCAGTTCAAGTCAGTCGAGAGAGAGAGAGTCGTAAAGTGCGTGGGCGCACCGGGTATGTGTGAGGCTGGTGTGGTTGTTGCATGATAGCTGCTTCTTAGTGGTAGCTGTGGTGCTGAGGGGATCTGTTGAATGTGTTCAGTCTGGAGGGTGGATACCCAGACTGAGTTCTGGCTGCGTTAGGCCTGAGGAGACGCGTAAGCTAGCTGGTATGTGTGCAGCTAGCTGTGTTTTATTAGGATGATTCAACTTTAACACAGTGATGCTATTAGGGCATGCTCAATGATGTAGGGAACACCTTCTTAATTCGTCTGACAGTGACGCTATTAGGCACACTCAATGATGTTGGAAGTACTTTCGAGATTTAACTCTACACAGTCACGCTACTAGGGCACATTCGATATTGGGAATACCTTCTAGATTCAACTTTAACACAGTGACGCTATTGGGGCACACTCAATGATGTTGGGGATACCTTCTAGATTTTACTCTAACACAGTGACGCTATTAGGGCACACTCGATGTTGGGGATACCGTCAAGATTAAGTCTAACACAGTGATGCTATTAGGGCACACTTTCTAAGTTAAACTTTAACACAGTGACGCTATTAGGGCACACTCGATGTTGGGGATACCTTCAAGATTTAAGTCTAACACAGTGATGCTATTAGGGCACACTTTCTAAGTTCAACTTTAACACAGTGATGCTAATAGGGTGCGGATAATCGTTGGACCTTAATATGTGACTGTATGATGGAACACAGTAGGACTTTTTTGGGTAAGAGTGGTAGGGCTTACAGGCGTGAATTAATTGGTTCAGTCCCCACCCTAGCCACACTTGCGTTTTTGTTGGTACTGGTTGACGTCAGGCTACTGGCTTCTTGCTTCTCCTGCGGATACCTGCAGATACGATCTGGAGTCGTTTCGATGGAGCCGCCCTTTACCTCAGGGTCCTTAGCCGATGGGGCTGCCGGGAAGAGGGCTGCCCTGGAAAGGTCTGTAATGGCCTGGTAACACGGCCGACGGGCCAATCGGGACACAGTGGGCAGATCAGGAGGAGGGAGGGAGACCAGGAAGAGGACGTGGGGAGGGAAAGGGACAACAAGGGGTGCATCAGGGGCTGGGGGCCATTTTTTTTACACGAAAAAGGGAAAGAAGTTTTAGTTACTACCTGTACCTGTATTTCTCCAGCATTGGTATCTTTCATAGATTCAGATGCTTGACTATTCCCCGTCGTCAGACTGGGAATCCTCGGTGATAAAAATAATTATGAAACATTTTTTAATATACACACATTGCTACATAGCCATGCATGTGCACAGCCCATTATGGCCTATGAGCCATTCTATTGTGCAGTTCCTCCACCTCATTTTTGTCCTTTATAGCCCCAACCAATGAGGTGGCAGGGCTTAAGCTCCGCCACCGACAGCCATCTTCAGATTTTGAACCATAGAGACTACAGTATGATGGATGTGGAGCATAGGAGCAGCCTCGCAGGGGAGGCGGGCAGGCGCATGTGAATCTATGAAAGATAGCAATGCTGGAGAAACACAGTTACAGGTAAGTAAGTAAAACTTCTCCAGCATTGGATCTTTCATAGATTCAGATGCTTGAATAGAATACTAAGCAGTTAAAACATGCCACCATCATATACATATATGCATAAATACAGAAAAACATATTTCTGATCAAACCTTTACCATGCAGCAACACAATGGTTACATACTCCGGGAGAGGTGGGAAAAAAGGAGGCTGGTCCTACCTTATGCAAAGAGATGGCGGAGCACTGCCTGTCCAACTGTAGTTTCTTTGTTGGTATCCTCAGCCAGGCAGTAGTGTTTCACTAACGTGTGCATAGTGCTCCATGTGGCGGCTCTGCATATGTGCTTCAAGGCCACCCGTGACTGGAATGCGGTTGACGCCGCCGTCCCTCTGGTGGAGTGCGCTGATGGTGGTCTAGTTAGAGTGTCGCCTTTTATCTGATGGCAATGGGTGATGCAGGACAAAACCCAGCGTGCCAGACTTTGTTTAGAGATACGCTGTCCCTTGGTACAGCCAGAGAAAGCTTGTTGGTTCTCTGCAAGTAAAACTTCAAAACTCTCGCAACGTCCAGACAGTGTAATGCTCTTTCTGCTTCAGAAGTGTGATTCTGGAAAAAGGTTGGCAAAACAATGCACTCAGTTCGTGTCATTTCCGTCAGCACCTTGGGAAGGAACTTAGGATGCGGTCTTAAAATGACTGTCCCTCTGGAACAAAGTAAACAGAGGTTCAGATGACAAAGCTTGCAACTCACTGATCTTTCTGGCTGATGTAATGGCTATCAAAAAGGCTGTTTTTCAAGACAAGAACTTCACGTCGCATCTGTGTATGGGTTCGAAGGGAGGTTCCATGAGGGCTGTCAAGACGGTGTTCAGGCTCCAGTTCGGGAATGGCGCGGGTGTAGGAGGATAAGTATGCATCAGCCCTTTCAGAAAGACTTTAACCGCCGGCAAAGAGAGCAAGGATTGCATCCCCAGAGTTGTTGTGTATGCCTGTATTATAGCTGACAGATGGACCTTGATGGAGGACAATGAAAGCCCTATCTAAGCTAGGCACAAGTAGGGTAGAACTTGGTCAACCGAAACAGTGAAAGGATCGAGGGCAGATCTCTCGCACCACTTCGAAAATCGAGTCCACTTCCTGGTGTAGGTGACTCGTGACAACAGGGCTTTCGCGGCCCTGATGATAGCCCAACATTCTGATGGTAGCTTAAAATTCATCAGTTTACGCTGCTCAGGAACCATGCCTTGATAGATAGGCTCCTCAGGTCATGTTGGAGGACCTTGCGGTTCTGTTGCGTCAAAAGATATTGATGCGCCTTGAGGCGAATCGGGGGCTGTTGGGATAGATGCTTCAGAGTCGAGTACCAGACTTGACGTGCCCAATCCGGCGCAATTAGGATCATTGAACAATTCTGTTCCTTCAGTCTGCACAGTACCCTTGCAATGAGGGGAATGGGGAGAAAGGCATAGATGAACCTCTCCGTCCAAGCCGCTGAGAACGCGTCTCCCACTGATTGATACTCCGGGTACCTCGAGGCGAACCTTCGGCACTTCTTGTTGTCCTTGGTGGCAAAAAGGTTGATCTGCGGATGGCCCCATAAGGCAAAAATCAGTTGGATTTCCTTTTCGTCCAGCTCCCATTAGTGAGACGACATGTATTCTCTGCTTAGCTTGTCCGCTAGGACATTTTCCACTCCCGGAAGATGCTCTGCTTTGATCTGCACCCCGTGGTGCAAGGGCCATGCCCATATCCTTTGGGCTTCTTTTGACAGAATCTCTGACCTCGTGCCTCCCTGCTTGTTTGTGTAGTGCATGGAGGTCGGGTTGTCTGTCTGGACTGTAAGTACCTGTCCAGCTACCACCGGCAGGAAAGCCTTCAGCACCCACATTATGGCCCTGAGCTCTAAGGAACAAGTTATTTACCTGTAACTATTGTTCTCCAGCATGGGTCTGGCATGGATTCACATGCTCATGAATATTCCCCGTCGTCAGGCTGGGAATCCTCGGTAAAGAACAAATCAGTTTCAGTTTCGTTTCTGAACTCTCTTTCTACTAGTAACCAATCAGTGGTCTCTGGGTCATACTGCCCCCAGCCAATGACTGCCCTCTACCTAAGCCCCTCCTCTGACAGCTATCTTCAGATTTGGTAGCACGAAAAGCGTCAGTAGGACCAAGAGAAGGGGTTGGAGGGAGGGTTCGCGTGTGAATCCATGCCAGACACATGCTGGAGAACAGGTACAGTTAAGTAACGTGTTCATTCTCCAGCATGGGGTCTAGCATGGATTCACATGCTCATGAATACAATACATAGCAGTACACGCATGCACAACCACGGGAGGTGGCAAGGCTCAACATTATGCATTTCAACAACTCAACATTAAGCATCTCTTACCTCTTCACCAGGCTCACCTTCAAGCGAACATGCTGCGCAGCACTGCCTGGCCGACTCTGGACTCCTCCCTGGAATCCCGGTCGACGCAGTAGAATCTCGTGAAGGTGTGCGTAGACCTCCACGTAGCAGCCCTGCATATGTCCAGCAGGGGCACACCAGACAGGAACGCCATGGTAGCAGCGATCGCTCTGGTCGAATGGGCTCTCGGACGGCCGGGCAACGGTTGGTTTGCCAACCGGTGACAGTGCATGATGCAGACGGAGAGCCATCTGGAAATGGAAGCCTTCAAGAGGGCCTTCCCCTGGTTCACAGGTCCAAAATTCACAAACAGCTGTGATGTCTTTCGAAAACTTTGTGCGGTCCTCGTAGAACTTCAGCGCTCTAGCCACATCCAGCGAGTGCAAAGTCCTCTCAGCCGGCGACGCAGGCTGACGGGAAGAAAATAGGTAACACCAAGGGCTCGTTGAGATGGAAGTCCGACAGCACCTTGGGCATGAAGGAGGGGGGTGCGTCCTCATCACTACCCTCGTCTCGCGGAATGTCAGGTATGGAGGTTTACAGGAGAGGGCCTGGATCTCTCCCACTCGTCGTGCAGAGGTGATGACCACGAGAAACGCTGTTTTCCACGATAGGAATTTCAATGGTGCCAAATGCAGAAGCTCGAATGGCGGGCCCATGAGCCTGGTCAGCACCATGTTGAGCTCCCACACCGGGGCCGGGGCCTTCACCGGCGGGAACGAGCGGAACAGTCCTTTCATGAATTCCTTCACTAGTCGGTGAGACCACAGCAACGACCTCCACAGAGTTCTGGTGTAGGGGGAGATAGCTGCGAGATGGATCTTGATGGAGGCATGTGCCAGCCCCACCTTGGCCAGCAATGGCAGGTACGGCAGCACTTGAGGGGCCGTAATCCACAGAGGGTTGATCTTCTGTGCACGGCACCAGACAGAGAACCTCTTCCATTTATGTCAGTAGCACTTGAGAGTCGAGGACGCCCTGGCCTTTGCAAGGACCTCCTTGCAGTCCACCGGGATATCGTAGCCTCCGAACTCTAGTGCTGCGAGTTGGCGACGGTGTTCTTTACTCCTGCCAGGTGGAAGGGTACCAGGAACACCCCTGGGCAACGGGCTAGTGCCACAGGTCCTCTGCTTCCTTGGATAGGGCTGGGGATTTGGTGCCCCCTTGCTTCAGGATGTAGAACATCCTGGTGTTGTTGTTGGTGAAGACCCTCACCACCTTGCCCTTGAGGGTTGGTAGTAACGACCTGAGGGCCCAGAACACGGCTCGGAGCTCCAGGACATTGATGTGTAGTGACCTCTCCTCCGGGAGCCAAAGGCCTCTTGCGTGGAGACCTCAGGTGTGTGCTCCCCATCCTTCCAGGGAGGCGCCCATCGTCACCGTCTCCTGATGTGTCGGGGTCTGGAAGTCCATACCCGTCGTGAGATGCGCGCGGTTGCCCCACCACCAGATTGCTTGGCGGAACGTCTCTTTGAGGGAGATCTTGTCTTCGAAACTGCCCGCTGCCTGCATCCAACAGGCGTTGAGGAACTCCTGCAGTGTTTGCATCCGCAACCTGCATAGTCGCACTAGGTAGATGCACGTTGACATCATGCCGAGTAGGGACTTGATGGACCTCACCCTGGTAGTTCCCATGGTCAACAGCCGTTGTACTTTGCCCAGGATGGCCTTCGTCCTTTCCTCCAACGGAGAAGCCAATCGCGTCACTGTGTCAAGTCTGGCTCCCAGGAACAGGGTGTCTTGTGACGGTACCAAGTGGGATTTCGCGAAGTTAATCGAGAATCCCAGATCTGTGAGTAGTTGGACGGTCTTTGCTGTGTGATCGACAAAGAGTTCCCTTGACTTTGCTCGGATGAGCCAATCATCCAGTTAGGGGTAAACGTGGAGCCCTCGCAGGCGCAGCCGCGCCGCTACCGGTGCCAGGCACTTGGTGAAGACCCTGGGCACCGACTTCGACTTTCAATGTCCTTTGTGTATGGGGATGTGAAAGTAGGCATCCTCCAAATCCAGCGACGATAGGAAGTCGCCTTCCTCCAGCTGGCCCAGTACGTGCTGAAGGGTCACCATCCGGAATTTCTGGGACTTGATGTATTTGTTTAGACGGCGAAGGTCCAGGATGGGTCGCCAACCGCCGGTCTTCTTTCGGGTGAGGAAGTACTGCGAGTACACTATAGAGCCCCGGATCCTCTTTGGGATGAGTTCTATCGCTCCCTTTTTTAGCATTGCTCGTACCTCTAGAAGTAGCTGTGGCAAATGGTTTTCCTTCCTGGCCACTGGTGGTAGACGGGGACACTTTCTTTGAAATTCCAGAGTGTGCCCGTGGGCTAGCGCGTCCAGCACCCAACGGGGCGCGCTGATGAATTTCATCAGCCGGCCTCCCACCAGGGTGCTTGGGTGGGGGCACGACGTCACGGCCGGTTCAATCTTGCTTCGTCGAAGCCTTTGCGCCTTGGCCTCCTTGTTGACGACGACGTCCTCTGGCCTTGCTGCGGCCTCTGTAGGCCTCCTGCGACGATGAGCAGGCCGCTTGGCGGTACGACGAGGAACCGCCCCCAAATCCTTTGGAGGACCCTTGGAACTTGCCTCCGGGGTTCCGAAAGGGCTGCTGCCGTTGGAGTGAACCCAAGGCCCGGGCTGTCTCGGAGTCCGCCTTAATGGCCTGCAGTGACCCGTCCACTGCCTTGCCTAACAGGTTGTTCCCATCGAAGGGCATGTCCAGTACCCTGGTCTGAACGTCCTGACAGAAATCGGTGGCCTTGGGCAAACCGCGCTGGCGAAGGCAAACGCTGTTGCCCATCTGTTGAAATCCGGTGTCGGCGATGTCCGTGGCCACTGTGATGGTGTGGTCCGACGCCACCACTCCTTCCTGTAGGATTTCAAGGGCCTCCACCCTCTTGTCGTCTGGTAGGAAATCCAGGAGGGGAGCGATCTTGAACCACAGCTCCCTGTCGTAGAGTGCCACGATTGCGAGGGCGTTGGCCGCTTTGATGGTCATCGCCGCCGACGAGATGACTCATCGTTGCATGGCGTCCAGCTTCTTCCCCTCGCCGTCCGATGGGGAAGTGGAAGTTGATGCCATCGTCCCTGTCGACTTCTTCCTGGCTGCCGCGGAGACCACTGAGTACTTCTCATACCAGTCCATCTTCGCAGGGGCCATGGAAGGGTTCTTGAGTAATGAAAGTCCCTCGTCCCAGATGTCGTCCAGCAACGGGACTGAAAGGACAGTCTTCCTCTTGGCCTCCCGTCGCTGGTAGAGGAAACCTTTCTTCTTCTGCTCTTCGGGACAAAGCTGGAAAAGCTCTGATGCCCTAGCGATCATGGCGTGAAAGGAGCCGATTTCGTCGGGAGGGGAGGCCCGAGCAGGGGGTGATGGGAGATCTATTCCAGTCATCACCACCGTCGTCGTCCGTCCCCGTAGTCGCTGTCTCCGTTCCTGTCTCACCCCTCGGAGGAGGGGAAGGAGGTGAAGGCTGGAAAGTCGGGGGGGGATGTATTCGCCTTCGCTTGGTCGGTGGGCTACCCGACGGTCCAGGCGCCGCTGGAACGTCCGCTGGGGGTAAGGGTAACCTCGTCCTTATCTCCGTACACAGAGTCTGGATGGCCATCAAGATCGCCCCTGAGTTGTCTTGTGGCATAGGCATCGGTTGCGACGGGAGCGACGGCTGGGGCATGGGATCCTCTGTATCGTCCATGGCCCGGGGTTCCTAGTCGGCTCCACCGTCGCTCTCTACGTCTGCCTCGTCGGGATCCCTCCCGTACAACCGGACTTCCTCGAACTTCTTCTCCAGGATCTTTTTTACACCGGCCAGCTCATCTTCAGAGGTGGTATCCGTGTCCATTATAGCTACCGTGCCCCCCTCTTTCTCGTCCCGGGGTTTCACGGGGGTCTTATCGATAGGTTGAAAAGATGATTCCCTCTGGGGCGGCAGGGAAACTCTAGGCCCAGAAGTCGATTCCACTGGTGTAGCCTCCGCAGGCTTTGCCAGGGCCGCCACGACTCCTTCAATCGAGGACTTCGCCGGGTGAATCAGGGCCTTCACGACCTTGGCCCCTCCGCGGCCTTCACCTTAGGGGGAGGGTCACAGCCTCGCCTCCCCTTGGTTTTCTCCGTCGGGATCGACCGGGGCTTCTCCCGAAGCTTACCCGGGTTCTCCGACTTCCTTTTCCACAAACCAGAGCGGTGGCTCGTGGTTGATGGCATCAGGGATATAGCGCCCTGCCTGGCAGCCGAGGAGCCCGAACCAACGGCGCTCCCGGTGCCTGTGAACTCGCGGTGCTTTGCCTTATGTTGGGCCCCCGTCGCCGGAGCGCCCTCAAAGGTCTTAGAAGACCGCTCAGACTTCTTCTCACCTGCTGCTGGGCTCTTCCCTTCCAGCCAGTTAGTGAGTCAGGTCTGACGGTCCTTCAATGTCTGTTCGGACATGTTCTTACAAAACGCACAGTCCTTCTTCATGTGCGATTTGTCGTTGTGAAGGCAGTAGAGGCACCGAGAGTGCTCATCTTCCTTGAAGACATTCTGTAATCCGCATCCAGGGCAGCTCCTGAACAGCTTGGATCCAACAGGCGTCGTGCTTCCTTTGTCCTGGGCCATGTCTACGCGGGGTATGCCTCAATGATCTTCCGGAATCCTCCAAGAAGTGAAAACTCGACGAAAATTCACCCTTGAGCATGTCCAGTACCCTGGTCTGAACGTCCTGACAGAAATCGGTGGCCTTGAGCAAACCGCGCTGGCGAAGGCAAACGCCGTTGCCCATCTGTTGAAATCCGGTGTCGGCGATGTCCGTGGCCACTGTGATGGTGTGGTCCGACGCCACCACTCCTTCCTGTAGGATTTCAAGGGCCTCCACCCTCTTGTCGTCTGGTAGGAAATCCAGGAGGGGAGCGATCTTGAACCACAGCTCCCTGTCGTAGAGTGCCACGATTGCGAGGGCGTTGGCCGCTTTGATGGTCATCGCCGCCGACGAGATGACTCATCGTTGCATGGCGTCCAGCTTCTTCCCCTCGCCGTCCGATGGGGAAGTGGAAGTTGATGCCATCGTCCCTGTCGACTTCTTCCTGGCTGCCGCGGAGACCACTGAGTACTTCTCATACCAGTCCATCTTCGCAGGGACCATGGAAGGGTTCTTGAGTAATGAAAGTCCCTTGTCCCAGATGTCGTCCAGCAACGGGACTGAAAGGACAGTCTTCCTCTTGGCCTCCCGTCGCTGGTAGAGGAAACCTTTCTTCTTCTGCTCTTCGGGACAAAGCTGGAAAAGCTCTGATGCCCTAGCGATCATGGCGTGAAAGGAGCCGATTTCGTCGGGAGGGGAGGCCCGAGCAGGGGGTGATGGGAGATCTATTCCAGTCATCACCACCGTCGTCGTCCGTCCCCGTAGTCGCTGTCTCCGTTCCTATCTCACCCCTCGGAGGAGGGGAAGGAGGTGAAGGCTGGAAAGTCGGGGGGGGGGGGGGATGTATTCGCCTTCGCTTGGTCGGTGGGCTACCCGACGGTCCAGGCGCCGCTGGAACGTCCGCTGGGGGTAAGGGTAACCTCGTCCTTATCTCCGTACACAGAGTCTGGATGGCCATCAAGATCGCCCCTGAGTTGTCTTGTGGCATAGGCATCGGTTGCGACGGGAGCGACGGCTGGGGCATGGGATCCTCTGTATCCTCCATGGCCCGGGGTTCCTAGTCGGCTCCACCGTCGCTCTCTACGTCTGCCTCGTCGGGATCCCTCCCGTACAACCGGACTTCCTCGAACTTCTTCTCCAGGATCTTTTTTACACCGGCCAGCTCATCTTCAGAGGTGGTATCCGTGTCCATTATGGCTACCGTGCCCCCCTCTTTCTCGTCCCGGGGTTTCATGGGGGTCTTCTCGATAGGTTGAAAAGATGATTGCCTCTGGGGCGGCAGGGAAACTCTAGGCCCAGAAGTCGATTCCACTGGTGTAGCCTCCGCAGGCTTTGCCAGGGCCGCCACGACTCCTTCAATCGAGGACTTCGCCGGGTGAATCAGGGCCTTCACGACCTTGGCCCCTCCGCGGCCTTCACCTTAGGGGGAGGGTCACAGCCTCGCCTCCCCTTGGTTTTCTCCGTCGGGATCGACCGGGGCTTCTCCCGAAGCTTACCCGGGTTCTCCGACTTCCTTTTCCACAAACCAGAGCGGTGGCTCGTGGTTGATGGCATCAGGGATATAGCGCCCTGCCTGGCAGCCGAGGAGCCCGAACCAACGGCGCTCCCGGTGCCTGTGAACTCGCGGTGCTTTGCCTTATGTTGGGCCCCCGTCGCCGGAGCGCCCTCAAAGGTCTTAGAAGACCGCTCAGACTTCTTCTCACCTGCTGCTGGGCTCTTCCCTTCCAGCCAGTTAGTGAGTCAGGTCTGACGGTCCTTCAATGTCTGTTCGGACATGTTCTTACAAAACGCACAGTCCTTCTTCATGTGCGATTTGTCGTTGTGAAGGCAGTAGAGGCACCGAGAGTGCTCATCTTCCTTGAAGACATTCTGTAATCCGCATCCAGGGCAGCTCCTGAACAGCTTGGATCCAACAGGCGTCGTGCTTCCTTTGTCCTGGGCCATGTCTACGCGGGGTATGCCTCAATGATCTTCCGGAATCCTCCAAGAAGTGAAAACTCGACGAAAATTCACCCTTGAGGGGCGTAGAAGAATCCCAAAATGGGTCCTCGTTGATCGGAAGTAGAATCGGTGGAGCTTGAGGCTCGATTGACCGAAAATATAAGAGTAAACTCTTCGAGAAAATGCAAAATGCAGTAAAAGCTAGAGATATAGCACGAGGACTCCCAACACTTGAACGTGCTGTAAAAATCTGAAGATGGCTGCCAGAGGAGGGGGTTAAGTACAGGGCATTCATTGGCTGGGGGCAGTATGACCCAGAGGCCAGTGATTGGTTACTAGTAGAAAGACAGTTCAGAAACGAAACTGAAACTGATTTTTTCTTTACCGAAGATTCCCAGCCTGACGACAGGGAATATTCATGTGTGAATCCATGCCAGACCCTATGCTGGAGAACACATTGATATGGAGTTGGGACTCTTGCGCCAACCAAGTGCCCTTGGTTTGGAGGTCCGCAAGGTGAGCGCCCCAGCTTGATAATGACACGTCCATCCTTAGCAGAAGGGTCGATGTCGGTGCTTGGAACGGCATCCCTTGTTGAAGATTCCGCGGAACATTCCACCATCGAAGAACCTTGTGTAACGTCGATGGAATCTGGACAACGGCCTCCCCACATCCGAGAGCTTGTGTCCATTGGTGGTCCAGGGCCTCTTGAACCGGTCTCATGCGAAGTCTGCAATGTGGTATGAGGAATATGCACAAGGACATCATGCCCAGAAGGGATTTGTAAGAGCGTAACAATGTTGCCTGTTTCTCCAGGAAGCATGAGGTTGAGCGCAGAATCGCTGCTACCCTTTCTGCCGATGGTCTCACCCTGCGAATGCTGGTATCGAACTCGCTGCCCAGGAAGAGAGCTGTCTTGCGGGGAACAGGGTAGGACTTTGTGTTGTTTATGGAGAAACCTAACTCTTTTAGGAGGTTGATGGTCCTTAAAACTGCTGAGCGAGCCCTTGCGGCGGAACATGCCTTTATCAACCAGTCGTCCAAGTATGGGAAGACTTCCGTTTCTGTCCTCCTGGGCTTTGCAGCTACTGGTGCAAAGCATTTTGTGAAAACTCTCGGTGCCGATTTCAGCCCTAACGGGAGCACTCAAAACTGAAAATGAAGCTCTCCCATCGTGAACCTGAGGAACTGCCTGTGAGATGGATGGATGGATCGGTATATGGAGTATGCTTCCTCCAAATCTAAAGTGGCCAAGAAGTCGTTCTTGTTTAACCAAGGAAGCACTCCTTGCAATGCTACCATCTTGAATGTTATGCGTTTGATATATTTGTTGAGCGCCCTCAGGTCCAGGATGGGTCTCCATTGACCGTTTTTCTTTTTGATGAGGAAGAAGCAGGAGTAGAAACCCTTTCCCCTCTGGGGGTACGGCATCGGCTCTACCGCTGCTTTGTGGAGCAGTTTTTGAACTTCGGACACGACCCGTCTTAACATGTGCACCCTGCGCGAAGTTGGAGGCAGGGAAGGAGGTTGGTCTAGAAATTTTAAGCAGTGACTCTCTTTGATCACCTACAACACCCATTTGTCCGATGTAATTGACAGCCACCGTTGGAAGAACTGGCTTACCTTTCCCCCCACCGGGGTGTGACGTTGAGGGGAAAGAATCGGATAGTCAGTTTTGTTTGCTTTGTGACTTCCCTTGGGTGGAGCCACGCCTGCCTCTATGGGAGTACCTGTTGGAGGATTGATACTTGTTCTCTTGGTACGTGCTACCTTGCGCCTTCTGACCATAAGAGGAGCGGCCGTACCCTTTGTAGATGATGAAAGGGGCGAAAAGGGGCGAAAAGACCAACGGTCCTTATCCTTTAAAGAACTGATGGCTCGGGCCGTGTCTGTGTCTGATTTGATTCCCTTCAGGTGGTCGTCTAATTTCTTTCTGAAGAGCTCTTGTCCATCAAAGGGCATGTCCAATATCTGCGCTTGGACTTCAGGCCTGAAATTAGTAGCCTTCATCCAGGCATGTCTTCTGAGCACTGTGCCATGGGCCATCTGTCTTAAGATTCGGCCACATCAACCGCTGCGTCGATCATATGATCCGAGGTTGCTTCACCATCGGCGATTATCGATCTAGTCTCTTCTTGGTGCTCTGGTGGTAATTACTTAACCAAGTTGGACATGCAGAGCCAAACCTCGCAATCAAATCTCGCAGTCATGGCCATCACATTACTCGCTCTGATGGTAAGCGACCCGAAGCTGATAACTTCCTGCCCATGGCTTCTAGCTTACACCCGTCCTTGTCCGGAGGTGCTGACAGCGGCGAAGCGGGATTGGCAAGCTTCTTCCTAGCCGCAACTGTGATAACCGAGTCCGGTTTTGTATGACCTCTCAGGCAAAGCGGCGCAGACTCGGGTGCTTTATATTTCTTCTGTGGTCTGGACACGAGAGCCAGAGTAGACAAGGGTGTAGACAAGATCTTGGATCCGGACTCTGAGATGGTGTCGAGGATAGGAATGGTGGTCACCGTCCTCCTGCGTTTGTCCCTGTGCTCATAAAGTACCAATTTCTTTTTCTCTGATGTAACCTGAATTTTGAACAATTCTGCCACCTTGCCTATTATGGTGTGGAAAGAAACCAGATCATCGGGAGGTGAAGCATCTCCTGGGGAATCTCTCTTCCTGAGTTTCTCGATGATGTACTAATCCCACTCACTGGCTGCGTCAGGCTCCTGTGTAAATTCGCCTTCTTCTGGATCAGAGAATTCTCTAAAAGGATCCTCCTGCCAATCTGAGACTGAAACGGAGGACGAACCATTGTTGGATCACTATCCGGAGATCGAGTTTTATGCGATGATGGTGGTGATGGGACCCTTGTCGGTGAAGCACTGTGAGTCCTGCTCCTAGACCCTCGAGGAGGCTTAGGTGATCGTGCCTTCTCTCCCATGAGGTGAACTTCTTGATTGTCTGGAATTGGAGACGTGTCTCTCCAACGGGTTTCAGGTTCTATGGGATCAGCCAGCCTGCTCTGCTCCCTTTGACACCTGTAGAACTCATCCATGATCCTCTGTATGGACATCATCAATATTGGGTCATGAGGATAGTCGGCCTCTTCCGTAGAGGGCTGCCAAGGGGGACTGTGTTGCTTAGGGGAAGGACAAGGTCGTAATTCCACCACTTCTGCATCTGGAAATTCCTCCTGGAGAATTACATCAGGGAGCTGCCATGTCCCCCAAAGGAGAAACTTGCCCTACCATTGGTTCAGCAGCTTCAGCAGCCTCAAGGAAACTGTTCTCAATGACAGGTGTCACCTTGGCGTGAGTGGAAGGCGCCTCAGGCTCCAATTCCTCCGTAGATGCAGGAACTTGTGGTGTCGCAGACGGTGTTGTGTTCGATGGTAACTTCGTCGACGAGCGTCCCGCCGACGGTAGTTCTGTCGACAATGCGGCTTGGATGGTCTCTCTCCCATCGATGAATGTTCCGTCGGCGAATGTATTTTGGCTGTTCTCTCTCCCGTGGACGAGTGCTCCGTGGATGAGCGTTTCGTGGAAGAGTGCCTTGTGGACGACTGGCGTGTTTCTTTGGTCGACGACTGTTTGGTGGACGATAAATCCAATGACGAGAATCTTGCCGTAGACGATGTCTTATGTGCAATCGTCGTTGATGAGGGTTTCGTTGACGGTCTGGCCGACGACGGGCCTTTATCCTTCCCATCGCTCGTGGACGGTTTCCCCATCGACGGATGACCCCTCCCCGGGTTTTTTGCAAATTACTCCTTACCTGTTACGCTCACCTGATATCCCCGGGAGCGTTTGGAAGGCTCTGAGATCTGGAACCCTGGATGCGTAGTTGCCCAGTGCTGAATAATGAATCTACAATTACAGAAGGGAGGATTTGTGATAACTGTCTCTAATGGGTGAATCTCCCACCTCCCTCTGACCGATTCCCTTCCCACTGGGTTCTTTTCTCACCTTAGTTATTTGTAGGGTGAGCTATCCTTCCTGCATTTCTTGTGCAGGGGCGCTTGATGTTTGTTGGTGAGCTGCCCAAGTTGCTTCACTCGTGCAGTACGCCTTCCTTGGGCCCAGTCCTGCTGTGACCCCAAATCTGCTGGTAGGCAGGTAGGTTTGTTAATTGTAAGTGTTTGTTCTGTTTATGGTAGGAATTCGTTAATGTCTTTATCTCCTTTTTTTCAGGTGCAAAGGTCTTGATGCTCGCGTGCCAGATGGAGAGGCACGTTTCTAGGTAAGAGAAAGCGCGAAGCGCAGCGCCTTTATTGTCTTTTAAAGCTAACCTGTGTTTTCTTCTTCTTCTCCTCACAGGCCGCTGCGATGCTGCAAGAGGATGAGAGCGCGATGAAAAACAGGCCTCCGGAATCCAATAAGGTAAGTATAGCGCTGTGGAGTTGTTTAATATTGAAAGCGAACCTGAATATGTCTCTTTTCCTTTGCAGATGTTGCTGTGGTGCTCCGGATGGAAGCGTGGCGTAGCGCGATGGAATTCAGGTAAGACTGATGGAATTCGATGTTTTGGAAGCGCGCGTTCTAATATTGTTTTTCCCTTTCTCATTATTGCATGTCGCAATGTTCGAACAGCAACTGTGGTAGCGGTTCCCCGGAAGTCCTTAAGCTAGTACTCACAGGTGAGTGATGTTTCTTCTCTCGGTTTCCACAGATTGCAGCCCAATTGAGATGCTGAGTGCTGGATGGTGTTTTCTCAGGTAAGACAGAATAATCTTGTTCTTGTAGGATTACAGGAAGATGCTGAAGACCAGGAGCTGGACATGGTGAGCGTCACGCTGCTGGTGGCAGAATAACACAAAGCGTTTTCTGCAGTCAGGGTGTGGTTTATATAGCCTAGGTAAAGTAGTACCAGGGAAAGTAGTTCCAGGCCTGTCACACCCAAAACACTAGACCACATGGCTTGGTTCTTAGAATTAGACTGTGTGGGTGCTTCCATGTTGGATTTAAAGGCCCATGTACATACATGGGGCCTAGTTTGAACAGCCTTTCCTTCCTACATATGAGCCAGGACTGGCTCCGGGAGCCCGTTTGCAGGGATTTTAAGGCCCTCAGGGTTCTGGTGGGAGCCTGCTTGTGGCACAACTTGTGCCCCCCCTCACAGTGGTCATGACATTACCTTTGGAGATAGATTTTGCTGATGAATGTGACTTCTTCTGGCTCGAGGAGTCCAGTGGAGGTAGAAAGGGTATTAACTCCAGCTTCCTCTTACTTTTGGCAACGGGAGAGGAACTCCTTTCCATTGAAGAGGACCTTCTCTTCGAAGTTTGCCTCTCAGATGGAATGCTGGAGTGGACAGGAGCTGTTCTGACAGACTCTTCGTCCGAAGATTGGTCCCTGGCTTCCAGATGTAAAAGAAGTCTTCTGTGCCTGTCCTGAAGAGTCTTGTTGGAAAAAGTCTTGCAAATATCGCATTTCAGAATGTCATACGGATACAAGCAGTAAATGCAATGTTCATGGGGGTCCTTCATGTAGACTAATTTATTCTTGCACCTTGTGCAGTCCCTGAACAGAGAAGGCTTCTTAACAGCCTGAGATGCAGCCATACTGAAGAGAAGGTTTACACAACGATTTTGGGGAAAAAAAAACAGCTATTTGTCACAAAAATGATCTGAGACCAAAGCCCCTAAAATATATTCCACACAAAAAGTAGAAAAAAGAATTGAAGAGCTCAGAGAGCTTGAGGATTCCCTATGTCTGTTAGATTGCAGTGAAAAATCTGAAGATGGCTGCAGGGGGCGGAACTTAAGCCGTGCCATCTCATTGGTTGGGGCTATAAAGGACCAAAATGAGGTGCGGGGGACTACACAATAGAATGGCTCATAGGCCATAAAGGGCTGTGCACATGCAATGTGTGTATATTAAAAAATGTTTAATTATTTTTATCACCGAGGATTCCCAGTCTGACGACGGGGAATATTCAAGCATCTGAATCTATGAAAGATCCAATGATGGAGAAAAGCCCAATATTGGCACACTCACCGCGCCGGTTGCCTCGATCGAAGGAGAGGAGCCGGTGCACACTGGGGTCACTAGATCCTTCCAGCACGGGCCGCGGGCCCAATCAGTGCAGGGTTGGCGGGTCAGGAGGAGGGAGGGAGACCGGGAAGAGGGTGCAGGCAGGAAATGGGAGAAGGGGTGCTTCGGATGGGTTGGGGGCCATTTTCTTTATATGAAAAAGGGAAAGAAAAGCCCAATATGGGCACATCAACTGTGCCGGCTGCCTTGATTGAAGGAGGAGCCGGTGCACACTGGGGTCACTAGACCCTTCCAGCACGGGCCACAGGCCCAATCAGAACAGGGGAGGCGGGTCGGGAGGAGGGAGGGAGACCAGGAAGAGGGTGCGGGAAGGAAAAGGGACAATGAGGGGTGCTTCGGGCCATTTATTTATATAAAAAAGGGAAAGAAAAGACCAATATGGGCACACTCACCGCGCCGGCTGCCTTCATGGAAGGAGAGGAGCCGGTGCACACTGGGGTCACTAGACCCTTCCAGCACGGGCCGCAGGCCCAATCAGAGCAGGGGGGGCGGGTCGGGAGGAGGGAGGGAGACCAGGAAGAGGGTGCCGGGAAGAAAAGGGAAAACAAGGGGTGCTTCGAGGGGCGTGGGGGCCATTTTTTTTATACGAAAAAGGGAAAGAAAAGCCCAATATGGGCACACTCACCACGCCGGCTGCCTCGATGGAAGTAAAGGGTAACTTGCGAGTATGTCTGCATATATGTAATTAAGAGTATATAAAGTCTTCTAAGTTAACGGGTCACCTTAGGTGGTGGTACTTCAAGTGCCTCAATGTCAGGGTCAAGATCTGGTGTCCAAATCTTAGATACTTGCTGGATAGATTATAGGTCATCCATAAGATTCTAGAGACTAATGTAGTCATAGCTCTTGTATAGATTCAAGGAAATCTTTTCTCGTACCCGTCAAGAGTCAATAGGGTGTAATGGTCCGCAGGGTACCTCTTGATGTGTATGGTTGAATTCTGAGAAAGTTTATGAATAATATACAAGTATCATGATATCATTCAGAGAAAAGATTTTCAAAAAATATAAAGTAATAAGGGCACACATACCTCCAAGTATCGAGGCAAGCTTGATAGAAAATAGATTCCTTATGAAGGTCAAAAGGACAGACGGCGTCTAGTCTGTGGAAAAGGTAAGTCAAATTATTTACAAGATCTAATGAGAATGGGCAAAAGAGTCGAGGACTATTTAATAGTCTTTTAAGTAGTACACTGGTCACGTCCTAGAAGCGGATGTGTATGTGCACTGCTCAGTAAGAGCTTACCTATGGTTAGTTCTACAAGTCCATGTACATGTGGATTCTGGCAAAGGAAAGGCATGCACTGGCTCGGTACTGCTTATAAATGGTCAGCGAAAGCCGCAATCACAGGAAGGGACGTGTTCGTAATGATAATTGATTATGACAATGCCTGCACAGAAATTCTATAATTAAACTGCAGAAATTGTGTGTGTCTGATCCCGTTGAGTCTCAAAGGAGCGGCATATAGATGGGAATGGCAAGTATGTCATGAAAGTTGGCGTCGCAATAGGCGGCATGCTGTTGGGCATAGTATTTGTGTTTGATGTCATTTGTAAACAATGCCTAAAGGTCTCGAGTTGTCTAGATTGATGCCTGGTGGAGTTGTAATGTACTAAGAAATAAAGAAAAAAAACAATGTCTATACATATTTAAAGAATGAAATATTAAGTATAAGTACAGGTTAATATTTACATCTCAGTTCAAATAGAATTATAGATGCTATATATCCGTTAGTTTGTCAATGTGAATGAAAAGTCAGATTCTTGACAGTCTATAGCCATGAGCTTAAGAGGTTACAGGTGTTCATATGTTCATCAATGTACATAGTTATACACGTAATAATATTGATTTACACAAGGAAAGACATCTACTGTTCGAACACTAAACGACATGAGATGTCTAATCATATTTTTCAGGAATATCAACAGAGGTATATGTAGTAATGTCTCTAGTATGCCATATCAATTGTGTACTGGCATTGAGAGCTGCATTAGGTTATCAGGGGTATACTTCTATAATCCCCTAGATGGGTCATCAATTCTATCCATGAGGTTAGCCATAAAGATCTGAGTGACCAAAAGATAGATTATTTAGCAAAATGATAATTTAAGTTGGTACGAGGTAAAGTCTGAATAGAGTAGAGATAGAGATATATGTGGTCTCTATTGTTTCCTCGTTTTATAGAAAAGGAGTATGTGTAAACTCTTTGTTCATGCCAGTCGGGTTCATGGAGTCAAGTTTGTGGATGGAGTACATCTCATGTTTAGCCAATACATATGTGTTATCACCTCTTGGTGGAGATCTGGCCAATGCCAATACTATAAATCTGAGCTGTGCTATTGGATGTCGTTTTTCTGTAAAGTTTGTTGCCACAGAGGATTTGATGTTTTGTGTTCTGATTTGGGATTTATGCGCCGTAATCCTTTCTTTGATTTTCCATATGGTCTAGCCAATATAGTTTATGCCACATGGGCATATTAGACCGTATACAAGGAATTTAGAATCACATGTGGCATATTGTTTTAACTTTTAACTTTAAAGTTTACCTTTAACTTTTGTCCACTCTATGGATGTCTCACAAAGTCTCCTTTTTGGACATTGTTACTGTGTCCACAATGTAGACATGGAAAGGTACTGTATTTGTTCAAGAGACTTTGTTGGTTCGGGAGAGGCCTTTCTGCTTTGACTACACTGTCCCTAAAGTTCCGACCCCATTTGAAAGCTACCATTGGTGGTTTAGGGAACAGTTTACTTAATTGTCTGTCCAGTCTCGTGATTTTCCAGTTTTTTAGGATGAGTCCTTTGATTTGGCAGCTTTGTTTGGAGAACTTCATCAAATGTATCAAGGGTGGATCGGTATTGTGCATTTTAGGCGGTAGGAGGTTTGCTCTGCTTTTGTTGCAGATAATTTATTTGGCTTCTTCCAGTGTTGAATCCGGGTAGCCCCTCCATTTGAATCCATTAGTCATAGTGTTGGTAGCTTCTTGATACAAAGTATCGTCCGAGACAATTCTGTGTATTGGTCGCAGCATGTTGGTGTTAGGCAAGATCGTATGCACTACCCTATGGGAGACTGCACCAGCCTTGACATCTTGGCAATAGTTAACCCAACCTTTGGTATAAGCATGTACTACACAAGTTGGTAGAGTGGCTGAGCAGCCAACCTTATCTCAAGAGGGTTCAATGTGAGCTGTAGGGTTATTACACAGATTCACAGTGACAAGTATCCAAATAAACATTTCCACTTAAGGTTTCTTGATTAAACAATTAATTTATTTAACAGTCAGTTGAATAAGCCTTCTTCAGTAGGGAGCAATATATATGTAACACAAATATACTTCAAAATACACACTCAGATTCTTTGAATCAGTAAATACCCATTTGGGATGGCACACAGATCCTACACCCTGAGGTGACTTAAATAACTGGTACACTGTGGACATAAAGATATCACTGGTACATTTAGAGCAATACTGAGGTTAGTGTCAAAAGGATAAATTGAGCGAATAAAACAATGCTCAACAAATATTCTTAAGCAGGTTAGTACTTTCTGAATCCTCCAATGCAAAGTAAATTCACCTTTTCCTAGGGGAAAGGCAAAGCACAAAGTCAGAGCAAAGGAGAGTCTTTCATGGAGCCAGGACAGCCAATGTTAGTTGAGTAAAAGTCTAGGTGAGCTGAAGCACTTCTTGCAGGTAGGTAAAAAGTCTTGCACAATATTTTACAAGTCTTTGTATAAAAATTAAATCACTGTAGGGCCACAAGTTGAGAGGCTTGTGAGGGGCAAAGGGGCAAGCAACTCTGCAAATGCAACTAAGACACGTCTCAACTGAGAACTAGGGAGGTTACATGACAAGAGGCAAGTCCCCTTAGTTTTACAGTACCTTTGGTTAGAAGAACTTCGTTAAAGCTGGCTTCTGTTCCTCTGTAGGTCTGCAGATCCTGTTGTTCCTAGGCCTCCGTCATGGGGACAAGAGGGAGGACGTCTGCGGATTCCTGCACTACGAATTGAAGGTCGGCAGCAGCAATGGGCAAACTTCAGATAAGCAGCACATCGCGGTTTTAGCTTCTTGCGACCCTCGCAAATAGCACCACTGCGGTTCTCTGATACATTAATGGACTTTCCTTGCATCTGGGGTCCAGCACTCTGTTGAGGTGGCTCAGGCTTGGTCAGTCCAGCTTTATGGGAGTCCAGAGGATCTTCCTGGAGCTTGGGTCCGACTTAAAGACACTCACTCGATTATGGTGTTTCTCTCCCTGGCAATCGGTTCCTGCAGCAGCAATGGAAGTACAGCCAGCTCCGAGAGGATTTCCAGATGAGCTCGTCTTGGGGTCGATCAGTCCCACCAACCCAAGGGGAGAAGTCGTCCTTTGCAGGTCCTTCTCTAGTCGAGGCGAATTCGGAGCTTCAGCCCTGAAGCAGGGCTTCACCGGGCAAACCAACAGCCCAGGAGTTGCAGCAGGCGTCTCTTCCAAATTCTTCGGATTCCTTCGTCCAGTGGTCAACTCTGCCTTCAAAGCAAAAAGCCTAGCCTTTTCTGCAGGTTTCTCCCATTCATTTGCAGCCTAGCTGTCAATCACACAGTAGGGTGGCTGTCCTCCGAGGACAGCCCTCCAGCCAATCACCTTTGGGTGCATTCCAGTAACCAAGGAGACTAAGCACAGGGAGTTTCGGGCACCTCCCTCGCTTCCAGCCCTGCCAGACACGCTGGAGCCAGAGTCGTGCTTCACTCGTGAATCCTGCCAAAGACAAAATGAACAAAGGGACCAAACCTGGTTTGGCACGCATAGTAAATCTCAAGAAGGACCTTCCCAACAAGAAATGGCGAAAAAAGAAGAGCGGGCCATTTTGACAAAATTGGGCACCCATGGGTGCTTTACTGCAGCTGCAATTGTAGCCCACGGTAGAAACACACAATGGTAGGAAAAAGTAAACCACCGACACCAGTCATTAATTGTAGAAAGGCTAACACAAAAATGTTACATGAGAAACTAGACAAAGGGGATACTAAGTAACCCCTCCAGCACCCTACTGAAAGATAGTGTGTAAGATAGTGTGTGCTGAGTCTAGAAAGTTACAAATGTAAGTAAAGTCAATTTCACTTCACTGATCTTGGAAACAGTAGTTTCACCAAGAGAAGGTATTTAAACCTTTGGGAAATCTAAGATTTCCCTGTCCCAATGCACTGAAGGTGTTGTGTGTCACAAATGTAAAGATGCTACCTATGGAGTTTGTCAGACTACAAAGTCAAAAAGAAACACCAAATAACAGAAAAATACAAGAGTGGGTGAAAAAGGTCTCACTCTCTCCAGGTTAGAAATTAAAACTCCTAAAGTCCAGCAGAAAGAGCTGGGGGTCTCCAAGGTAGAAGGGAATTAGCACATTACTGAGAGAATGCTACCTAACATGATGGATGGCTCGTTTTGCATATCTCATCAGCCTCTGGGTAGGAGTGTCATTCGGGACCCCCCAGGTTGCTTGGAAGGGTTACACCAGGCTCTCCGGTCGCTGGAAATACTTACAGCTGTCTTTTCTCCATCTTCATCCCTAACCTTCTTGTAATTTCACTTTCGCATCACCAATGCCCTGTGAATTTGTCTGAACCAAATCCAAACCAGTCTGATGGACACTTTCATTGCTGCATGCCACATCCCACTCTTTCTGCTTCATGCTCTCCAGCACCTGAAAAATCTCAACCAGTTCCTCCTCAGTCATCTGCACAAGCACCACCTAACTGATGATTCACTGCTGACCTGGAAAGCGCATCAGCAACATTGTTCCTTCCTTGAACATGTTCAACCTGAAATCTCAAGACTTGGAAGCTGCTGACCCGACACCATACCCTCCTTTTTTGAAGATGCTAAGAAGTGGTTTGTGCTCGGTTCTTACTACAAATCCTCACCCCCACACATACATTTTAAATGTATTGATTGCCGACATGCATGCTAATGCTTCTTTCTCCACCCACCACCAATTATCTTTTTAGCCTCCTTCAAAATCCTAGAGGCAAAGGCTGTGGCCAACCATTCACTGTTCTCTTCCTGCATCAAAACAGCCCCAAGCCCTGTATCACTCGCATGAACATAAATCAATGTTTCCCGTTCTTTCACAAAACAGGAGCTTCAAAAATACATTGCTTCACCCTTTCAAATTCTGTGGCACTGCACCATCCCAGCAGAATGTCACCCCCTTATTGTGAGCCTTCTCAAATGTTTTGTAACTCCACTAGCCCCAAGAACGAGGCCACTTCATTCTTCTTTGGCCTTGACTGACTGCCTTCACAGTATCATGCTTGGGTGTCACCCCTTCCCCAGAAATGTCATACTTCTCTCTGGCATTTGTTAAAACTGCCTCCTTCAAAATCTCAAGCACTCTTGTCATTCGCTCATTGTGTTCTTCCAAGATCACGCCACACACCATCATGTCTTCCTGATAAAATAACACTTCATTTTCATTCCCCAACAATCTATGCATAACCTTCTAGAAAACACTTGCCGACGACACCAGTCCAAACAGCATTGCTCTGCATCTGAATAGTCCAATGGGGATTATAAAAGCTGTCAGATCCATGGAGTCCTCATGCAGTTCAATCTGATAGTATGCAGCTCTTGGGTCTAAAATTGAAACCACTGAGCCCCTTCCAATAGATCATCTATTCTTGGTAACTGTTACGCTCACCTGGCTCCCACAGGGGCGTCGATCGGACCCGGACTGCTGCGGCCTCCACCCACGTGATGCGTAGTGCAGCGATGACTGACTGGATCTGCCCTCCTAATCTTGTCTGCTTGACCCATAGAAATATTCTCCTACAAGTGGAGAGATGGATTTAGCCACTTGTGGATTCAAGTGATAGCACCCCCACTGTCCTCCCCACTAATCACCTCTGAAGTGCCCTCTCAGAAATCTCACCTTATATTCTTGAAGGATGAAGCACGCAGGGGCGCGTTGATGACCAGTTACTTCACTGGCCTGAAGATATTGGAAGAGTTGTAGACGAATCCTGACTCTAAAAGGTCCTGGCGAAGAGCCGTAAGTACATAGTTCGTAAGAGTTCAAAATGTCTGGAATTCACTCCTGTCCAATTGCTCTTTTTATCTTGCAGCTTTGACCCAATAAGAAGATTGACAGCTGAAAGCGCTCCAGATAAAGTCTGTGTTACCCAACACTGTCTGGTAAATAATGCCAAGGTTTAAACTTGCTGCTTTCTCCTTATCTTAAAGGTCCGGCATAAGAAGATGTGGCGTGCTGATGGATAATACCTCCGGCGGTAAAATCAGGTAAGCATATGGCGGCTAAAGAGATTGGGCCTCATTACACGGTAGGCGGTGAGCCATGGCGCTATTAGCGCCATGGCTCATGCCGGTAAAATACCGGCACCGCCTTGGCGGAAAGGGGATTTACTGCCCCATTCCAAGGTTGGAGGGGCGGTAAATCCCCCTTCCACCATTGCCCTTCCCCATTCCCATTTCAGCCCCATAGGGCTCTATTGGAATGGGGAAGGCGCTAATTACGGCACCGCAGTTTTGCGGTGCCGTAATTAGCTCCGAGGTCCCTTAGCGGGTTGGATTTTAACGCCTGCAAAAAGCAGGCGTTAAATCCCCCAACCCACAAAGGGACCTCGTAGTAAGGCGGTAAGGATTTACCGGTACCGGTATTTTACCGGTACCGGTAAATCCTTACCGCCATCCGTGTAATGAGGCCCATTGTCTCTGTCTGTTCTCTGCGCTCACCTTGTTGTTTCTTGTCCCCCTTAGGTGCTGGGATTCGGCGATGTAAAGATGGAGACAGCGCCGGATCGAAGAGATGCTACGTGGAACAGCGAGTATGGCGCGGCGCTGCTGCTGGCAATGTGACGCGTTTAAAACAAAGTATTTCCTCTGGTTTAAAGATGCGATGAATCCAGAATCAGGGAAGAAATCAGGTAATACTCTTGTTCTAATCTTTGCTTCTTTCCTTCTTTCTAGGTGCTCCAGGTTCGAGGCGGGCGTGGCAGAAAGGCTGAATGCTGCTGCTGGCACGGTGAACGTAACGCTGCTGGATGCAGAATAACGCGAAGCGTGTGCTGCTCTTCGGGCGTGGTTTAAATAGCCTCCAAAGTAGTCCCAGGTAGGTATTCCTCCCCGACCACAACCCGAGTAACAAAATAGTCCCTAAGGTAAAGTAGTCCCTTCCAGGCCTCACATGGGCTTGGATCTTCTTGCAGCATTGTATGCATCAGGTAAGTGTGCACCTCATAGCCTGGCGCCTACGGCGCCAGGACTGATGTCCCATATGAGCCTGGCACCAGGACTGAACCCAGACAGCCCCTAGCAGGGGTTGCTGGGTTTCCTCAAGGCAACATGATGCCTGCTTCCGGGGCTGATCGACGTGGTTTGGATGCCCGGGAGTATGCATCATGACAGTAACAGGATTTTTTCTGTCACTACATTCATGTTCAGATTCCTCAAGTCCATACAGAGTCTCACTGATCCATTAAATTTCCTTACTAGAACTATCAGGATGACCCACTCAGAAGCTTCAACTCTCTCCACTATACCTTCTTTCTTCATACTCGTAATTTCTGTTTCAACGTCTTTGAGAAGGGCCCGCAACTATGATGAAATTGGAACTGTTTAATCCAATGCACAAAACCCTTGAGGCTCCCAAGCCTCTTCACAAATACTTCCAGATACCATTCTGCAATAACTGTGACATCAATGTAGAATTGGACACACTACACCCGGAGCAGGTGTTGTCAATCTTATCTCAAATGCTGCCTGATCATCCCAGGACAGCAATTCTCCATTCTCCAGCATTGGATCCTTCATGGATTCACATGCTGAGAATATTACCCGTCAGGCTGAGAATCCCTGGTTACTTAGATTTAGTAATTTTCATATGGCCATCGACGTTGTTGGGGCTTTTGGGCCCCCACCCCCAATAGGACGTTGAGTATATAGCTCTGCCCAGTAACTTCCCATTCGATTTCAACCGTCTTTCGAGCTGGTGGGATTCCTCAAATTCGTCCCTGAGAGAAAATATAATTCCGCACAATATTTGTTCAATTTATTCTCCAACCGGAGCAACCAACGACTCATCTACAGTCCTGTTTACGACCATGGAGACGTTGGACCAAAAAAAGTCCTTGTTCAGGCCATGTGACACTTGCAGCCTAATGAACGTGTACGAAGGTGACAGGCATGGAGATTGTCTATACTTCCTCTACCCTAACCATTACCCTGAAATCTGCTAGGGTTTTTCCACAGAAAACCCTTAAAGACAGAAACAGTCACATCATTTGGCTTAATGAAGGAGCATACCAGGTATCGAAAGCGGGACCGTCAAGGAGTGGGAGAGCTACCACTTCCTCTGACAAGAGGTCACCATCAGGTCACAGGTCCAAGTCTGAAGAACCTTTGGCGAAGAAACAGAAAAGAAGTGAGCCAAATTCGTCCACGATAAGGCCAAACATTCCTCTCCTGTTAAAGAAACACGAGGTAGCGGTGAGGGGTCTTATTCTGGGTCTAAGCACTTTCATAAAGTCCCGTTGATGAAGACGCCAAACGGGGAAAAAAAAAAGACTGATAAAAGCTCACACACGTCAACTAACTACAACCACGTCCGACTCATCGAAGGTTCTCTCCGATGACTGACGAACACAAATCCAAGTTGTCCATGAAGACCCCGTCTTCATCCACAAAAAAAGAAACACCATTCATCCTCGAAGTCTCACATTTATTTAGAAGGCCACAGATCCTCTTCTGGACAAGAGTCATTGTCATGATGCCGGGCATCCGGATCAAGCCCATCAGCCCCGGGAGCAGGCATCCAGACATTTACATAAACCCCAGCAGCCCCAGCTAGGGGCTGTCTGGGTTCGGTCCTGGCGTCATAGGCGCCAGGCTCATAGACATTACTGACCTCATGCAGACCATGCTGCAAATAAATCCAAGCCAACGTGAGGCCTGCATGGGACTATTTTACTACAGGGACTATTTTTTACTCGGGTGTGGTCCTGGGGAACTTCTTTCCTGGGACTACTTTGGAGGCTATTTAAACCACGCCCGAACAGCAGCACATGCTTCGTGTTATTCTGCATCCAGCAGCGTGACTCTCACCGTGCCTGCAACCAGCATCCAGTCTTCTGCCACACCCGCGTGCCTATAGCCAGCATCCAGTCTTCTGCCACGCCCGCCTCGAATCCAGAGCTCCTAGAATAAAGAGGAAGAAAAGGACAAGGTTAGAAAACAAACTTATTTCAAATGCCTCACCTGATTCCGGATCCATTTCATCTCCCGACCTGGAAAGTACATCAGTCCTGCACGCGTCGCTTCGCCAGTTCCATCTCGGCGCCATACTCACCAGTTCTCACAGCATCTTTCGATCCCGCACTGTCTCCATCATTTCTTCGCCGTACTCCGACACCTAGGGGCACAAGAATAACAAGGTGAGCCAAGGGAATCAACAAATACCTCTTAGCACCATAGACTTACCTGATTTACCACCGGCAGTATTATTCTCCATATCTTCATATGCCGCATCTGTAAAGAGGGAGAAAAACAACACATTAACGCATGCAATAGTTACCGGACAGCGTTGGGTAACACAGACTCTTACCTGAACGCCAGCAGCAGCTACGAGACTTTCTTCTCACAAACTCAGTTGCAACTTAAGGAAGGAAGGGGACAAGAGTGAACATTGGGCACATTGAACTCTTTGAACTTGATACTTACCAATCCCGCCTGGGACTTCAGAGTCAATGCTTACCGGAACTCTCCCAACACCTTCAAACCAGTGAAGTAACTGGTATCTACGCGCCCCTGCAAGACACGCAGGATGGAGAGCTCATCTTTTACAAACATAAGGTGAGGTTACTAAGGGGATATCGGAGGTGATTAGTGGGGGAGAGCGAGAACAGTTGGGAGGCCATCACTAAAACCCACAGGTGGCTAATCCCTGTCTCCACTTGCAGGAAAATACTTCTTCGGGTCCAGCAGACAAGACTAGGCGGGCCAGTCCAGACAGTCATCTCTGCACTACGCATCACGTTGACGGAGACCGCAGCTGTCCGGATCCGATCGACACCCCTGTGGGGTCCAGGTGAGCGTAACAGTCATCCACAAAGCACCCTCAAACGACAATCATTGTCGACACCCACTGGGACGAAATTGACGACATCGGAACATCACTCATCGACGATCCCCTAGTCAACGACCAAAACACACATCGTCCAGGAGTAAGGCTGCACTGCCATCAACCCAGTCAACCATTACCACGACTGAAGCCACGGAATTACCCATCCAACTATTACTATAGGACAGTGTATCATCCAGAAAAGGAATACTAAAAACCCTGACAAGGGATCTTGTAGAGCACGGAAATCTTCCTCTAGGAGTGTCTCCTATAAGCTACCCCGCCATCATGGCAGATGACATCTTACAACATGAAATCATTTCAATTCGAGCCTCCAGCAGAGGAGTGCCCAGGGGTCACGGAGCCAATCCAGAGGAAGGCAGGTCCCAACCTCATATTCTGGACAAACCCTCTGATCACCTTCCATCAAGAGGAGAAGAAACACCTCTCAGAATACATAACATACCACCTACTCTACCATCAACACCTTTGGGAACCAGAGGTATGACTCCACAATACCCCATTTTAAACCCACAATCCTTGCTCTCCCTGCAAGTGTTTTACACTCTACAAACGCTGCTGGGACACTCAATGCAAGGCTTCCACCTCAGCCACAGGTAATTAATCTATGCAGGAAAGTCCTGGGTACAACAGGTCAACAGCAACAAAGGGACCCAGGGCATTCTTCCAGGGACCAAGACAAATGCCCAAGAGCCCAATCGCTTCCTAGACCTCCACAAAGGGGTAATCCATGAATACGCGTACAGGAAGAGGGGGAAACTAGTAGATACAGACCAAGACACAGGTCCAAGGGACACATGCTCTACTGCCTCTTCATCTCCTTGCAGAGACGATATGTGGGACATGTATGACCCGTATCAAGATACACAAGGTTGTCCTGCTCAGGTCTCGCCTCCAGAGGACATTGGGCTTTTCCACACCATGGTATCTAAGGCGTGCCAGGAATTCGGTTTAACTCCTGCAGAAGAAAAGAAAGACTGCTTTCTTTTTGACCACATGGGTAAGCAGAAAGGCTGCTTTCTATTCCCATCCTAGATCATGTTTGGCAAGAAGGCGTACGTACTAAAAGACCCATTCTCTGAACTGGCACTTAAAGGGAGACTTGACAAAAAATGTAAGGCACCGGACAACACCAAAATGTCTCCTCACATCCCTCTCCAGAGTCGGTTGTTTCAGCGGCAGCGGGTCGCAAGGCTTGCAAGCAGCACAACTGCGCCACTTACGAGGATAATGAAGGCAGAAAAATCAATGCCTTCAGTAAAAAGAGTGCTCCCCGTTGGAGCAACAGTCAAAGCGGCTAATGCCCTTGCAATAGTTGCTCGCTACTATCGTTAAATATGGCATCACTTGGCTCCTTTACTGGAGCACTTGCCAGAGCAACAACGTACAAGAAGCCATGACGCTGGTGCATGAAGGGAAGGACATAAACCACAGCATTAACATTGCAGTGGATCTTGCAGAAACAGGATTCAAACAAATTGGTAATATGGTCGTCCTCAGTAGACCAGGATGGCTACGTTGCACAGATTTCAGACAGGAGGTAGTGACATGTCGTTTGAGTGAGAACATGTTTTTGGTGACAATCGATGAGGCCCTCAAAACGATGAAAGCAGACTCAGATACTGCTAGGTCACTAACATCCTTACAGGGCAGAAGGTCTTTTCATTACTTTCGAGGTGACTCTGGTCACTCTGGGTTTTCATCCTCAAGGGACAACAAAAACTACGGCAGATCCGGATACTACTCCCAGGGATACAAGAGAAACTACCAGTCCGCACAGCACAGATTATCACCAGGGACAGCGCAAATGCAACTCATCAACATCTCAAAGAGGTAGACTGAGCAAAGCCCAGCAATAACTGCCTAAGGGGCACACAGGTGGAAGGAAATGTGGTGTTCCATCTCCACAAATGGCAAGCAATTCCAAAAGACAGATGGGTGCTGGATGCCATCCAGCACAGCCACATGTTGGAATTCAAACGCACGCAGAAACAGTTACATCCCATAAAGGTACTACATCCGCACCTTCCAATTTTACAACAGGAAGTGTGTCAAATGTTAAAGAAATGGGCAATCTAAATAGTTCCTCATTCTTCAAAAGGGAAAGGGAGTATACTCCAGATATTTCATCTTCAAGAAACCAGACGGAAATGGCGTCCAATCTTGGACTTGCAAAAGTTAAACAAAAACCACAAAAAGCAAAAGTTCAAAATGGTCACACTACAAGATGTCATGGAGGCAGTACAACCCCCGGAATATATAGCGGTGTTAAACCTCAAGGATGTGTACTTCCACATCCCAGACAACTAATGTATCTCAGATTCAAGTTTGGAAAAATTCATTACTAATTTTGAGTACTTCCATTCGGTCTCAAAACAGTTCCCAGGACGTTCACCAAATGCTTGGCACCAGTGGCAGCATTCCTCAGGAAACAGGGCCACCACATCTACCCATACCTAGACGACAGGTTGGTTTGAGGTCCAACATATTAACAAACCACGGTTTCTCTGGGACAAACGGAAGCCTTTCTCGAACAATTGTGACTGGTAATCAATTACGCCAAATGTTGCACAGTTCCATCCAAAAGTTTGGTATTCCTGTGTACTCAATTTCTCACGGACCAAAGCCTCGTCAAACCCTCATTCGACAGAGTGAATAAATTAATAACCCTGACAAATTCCTTCACTCCAAACAGACAAATCACGGTGTGCAAATACATTGCTCTAGTAGGGACCATGTCGTCCTGCATTCCACTAATACCCAGTTGCAGGCTAAACATGCAACCGGTATAAAGATTTCTAGCTTTCTGGACTGCAATCTTGAAGGATATGCTAGGGAAACCACTTGGAAAGCAGCTTTAGGGGCTGGTTGATGCTCAGTGAGTAGTTGTGCATTGATTATAATCCGTTTCATGTACTCTAGTGGAGGGGTTTACATTTTTTTTCAATTGTTTTTGTTGAGCTGTTTGTGCTATTCTGGTGGGTTTCTCTAGTGTTTTTTTCTGTCTTCAGACCATGTTTTTCTGGGCTGGCCTGCATTCAGAGTGTGCAGTCCCTGGGGTGTAGTCCTTTGTTTGCATCTGGCTTTGTCTCAGTGCCACCCCACCACCCCCTTGATTGGTACGTCCACCTGGTTATAACTGACCTTCCCAAGGCAGTCCTCTGCCCGTGCAGCCCCACAACAACAAAACAAACCACAGATAGCTTCGCACAACAGCACACGCTGGCTACCGACCGGAAAGCACCCCCAAGGTCAGCGAACAGTGTTAACCGAACTGAAGTTGTCAACAGCCCATCACTGCTCCCTTGCACGTATCCTGATCGTTCCCACTAATTCACCCCCCACCCTTTTTCCTTTTCAGTTCCGCCAGAGCACCAGGGGACCACTCCAGTGGTGATAATGTTATAGGATATTTGTACCCTGCAGTAACATCTTCCACTTTGGATTTGGTTCCTGTGGTCGACTTGTCAGCAGCTTCCAGGTTGGGAGTATTTAAAAAGCACAACTTCTGCATCTCTCTGCAGTTTACAAAAAGGGGCAGTCTGGCTGTCCAGTCAGGACAGCCAGCCCCACCCCCCCAGTGGGAACTGGTTGCTTTCAGGCATGTTGAAAGGCAAAGGGCTGCAGAGTTTTGGACTCCTCCCTCGCTTCCTGCCTTCTCACACACTTTGTAGCCTCAGCAGGGAATACAAAGGATTCCCATCAAAGACAACATTTCAACAAAGGTTGTTTCTGCCTAAAATGGCAGATGAAGACCCCAGAAACAACAACAAACAGAGAATTGGCGAAAAAAGAAGGAACTGCACCATTCCAGCAGAAGAACAAGTTACTTCTTACCTGGTAACGTTCTTTCGACGGGATGTTTCTCCGACGTATTCCTTATCTTTGATAATGCGTTTCCAGCTTGCTGGCCACGGAAATTTTTTCTGTAGAGGGCGCTGCGCGTCGACGTCCGCCGAGTCGATGTCCCTCAACGGCCACCGTATCAGCGCCGACGTCATCATGCCCATAAATAGCCACGCGCTGCGTCCGTTGCTCAGTTCCGTTTTGTAGCATAAGAAAAGTCATGCCTGAATTGGTTATTGACCTTGAAGGAACGTAAGCTGCAACCGCAAGGGAAGTATCACTGCGGGGATGGTTGGGAGGGGCGATAAGGAATACGTCGGAGGAACATCCCGTTGAAAGGACGTTACCAGGTAAGAAGTAACTTGTTCTTCGAAGGGATTGTGTCCTCCGACGTATTCCTTATCTTTGATAGACTCCCATAGCAGTGGCATGTAATTGGAGATGTGAGTGAGATTGTTATGTATCCCTTTATGGATGGACCGAATGTAATACGGCCTTGCCAAATCTGGTCTCTTGAGCAGTGGAGGAATCCAGATTGTAAAATTTTGTGAATGTATGTGCGGACGACCATGTGGCAGCCGCACATATGTCCCGGACCGGTACCCCTCTTTGGAGAGCCGAAGAGGCTGCGATAACCCTGGTTGAATGAGCCCTGAGATTTTGGGGTGGCTCTTTCCCTGCCAGTCTGTAACATAACAGGATGGCCAAAATAATCCACCTGGAGATGGTTTGTTTTGTTATGGGTAGTCCTAACTTGTGACCTGAGTATCCTACAAACAGTTGGTCTGCTTGCCTGACCCTAGCCATTCTGCTGATGTAAAAGCTGAGAGCTCGTCTTGGGTCCAGCCTATGTAGCCTTTCCTCCTCTTTCCCCTGATGGGGAGGAGGGTAGAACGAAGTTAAGGTAATTTTCTGAGTAATATTAAATTCAGAAACCACCTTTGGGAGGAAATTAGGCTTCACCTGTAGGACAACTTTGTCCTTGTGGAAGATTATATGTGGCGGGTTACAGGAGAGAGCTTGTAGCTCGCTCACCCTCCTAGCAGATGTTAATGCTATTAATAGGACAGTTTTAAGCATGAGAAATCTCAGCGTGCAAGAGTGAAGTGGTTCGAATGGAGTGCCCATTAGGAAGTTTAAGACTAAATTTAAGTCCCATAAGGGAACCTGGAATGTTTTTGGAGGGTAAACATTAGTTAGTCCCTTGAGAAATTGTACCACTAGAGGAAATACGATGGTTCCTCCGCAGTGCGCTTGAAGATAGAAAGCGCTGCGAGATAGCCTTTTACAGTGCCAACTTGAAGGCCTGAGTTTGCCAAGTAGAGTAGAAACGTATAACACCGTTGGTGTACCACATGAAAAAGGGTCGATATTCTCTTCCCTACACCAGCTGCAAAATTTGTTCCAACGGGAGCGGTATGAAGACTTTGTTGCCGGTCTTCTGGCCGAAAGCAACACCTCCATGACGTCATCAGGGAGATCCCAATCCTTGTACCTCACCCTTTCAGAAGCCAAGCGTGAAGGTTGAGGGTTCTGGTGTCTGGATGGAGAACCTGACCTCCCTTCTGCGAGAGAAGATTCTCTTTGAGTGGAAGACAGATTGGAGGACAGATGGACATATCTAGAAGGTCCGGGTACCACTTTCTCCTGGCCCAATCCGGGGCAATTAGGATCATGGTTTTCCGGAGTCTTCTCAACCTCCTGATCATTTGAGGAATAACACGGACTGGTGGAAACTCCCAGTCCACTACGAACGCATCTCCTAGAGCTCCTCTCGGGGGAAATTTCTCCCACTTCCTGTTGGTGCTTGTGGCGAACAGATCCACCTGAGGGGTTGCGCAAAGGGCGAAGATCTCTTGAAGGACTTCCTGAGCTAGCTCCCACTCGTGGGAGACTGTGCTCTGCCTGCTCAGAGCGTCCGCTGTCAAGTTCTTCTCTCTGGCTAGGTGGACTGCCGATAGAGAGATTCCATCTTGGATTGCCCAAAACCAGAGCTGCATCGCCTCTCTGCACAGTGGCAATGATCCTAGGCCTCCTCTTTTGTTGAGGTAGTGTATGGCCACCGTGTTGTCCGTCATTATCAGGACATTTCTCCCCTGTACTGATGGCAGGAAAGCTTTCAGCGCTAGTCTGATCGCTCTCAGCTCTAATAGGTTGATGTGTAGTCTGGACTCCGATGGAGACCAACGACCGCTGATGGTCAAGTCGTTGGCATGGGCTCCCCACCCCGTGAGTGAGGCGTCTGTGACTACTGTTATCTCCGGCCATGGTTGCCAAAACAGTTCTCCTTTCAAGATGTTCTCTGGATAGGCCCACCATTGCAGGTCGCGGGCTACCTTGTCTGGAATCCGGAGGAGATTTGTCATTCTCCCTGAGAATTGCGACCATTGACTTCTCAGTGCGCACTGAAGAGATATCATTCTCAGGCGAGCCTCTGGCACAAGGAAGATGCAGGATGCCATGAGGCCTAGCAACCTCAAAAAGTCGAAGGCTGGGAGACGTTGGGCATTTTGAAACTTGGTGACCATCTGTAGAATATCTTGAGCCCTCACCTCTGGTGGCAAGGCTTTTCCCAGGGAAGTGTCCAGGACCGCTCCAATGAACTGGAGTCTCTGTGATGGTATCATCTGTGACTTCTTTAAATTGAGGGAGAAGCCCAGTCTGTGAAGGAAGTGGCAGACATAATCTAGCTAGGCCTGGGCCTGTTCCGAAGATACAGCCCTGATCAGCCAATCATCCAGGTAGGGGTAGATGTGGATCCCTTCCCTCCTTAGACTCGCCGCCACTATTTCTCGTCAGCCCAGGATGGGTCTCAGTCCTCCGTCCTTCTTTGGTATGAGAAAGTGTATTGCTCTCCAAATGCACGGACAGTAATTTATCACCAGTACAGCCGCAGAGCCAAAACATGTATTGCTCGCCAATAGTGCACGGACAGTAATTTATCACCAGCGCAGCCGCAGAGCCAATACTTTGAACGCAGGTAGACAACGCAATGACTTACAACCACACGCACGCTTAGAGAGTAAGTAGCACTTATACGGCTATTTATTCGTAATTAGGCATATATACAATACAAGCATAAGTCAGATAAATCATAGGAAATTAGCAGGAATACATCACCATGGGCGTATCTTGACAAAACCTCATCTTGCCAGAAGCGGCTGAAAGACCCCAACAACAGCCAGGCCAAGAGCACAACAGCCCACAGGTATATCGGACCAGGGCGTCCCCCCTCCGACTGAGGTCTTTGTGCATGTCCCGTCTGACCGTTGAGGGCTTCCGCATATATGCCCTCCTCAACAAGGGGTGGCACCTTCTCGAACCTTCTGGCAAATGCGCTTGCGCATTGATGGGTGACCGTTGATTGCCAGCTGGGTCAACCGACAGTAACCTCAAGGAGCAGAGCGCTTCCCTCTCCTAAGCGCCCCGGAAAACAATTCCATAACTCATCTCAAAACCTTGGCGCAAGCATAGCAAACCAAAACAAACTTCGTTATCAGGTACCAGCCGGCACCTGCGGATCTTAGCTTTCCCAGCGCCGTGTCCTTGGCTGAGAAGGCCTGCATTCCAAACCCATCAGCGAATAACGTTGAAAACATGTTGTTTCGCAAAGCAAGTGCAGCTTTCCACTGAGGCATGGATAAATATCCATCATGGCTCTGAGTTCCCCCAGAATGCACTGCGCACCAGCGCCATGTTTTTTAGCTCGAACACCACAATCCACCCTTGGATATTTACCTTCCATAGCCCAGTGGTAAAGGAGGCGGCCTTTGAAACCGCCGAAATATTAAACCCAAGTTGGGAATACATTGAATACAACAACAACACGCTATTATGATAGCTAATATAATACAAATGCAAGCAAAGGCATAACGCAGTGTACCTCCAATATCAGGAATCCATGAAAATAACCAATCCCACCAATTCCCAGTTTGCTCCTGGGACACTTGAGAAATGAGATCCCTCAAACCTCGAATATGACTTTCAATGGATCGTGAATGGTCACTTAGATTGAAACAACACATACCTTCAACTGCGTTACAGCCTAAATTATGCTTCAGCAATAAGTAATCGACAGCAGCTCTGTTTTGCAAAGTAGCTTTTCTAATAACTTTGCTGTCAAGGAGTAACTCTTCTAAAGCTTGAGAAGTATGATTGAGTCCTTTTACTACTAAACATGCTAATTTGATCAAAGACTTGTATCCCCCAGCAGATAAACCCCAAACTCCTACTAATGAAAGGGTTAATGCTAGAACTTCAGCTTCTGATAGCAAATGCACATGTGAATCACAATCGGGGGATAGACCCACAGATTCAAAAGTTGATCTTTTGTTTCGAGATATTGCTGGGTGTAAAGGAAACATCATTAGTCCTAATCGAGTTAAGGCACACGGACCTCCAGAAATGTTAGCTGGAATGTAAGTGTATGTGATGTTACCACATGAAAAGAGCCATCCTGTTGGAAGTTTCACATGATTTAGATGACTGGCAGCTATTACGGTATGATTGCAAGACATAGTATTATTCACACTGGTACATGTGCTTGGAACTCGTGAACACAATCGTTCCTCGAACACAGTTTGATTTTTCTGTTTGGTTAAATTTAGCTGTTGGCATTTGCCAATTTCTTTAGCATCGCAGGTCATAAAGTAGCACACATCGCCTTGAGTTATATTGTAGGTTATAATACGTGTCAAATTTCTCCATTTGCGATCCGTTTCCGTGCAAAACCTGCAGTACTCATAGACGGAAAAAGATTGTCTGATATCGGAATCTTGAACTAACGAATCATTGTGTGTGACGCCAAAAATGTGCTTTAGAACCGGAACTGGCGTTGGCACTGCAACTAAACATGTAGTTAGTAAAGCTTCAGCATTGGGCACATCGGTTAAGCAAAAGTGCGTAATGTTAAGTACTTGTTGTGCCAGGTACGTCCACATATTCTCCGTTTGGGTAATCATCGGGGAATATTTTCGCCGTCCTAAAGACGCCTCTTGCATAGCTGGCATCGATGTTGTTTGGACTTGCACCTGACGTGTTCGTCGCCTTCCATGAATCCATGTCGTTGGTCTGGCTGGCTTTTTGGCATCAGTATCGAGTTGCTTTCGGACATCATTGCTCCTCATCATCGGTCTCCCATTGATCGTTGGCACAGACATGGCATTTTTTATCCGGAGCATTATGCCGTTTGACTCTCCCAAATGGAGTCCATTTAGTCCCACAATCACACCAGCCAGACACAGGATCTACAAGGCAAACCCAGAAAAGAGATATCAGTGTTGAAAATCACTCCCTTAGGTAACATTTGTCTGCGGGCACATACTGCCATTTGTCTTTACCAGGTTCCATTACTAAAACTATCTGGTCTTTGCCTGATGCAATAACATCTGCGGGCACGGGTGGACCACTTGGCCTTTCGACCCACACCTTTGCACCCGGTATCATATTGTCTGAAGAGCCAAATCCACGATCCCCACGGGTAGTTAACACTGTGGGAGGCTCCCCCTTTTTAATCATGGATAACTTAACAGGAATGATAATTAACTGAGCCACTCTATCACCCTTATGAATCGGTAACACTTGGTCCCCACTATTCATCAAGATGACTTTGATCTCGCCTTGGTAATCAGCATCAATGACCCCTCCCAGCACTTGAACTCCCTTCAATGCTAGTCCAGATCTGGGGGCAATCCATCCCATATGCTCTGGAGGAATTTGTACCCCAATCCCTGTTTCAATCACAACAATCCCTCTCGGGTCTAATCTGATTTCTTCATGAGAATGCAAGTCTACCCCTGCTGACTCGGGAGTCGCCCGATACGGAGCTAAAGAGCCCGGGGTAATCTCCCAGTACAATAGAGTCTCTCTAACTAGGTTCGGTTGAATCTGTAAAGCAGGAGTCATTAGTCGCAACAATGGAGTCTCATGATTGTTCACCGGTCTATTATTCAACACTTGCACCGCATCAAACACGCGATCACGCCAACCTGCCAAACTGCCATCTCCAGACTTACGTAGCTGTTCCTTCAACAACCCATTCATTCTTTCAATTAACCCTGCCGCTTCCGGGTGATAGGGCACGTGGTAAAGCCACTCTATACTCTTCTCCTGACAATAGTCCTGAATTAATTTGCCTTTGAAGTGTGATCCGTTGTCACTTTGAATTTGCAAAGGCACTCCGTAATGCAACGTGATCTGATCTAGCAACTTAATGGTATTCAGTTGTGTGGCACGCTTGCATGGCAAAACCATCATGTATCCAGAGTAAGTATCCACAATAGTGCATGCATACTGACAACCTTTGCTGATTGGCAGAGGACCGATAAAATCGATCTGCCAAATTTGACCTGGTAACTTTCCTCTTCGCAACGTGCCGTGAACAATCTGAGGGATAGGCCTATGCTGTTGGTGTTGGCACACCGGACATTGCAAGATGACTGTTTTCACTACCTCTAAAGGAATACTAATTCCTCGAGCTTGTGCCCACCTGATAGTAGCCTTTTCTCCAAGGTGCCCACATTTCTGGTGAGCCCACTTGGCCAAACCCTCCAAATCGTCTTCCTGAGGCTCCGCATCCACAGATGAAATCTTGGTGTGTTCATCTGCAACAGAATTAAACCAACGTTCCAATGAATCTGTCGCACAATGCGCATCCACATGATACACTGTGACTTCACTTTGTGATAGCATTTCTGCAATATCTTGCCACAATTCTTTTCCCCACAACTCTTTCGAATGAATCTTCCACCCATTCTTCTGCCAGGTTGGCAGCCACACCGCCAACCCATTCGCCACTGACCATGAATCTGTGTACAAATGACATCGACCAGGGGTCTCTTGTTTCAAGGCTTGGTAAACTGCGTAAAGCTCTGCAAACTGACTGCTCTTCCCTTTCCCTGACGTCGTCAAAATCTTTTTTGTCTTGGGATTATATGACACCGCTTTCCAGTATCGCTCTGTTCCCACATATCGGGCTGAGCCATCAGTAAACCAGGCATGCTCTGTCTGCTCTACGGTCAAATCACCATATGGTACTCCCCATTTCACGGGAGACTCGCATTTCTCAGACACTTCTGGTGGTATGTAATCCGAGGGCGGTATGTTGGCTACTTGCTCGTGTAACTTTGCAACCCCACCCTTTCCTGATTTGGCTCTGTCTTGAATGTACCATTTCCATTTAATTATGCTGGCTTCCTGGGCATGTCCTATTCTGTGTGTTTTAGGAGAACTCAACACCCATTGCATAATCGGTATCTCTGGCCTCATCAATACATCATGGCCCACCGTCATTTGCTCAGTATCAACCAGGGCCCAGTAACATGCCAGCAACTGCTTTTCAAATGGAGTGTATGAATTACCAGCATCGGGCAACTTACGACTCCAAAACCCCAATGGCACACGTTTCCTGTCCTGTTTCTGCCACACACTCCAGTTAGCATAATTGTCTTGTACAGACACATTCAATTCCACTTCGCCTTCCTTCAATGGCCATAGATCGAGCACCTGCTGCACGGTGTCTTTTGCCAACTCAAATGCTTTCTGCTGCTCTTCCCCCCACTGAAACTCATATTTCTTTCGTGTCACTTTGTAAAGGGGGGCCAGTATCTGCCCTAAATGGGGAATGTGCTGTCTCCAGAACCCAAACAGCCCTATGAACTGTTGAGCTTGCTTTTTATTCATTGGCGTGGTAAACTCAAGTATTTTCTGTCGGGCCTTCGGCACCATTTCTCGATGCCCATTATGCCACTGAATTCCTAGAAATGTCACTGTCTCAGCTGGGCCTTGAATTTTGTTCGGGTTAATCTCCCACCCTTCCTTCTTCAATCCTTCCATAATGACTTCTAACTGGTTTTGCACACTGCACTCATCCTTGCCCTGAATCAAAATATCATCAATGTAGTGAGAGATTTGTATGTCCGGTTTACACGGTATCTTGTCTAAGTGCTCTGCCACCAGCCGGTGACAGATAGTCGGGCTATGTATGTACCCCATAGGTAACCTTGTGAAGGTGTACTGACGCCCGCTCCAAGAAAATGCAAACTGCTCTTGACACTCTTCAGCAATTGGCACAGAGAAAAATGCATTGGCTAAATCTATCACTGCATACCAAGTCCCCTCAAACTTTTGGACATTTTCAATCAAGGTAATGGCATCTGGGACTGCAGGCACCAAGGGAGGAGTGTGTTTATTCAACTCACGGTAATCCACCGTCATCCTCCAAGACCCATCCCCTTTTTTGACGGGCCAAAGGGGGTTATTCCAGGCGGTAGTGATAGGTCGTAACACCCCCGCCTCTACATACTCCTTGATGGTGTCTGAAATTTCCTTTTGCCCCCCAGGAATGCGGTATTGCTTCATTGCTACCCGCTTGGTCGCCACAGGCACATGTACTGGGGGCATCTTCAATTTGCCTACTGTAATGGGTGTACAAATTAATGCACTCACCCCAAACTGGTATGTTTTACCTCCAAGTCCTAAAGTCAACCCTTCCAGAATGTCAAAGCCAATTATGTACTCAGGTATCGGGACAATCAACACTTGGTATTTCTGCCTAGCCAAACTGCCTATTTTCATTTCCACTTCAGTTTGTACTGCGGGGGTCTCCTTCCCCCCTAGTCCTGTAATAGTAAAGTGTCTGCCTTTGAATCGTGTCGGATTCCCGTGAATCAAAGAGGCCTCCGCCCCGGTGTCTATCAATGCTCGCACCCCTTGCGTATTTCCTGGCCCCCAAAAAATCTTGACATTAACATGGGGCCGCCTATCCACCTTTATGCGAGCAGACGCTGCCGGAGCTTGGCCATAACCCTAGTCAAATTTTGAATGAGTGTAACCTGACTCTGCCTTTAGCATTGCACTCACCACCTTCCTCAAATCAGCATATGTCGGTTGGTACGGGGAAGGTGTCCCCATAGACCCCTCCTCCTGTTCTTCCTCAGGAGGGGCAGAAGGGGTGGTGTCCCCCTCTGGTTTAGTCACTACCTGTTTCTTAACCTGTTTGTAGCGCTCCTTGGCTGCAAGCCCTCTCTTTCTGTATAGTTCGTACATGACCCTGGTTTCAATGCCATCAATTTCTTCCCGTGGCACACCATCTTTTAACAGGGCCAAAAACATGTCTTTTCTGGACACTCGGGAGTCTCTGCTATCTTGTCTCCTGCCTTCAGTTCTTCTCTCGCTACGCCCCTCTCTCTCCCGTGGCCTGTTGTCACTCCTATCCCACTCCCCTAAATCTGCCAGTTGCCGAATGGCATCCACTACTTCATCTGTGGGTTTGCCCGTCATACCTACGAGCAAAGTCATAATGACACTTTTGTATGCGGGCGGTGCAGTTCTGATCACCATGTTTCTGGTTGAAACTGAGAGCGCCACGGCCCCCATGTGTCCTGGAGCATCTATATGAATTGCCTCTTTCATGGCATGCTCTCTGACCTTTTGAATCGCCTCTTTCAAAGTATACCACTTTGTTTCCTCACTGGGCCAATCTGTGGTAATGGGGTACTTGCGGTTACATGCTTGGGCTGCTAAATCCAACAAAGACATTTGTGGAGGTTGGCCATTCTCATCAGGGGGCGGCCCTGCCCTTAAAACCTCCTGTACACTGGTGTCATTGGACAAAGGCAAAAAACGCGGTGAGTCTGTGGCATCCACGAACAGCCCTGCAGCTCCCCCGTCTAGTAGTCTCACCATCCATGTCAATAAAGGTTCCCCTGACTTTTGCCTCAAACGAGTAATAATCTCTCCAACCTCCTGCTGAGTGTAATCTTCCAACGTGGTTAAATCTACAACACCGCCTCCAGGGTTCTGCGGGTGGGGCCCAGCACGGCGTCTTCTAACCGGCTTGGCTGCCACTGCCTTCTGATTAATTTCTGCTTTGGAGTCTGACTCATTTGCCGAGCTACTCTCTGGGCTTGTTGAGTCAAAGATGTCTCCATCCCATTTATCGGGATCCCAATTTACATCTGCAGTAGCGATTACCGCTGCCACTTTTCTTTGGTTGACCCCTCCCCGTCTTTTCCTATACTTATATCGGGCTACTCTGACTGCTGCCCTTTCAGCCACAGCCTGATATTTGTCAGCTTTGTCTTTGAAAAGTTTCATCTGAATCTGCTGCATTAATGCAATCTGTTTCTCAGCAGCTAACTCTTTTTCCAATCGCAAAATATTATCCTTCATTTCCACATTTCTCTGATGCATCTTTCGGTAGGCATGCAGGAGAACCCAACCCCGCCTGCCTAGCGCGGCACATTCCTTTCCCCTCTCTACTGAAATCTGTTGTAAACAAGACATTACTTCTGACGGATCAGCGTCTCCCACTTCACAATCCCATGTTTCACACAGCCCTGCACCGCATGCCCATAACTGAGCCAACTTATCATATGGGCTTTTCGCCCACCCTGGAATCATTACATCGGGACATTCACCGCCAGCGAGAACTCCCTTTTTCTTGAACAAACTATTCATCACTGCAGTAATGTACAAAGCCTCTGTATATATATATATAAATATTTCTTTCCACACCGCAGTCACTTGCGCAGACACGCACACACACACAGAACAGATTAACACCGTCCAGCACTCTCTGCCAAATGAAAACAACCTTTTGCTCGCAATGTAAGCAAAACCTATCTGCGTTCAACCGGATTCTTTAATGGTTGGAACAATTCATCACAAACCATCCCATCCTCGTCGCCAAAATGTATTGCTCTCCAAATGCACGGACAGTAATTTATCACCAGTACAGCCGCAGAGCCAAAACATGTATTGCTCGCCAATAGTGCACGGACAGTAATTTATCACCAGCGCAGCCGCAGAGCCAATACTTTGAACGCAGGTAGACAACGCAATGACTTACAACCACACGCACGCTTAGAGAGTAAGTAGCACTTATACGGCTATTTATTCGTAATTAGGCATATATACAATACAAGCATAAGTCAGATAAATCATAGGAAATTAGCAGGAATACATCACCATGGGCGTATCTTGACAAAACCTCATCTTGCCAGAAGCGGCTGAAAGACCCCAACAACAGCCAGGCCAAGAGCACAACAGCCCACAGGTATATCGGACCAGGGCGTCCCCCCTCCGACTGAGGTCTTTGTGCATGTCCCGTCTGACCGTTAGAGGGCTTCCGCATATATGCCCTCCTCAACAAGGGGTGGCACCTTCTCGAACCTTCTGGCAAATGCGCTTGCGCATTGATGGGTGACCGTTGATTGCCAGCTGGGTCAACCGACAGTAACCTCAAGGAGCAGAGCGCTTCCCTCTCCTAAGCGCCCCGGAAAACAATTCCATAACTCATCTCAAAACCTTGGCGCAAGCATAGCAAACCAAAACAAACTTCGTTATCAGGTACCAGCCGGCACCTGCGGATCTTAGCTTTCCCAGCGCCGTGTCCTTGGCTGAGAAGGCCTGCATTCCAAACCCATCAGCGAATAACGTTGAAAACATGTTGTTTCGCAAAGCAAGTGCAGCTTTCCACTGAGGCATGGATAAATATCCATCATGGCTCTGAGTTCCCCCAGAATGCACTGCGCACCAGCGCCATGTTTTTTAGCTCGAACACCACAGAAAGTAGGGGGGAGTACCAGCCCTTGTTCCTGTCCGCTACTGGTACTGGCTCTATGGCACCTTTCTCTAGCAGGTCTATAATTTCCTGCAAGAGGAGCGGATCTGGAACTTTTAGAGAGCTGTTCCCCGGTGGATGACTCTGAGGAATGTGTAGAAAGGGTAGGCAGTAACCTTGGGCAACTGTCTCCAATGCCCAAGCATCCGACGTTATAGCCTGCCATTCCATCAGATGGTGAGTTAACCTGCCCCCTACAGGTGTTTTGTGTGGGAAGGCCTCAGAGTGGTTTGGGGGCGGCTGATGCAGATGCCGAGGGTAAAGAGGCACCTGCTGCTGCTGCGGTACTCTTGACCCGTCCACCTCGGGTGGATCTCCTTTGGCCTCTTTGAGCCGGCTGTCCTCTGCCTTTCCCGAATGCGGAATAATAGCAAAAGTACTTTCCTCTCCCAGAGGTTCCTGAGGGGCGAAAAGGAGTTTGGTGAATAGCAGCTCCTAAAGATTTTTCTGCTGCTTTAGAAGTCTGTAACTTTTCCAGACTGTCATCAGCCTTTTCCCCGAATAATGAAGAGCCGTCAAAGGGCATATTCAAAAGTCTGGCCTGTACATCTGGAGCAAAGCCCGACTTTCGCAACCACGCATGCCTGCGGATTGTTGTACTTGCCGCCATGGTCCTGCTGATACTGTCAGCGGAATCGATGCCAGTTTGAAGTGATTCGCACATGGCATCTTTGCCATCTTTAATAATGTTAAGGAAGGCTTCCTTTTCCTCTCCTTCGGGTATGCAGTCAGCCGCTGATGAAGCACACTCCCATAGTGTGTGACTGAACCTGGCGAGCGTACAGGTGGCGTTGATGGACTTCAACGCCATACTACAGGCAGAGAAGACTTTCTTCGCCATAGAGTCGTACTTCTTGTCATCTCTATCCTGTGGGACAGTAGGGTAAGCGGTCCTACTGCTAGATGAAGTTGCCGCTTCAACCACCAGGCTCTCTGGGGTCGGGTGTTTAAATAAGTATTCAGGGTCAGCAGCCGCTACCCTATACTTGGCTCACAATCTTTTATTGACCACAGGGATAACTTCAGGAGTTTCCCAATTAGATGCAATTTTCCTTTGTACGGCTGCATGGAAGGGGATCACCGGGTCCTCCTGTGAGCCTTTGTCTAATATATCTGTTAGGTCATCCTGTTGAAAAACAGGTGAAGGCGCAGACCAACCCATAAATTCAATAATTCTTGCCATCAGGGTTCTATAGGGTGTTTCGGCATGTTCCCCTGGGTCTGGCTTAACAAATTCCACTTCTGGGGAAGTGTCCAGCCCACTTGCCTCATGTAGTGACTCCTGTAGGTCCTTCAGCCTTCTTTCCTCAGAGGTGAAATCCTCTGAAATAGGACCCGAATGTTTCCTGGTCAGAATCTTCCCCCTCTTCATAAATTGAAGATAGTCCAGGGTACTCTGACCTCTGAAATGGTGTAAAACCCCCCTCTAAGGCAGAAGGAGCCAAACTCGTCGTTATTGGGCGAGAAAACGTCGATGTCGTCGACGCCGATGTAACAGGCTTCGAAGGCGCCGAGAACGGCGTCGAAAAAACTGGAAGGGGTCTCGAAGAACTCGAGAGGATCGGGATCCTACTCGAGGGTATCGACGACGGTCTCAGCGTTGTGCCGGAGGCCCTTGAAATCACCGTTGGCTGTGGAGTGGCCTTGGTCCTCTCTTTCATCGGCGTCGGCGTCGACGATGGCATCGAGTCGATCGACCGATGCGTCGAGGAACCCTTCGACAATGACGTCGACGGCGCCGATCCGTGCGTCGAAGGAATCTTCGACGATGGCGTCGAAGATGGTGCCTTCTTACCCGATGGCTCATGGCGCTCTCGGGTGGAATGTTTTGCCGGGTGCTGCGACTCGCGGCGTTTTGATCTTTTGGGTTTTTCACCCAGGGTATCACCCTCAGCTGTCTTCGAGGGGGTCGAGGCCGCGTTCTCGAAGACGCTTACCATTTTCTTTCTGAATTCCTCCCACTCAGCTTGAGAACTGTGTTTAGTGGGACAGGAGACCCTTTCTGGGGACACAGAAGACGACGAGGAGGGGGACCTTCGACGTCTCTTTTTTGAGTGTCTTGATCTCGACGAATGGTGGGAGCTACTTCGATATCTAGAATGGGAATGTTTTCGACGGCGAGGAGACGAATGCCTCGACTCAGCCGACGAAACTTTTGAGGAGGTTTTGACTGACATACCTATCTCGAGCTTCCCCTTGCGCTCCTTCAAGGCTTTCGCCGTCATGGGCATGCAGTCCTCACACTCCGAACAATGGTGCTCGGATCCCAAGCACCACAAGCAGATCCTGTGTGGATCCGTTATCGACATTTTTTTACCACATTCTCGACATTTCTTGAAGCTGGATCGCAGCGTCGTCGGTTCCGATGAAGAAGCCATCGAGAACGATAAGGTATATTCGAGTAGATATAGTTAGTTATCCTGACTGAACTGAGCAACGACGTTCCGAGGCCCCACGAAGCGCGGAAAAACGGAACTGAGCAACGGACGCAGCGCGTGGCTATTTATGGGCATGATGACGTCGGCGCCGATACGGTGGCCGTCGAGGGACATCGACTCGGCGGACGTCGACGCGCAGCGCCCTCTACAGAAAAATTTCCGAGGCCAGCAAGCTGGAAAAGTATTATCAAAGATAAGGAATACGTCGGAGGACACAATCCCTTCGAATATGTATAATGTGTGCATTACCGAGGCTGATTTGGCAGCCTGCAAGTAATAATGACTAAAAGTCATAGAAGTAGTTACAGTGCCACCAGCCAGTCAAGTTAACTTGTAATGGTAACCAAAATGTTACCAGGTAAGTAAGAAAGGGGATACAGTGTATCCCCCCAGCACTCCACATAAGGTGGTGTGTGCTGGCTCACTAAAATAAATGTAAAGGGGATGGGGATCCAACTTTACTTCTTGGGAACAGCAGATCACCCAGTAAATATTGAGAATAAAAAAGGGAAGCCCATGGGGCAACCAAGCCTAAACCCAAAAGTTATATGGAACTATAAATCCTAACAGACTATCAAGAGACATACACATGTCACCCATTAAACGAGTAAAAGACTAGTTGAGGGGGACGGGGGGGGGGATTTCCCACTCACCTAAGAAAAAGGGAAACATAATCACAAAGTCCAGACAAAAGTCCTGGGGTTGACACAGGTCAGGAAGATGTATCACTTAAATGATAATCTTACCCAACAACCAGCTATTCAGTTTAGCTTGTTACTGTAACCAAAATGTTACAGGAGCAGTGAGAAAGGGGATACACAATCTAGCCCCCCTCAGCACTCCACAAAAGGTGGTGTGCGCTTATCTCAATATAAAAGCTAGGAAGGGTGTAGTTTCTTACCTGTAACTCCATTCCTCCAGCATTGCCAGGTTGGGAAACCTCGTCAACTCCAATATAGCAGTTTTCCTATGGAAAACCTCAACACGAATTGTCCCAACAACGTCTCAATGGGTGCTCCAGGCTGCTAACCCATGCATGATGGATGCATGGGTTAAAAAAACAAATCAGGAGATGGGAGCCCGGCAACAAGGAGTATTGAGTATCATATTCCGGCAACAACGAGCAGTGCAAGCTAAGATGCATATGGAGATAAGAGGGAGCTAACTGTGACAAGGTTATACCAGAATCCGGGGATGAAAAAAGTGATATTTTATCCCAGCGTTCTGGGACGGAAAAAAGTGCTATGGATATCTCAGCATTCTGGAATTTAAAAAAAAGTGATTTGGATAGCCTAGCGTTCTGGATGGTAAAATGTGATATTTATGTGAGTTTAGGATTGTGGATCTGATGCCAATATGCATCTTGTAGAGGGGCGGTGGGGAGGATGGGCCTGGTTGTCACTGTGGTTCCATCGTGCCTAATGGTTGTTTGGGGCACTTGGGTCTCATTGACTCTACCTGATTCTGAGGTACTGTTTGGATTGGTGTTTTACTGCTGCTGTTCACTGTTCTGTGCTCTCTTTAGTTGTATGGCTCAGGCCTGGCTTGTTGTGTCTTTGTCAGGTGTGTATGTGGGATAACTATTGGTTAATCTAGCAGCAAGCTGAGGTTGCCTTTACTTTGGTATACCCCTGGTGGTTGTAATGAGGGATTATCGGCAAGGTGTATGAAAGGTGGTATGTATGCTCAATGTTGTTTGTGTCAGTAAAGGAGAGGGGTGTATGGTGTCTCGTTTCCCCTTTGCCTAGCTGTGCGTCTGGATTCCTGTGAGAGTGAGGTTGGAGTGTGAGGCGATGTGTGGAATGTGGGTGAGTGGAATGCCACTAAACCTGGTGTTGCACCAAGAACCGTTGGGAGTATATGCGTGGGTGGTGGGCACTGGTGGTTCGTACAAATACTAGATGTAACCTAGTAAAGGACTTAACTGCAACTCTAGGACATACTCATTACCAGATAGGGTAATCTCATCTTCTCGGCCAGCTCTTGATACTTCTCGACAGTGTTGTCATCATCATCAAGCTTCTGTTCCGAGTCTCTTGAGACTCATGGACACTAATTGGTAGCGTGGTCTGAGATATCCGTTATCCATTGGTGGTAGTTATCATGGTTCCTTTAGTAGCAACCATGTTCCTGGGGTTTGGCACAAAGGACAGACTGAATTTATGGGTGGGGTGTCTGTTTCCGATTAGCCCACTGCCATCTTCCTGAACGATAGCAAACAAAAAGTATCCAAAGGTATCGGCATTCCGTCCCCTGCAAACCTTATCGCTAAATAAATCAGCCAACATGTAGACAGTGATACTGTAGTTTTACAATGAAACGTCATACATTGGTTTGAAAATATAATTCCAACACTATAATTTAAACACAATCCAATTTGATAAAAATGTATTCCTTTATATTTATTGATTTTGGCACAACGCGTTTCAAGAAAAACTCCTTTCATCAGGGACAAATACAAAGTTCTACAAATTAATTAACAGTCAATCAGTTCAAATGTAGTGATTGGTTTAGCCATAACACAGTAAAATACAATATGATTCCATATGTCATGAATTGCTATATAATGGTCACCCCATTTGGTCAGTGGAGTGGAAAGTACTCCCAGTGTAGATGAAAGCCTTATTTACTTACCTGTAACTGTATTTCTCCAGCATTCGTATCTTTCATTGATTCACATGCTTGAATATTTCCCGTCGTTAGACCAGGAATCCTCTGTGGTTTAAAAATAATTCTATATATAATTATTTATTATTTCCCATAGAAAAAGGCAATAGGATTGCCCATTATGCCTAATAAGACATTCACTTGTGCAATCCCTCCATTTCACGTTGGTCCATGATGACCCCAACCAATGAGGTGGCAGGCTTAAGCTCCCAGGCAGCCATCATCAGATTTTGAGCCATAAACAGAAATGGTGACTGCTGGGCCTTGGAGTAGCCTCTCAGGGAAGGTGAGTGGGCGCATGTGAATTTATGAAAGATATCAATGCCGAAGAAGAACTAGTTACTCTTACCTTGTAACGTTCTTTCGATGGGATGTTCCTCCGACGTATTCCTTATCTTAGATAGAAATCCTTCAGCTTTGCTGGCCTCGGAAAATTTTTTCGCCAGAGGGCGCTGCGCGTCGATGATCGCCGAGTCGATGACCCTCGACGGCCTCCGTGCCGACGTCGACGTCATCCTGCCTATAAAGGCCGCGC